>NW_017731404.1:322472-474065 GCF_001890085.2 Hipposideros armiger
AGTTGTGCTCCAAGAGATAAACCGATCTTTCATTCCCACCAGCACATTCTCTCCCAGGTGTAAATCGATGCAATTCTATGACCAACAGCTGGCCGACTATAAGTGTGGTAGGTTTCCACTGTTGGGTCTCAGGGCTAAATGCAAACCCAGCCCTGCCTCAGTGGCCTTCTTTGGCACCCTTCTCATTCATCCACTGTGACACAGCGGCAGCGAAGGGGCTGTGCACAGGCAATCTGTTTGACGCCGTGAGTGCCAAGCCAATAGCCTTCTCAGCCTTCAGCCTCAACTCAACTCTGATGTGGTTCAGGTGCCAGGAACCCACAAGTTTCAGGACGCAGGCTCTCCTCCCAGCCCAGGCTGTGACTCTTGATGGATGTAAGCTGGTGGTCGTCAGTCCCGTCAGACCCGATGACCTTTCCAAAGACGAAATGTACTTAGTGACCTTTCTACTGCTTTGAAATGGAACGCATAAATAATTAACCTACAACATCACACGTACGTCAAGACCCATTATAATGCACTAACTGGATTACAAAAGAGAAATAAAAGGAAAATAATTTGTAATAGAATAAAGCACATTTCAGTATGCAAACCAACAGGCACAGACACACAAGGAGTCATGAATAGTTAGATCCTTGCCGACATCTGGAGAATAAGTTTGGATATAAGAGAAGTCAGAGCAGGAGTCACCCCACAACAGAAGCGCAGAAGAATGAAAGAGATACTTAAATATAAAAGATATATTACAAAAGGTATCTACATTAAAATCTTGCAGAAATAGTTTGTTTTGATATAAAATTGACACAGGTTGTAGGCTACGATGGTTAGAATGGCTCTGCACACAGGTGAATGGCCAGTTTGTCTTGTGTAGAATGTCCTAAATGTTATGGGACATCCCACATTCCTGGCCCCACCCTCCTAAATGCCAGCGATGTCACCAATCATTGAGACAAGCCGAAACACCCCTGTTCTACCATGTCTCCAGGGGGTGGCCTCTCTGGTGGAAAATCACTGGCTATCGATGACGGGTCCATTTCCTCTGCCAGTAATTAGTCTTAGGTACAAGCATGGAATGTACGGTAGTTTTGGCCAAAGTAACATGAGAGAAGATCTGCCGGGGCTTCTGGGAAAGGTTTCCTGGGTCTCATAACGGGGCCACAGGAAGAAACAGATGTTTTTCTTCTCTTTCTGCCTCCGGGCATTGTTGCGTGACGATGTGATACATGGAGCTGTGCAACCCTCCTGCTACCTTCAGGGTGGAAACCTGTGAACGAAGCCAGTCGGGGAAGACAGCATCGTAGGAAGCTGGAAGGAAACTGGGCCGTGATGAACCATGGCCTCTGAGCCAGCCAAAGCCAGAGCTGCCTGGAATACCCCCTGGACGCCTTGGCTTATGAAGTAATAAGCTGTCCTTATTATTCAGCTACTTGTTTTAGGGTCTTCTGTTTTCTTGAAGCCAAAAATATCCCATCTATAACAGGTAGAATCACTTTTGCTCGTTACTACAGCCCCTGCTGTTTGGTGAGCAAAGACTCGGTAATCTCCAAAACACAAGAAATGCATTCATGTCATCAGAACCTTGCACCCCTGTGGGGTGTAGGTTACAATCCCCATTTACAGATAGGGACACTGAGGCCAAGGAGATGGGGAAGTGACTTGCCCAGTGTCAGGCACACAGGCGGTGGCTGAGCTGGGACTTGGCCCAGGTCCTGCAGCACAGAGCCTTCTGCCGCCCACACTGCAGCCAGGAGGCCTTCTCAATTCCACAATAGGATGTGATGCGATTTCCAGGCCTCCGTACCCTAACTATCCACACCCCCTTATTTGACGTGCTCATTACTGGGGTACTTTCTCTGGATTAAAACCTGAGTCTCTAGATATTTCTTATCAAATATGTATATCTCATCTTGAAAAAAACTAATACATATTCATTAGCACAAATACGTTCTTCGTTAGTTCTCAGAGGTGGCAGGCTGTGAACGAAATGGGACATGGGACAGGTAAGTCTTGAGCTGAGTCTACTCAGGGTACCAGGGTGAGCTTTCATTTGTTCATTCATTCATTTCTTCACTCACTCATTGAATATTTATTAAGGGTGCCCTGGCACTAGATGCTGTGCAGTGTCCTGAAGTCACAGCCTTGGGCGAGTCACAGTCCTGTCCTCACGGAGCTGTCTTTCTAGAGGGCGGAGACAGTCAATAATCACATGAATAAGATGATCACTGATTTGATAAACCTCATGAAGGAAATAGGACAGTGTGATGGACTAGGAAGTGACCTCATAGGAGACAGGGGTTACCTTAGACAGGTGGTCAGTGAAGGCCCCAGGTGTAGGGGTTAAGACTCATCTAAGGGACAGGCCCCCGCCTCCCACGACAACATGGGTCTCTGAGAATGGCTCCTTAGGCCCAGGGAGCCTGGCATGAGGAATAGATGATGACAGGTAGATGACAGGGAAGCCAGATACGAAGGATGAAGCAAGCGTCCAGAGATGAGCCCCTTTCATCTACACTTCTATGGGGGGAACTT
The DNA here is from genome assembly GCF_001890085.2 of Hipposideros armiger. Classification (NCBI taxonomy): domain Eukaryota; kingdom Metazoa; phylum Chordata; class Mammalia; order Chiroptera; family Hipposideridae; genus Hipposideros; species Hipposideros armiger. The sequence continues at coordinate 325,002 of NW_017731404.1, forward strand.
GCAATGTGGGAGCCCTGTCTGGCCAGGCAGGAGCACCAGGTAACCCAGAGCCAGGCTGAACCGTCTGTGACCTGGAACTTTCTTTGCCCAAGCTGCCGTTCCCTGGAGTGCAAACACAGACTCAAGAGCTCACTGTCCAAAGCAAACAGAAATAGAAACACTGTAACATGGGGTTCCTTTACCACATCTGCTCTCGGGGCCCTGTGTGTGTTTAATCAGGTCTCTGAGGGCCAGGGCACTGACAGCAAAGGCTGTGTGCACTTGGAAGGCTTGAGACTGTCTCTCCCTTACACACACACACACACACACACACACACACACACACACAAACACGGATACACACATGTAGACACATATGCATATACACGAACACACATACACACATACATACATACACACACAGGCATGCACTCACACATCTATGCAGGAGACTATTATTTATTAATTGCTGTAATTAAGGCAGAAACCCTTTTCTACAGCAAACGTTTTTCTCTGGGAATTGAAAGGTAGACAGAAGCATGATTCTTACAGAATCAAACAAATCCTGTTTTTACCTGCCCACAAGGTTAGTTTTGTGATATTACAGGGATTATCCAGGAGAGAAGATCTGAGAGAGAATTAGCTACAAGCCAGGCGGTTCTCTGCGGAGGTGTTGAGTGCTGAACCTGACTCACGAGCGAGCGAGGAGAACCCGAGGGGCCCCCAGGCCCCCTCGCCATGCTGATGAAGCAGGACCCTCATCATCCACTGCTGGCTGTGTTCTTGGAGGCAGTGACCCAGTTCCAGTTCCCAAGGGAATCCCTGAAAGTCACTGGTGGCGTCCACCCTCCAGGCACACACAGGGCTGCACCAGGGCTGGCTAATGGGCTGTCATGGCTAATGTGGCGTCACCCACAGGACAGGGCACTTAACTGCCAGTGTGAGACCCCCGCACCAAGCTGTCTTCTTCCTGTCAAGGCTGTGGTGACATCAGAGAGGGCGGCTGATCCTTTACCCTGGGTCACAAGTGAGGAGGCTGAGCACAGCGCCCGGCCACCCCTCTGCAGACCTGCGCTTCGAGTAAGAAATCAACGTTTTTGGTCATGGCCTCTTAGCTTGGGGGGCTGTTTGTTATGCAGCATAAAGCAACCTACCCTGAATGTGGATCAGGGTGCTCACACCAACCCAGTCCCCAAAGAGAAGAACCACTACCATTCACTGAGCACTCCACACGGTCGAGCCATTGTGCTCTTTCGTATAATGTATATAATATATATGATAAATATGTGCGTGTATTAATTACTCTCCATTCAACAAAAGAAGAAATACTAATAATAGCTAGCATTCACTGAGCATTTAAAACATGGCTGGCATTTGCTAAGTACTTCAACATAATAAGCTCTTCAAGCCTCACAATCGACCTGGGAGGGAAGTGCTTTTATTTATTCCCATTTTACAGATGAGGAAACTGAGGCTCAGCGTGGTCATGCATATATATATACCTAAAACCACACAGCCAATAAGTAGCAGAGCTGGAATTTGAACCAAGGCACATCTGACTCCTGATTAGGGGTTCATGCTGAAGTCACCGTGAGGCACTGGTGGTGACGCTGACGGCCTGGGCAGGATGTGGAGGCCAGATGCCCAGGGGCTGTGTTCTATGCTCTCTGCTACATCCAACCCGGAGGGTGCCTCCAGGGAGTGCCAGCATTAAAGCCGGCACAGGCTTTCATCTTGCAGGTGGCTGGAGGTGAGATTATGCCTGTGGCAAGGGTTCTGTGTAGTCAGCAAAACCCTTCAGCCACTTTGCATTCAGCCAAGCAGCCTTCACCCTTCAACCTCCATTGCTCTTCGTCTGGAATGGACGCTTTTTTGAGCAAACCACATTCATTCTACCTAATTTGCTCCTCAAATGGAATCATCCTTATTTTGGGAGCAGTATCCACACAAAGGTTTCCCAGAGAGAGCGCTGTGGTGGGAAATGCAGATAAACACACCTCTTTGTAAAATAAACGGATACAATTCATCCCCAGGGCCGTAGCCTGTCATGGCTCCTGGGCCTCGCTTTCACTAAAGGCCTGAATCCAAGACTTTCGGAGTTTCCTCCAAATGAGGCCGTGTCTACGATTGAGAAGAAACCGTGGGCTACGCCACCGAATAACCATCTCGAATCCTGAGCGGTTCCTGTGGCCCAGCACAGAGCAGAGGCCTTACCTGTGCTCACTCATCCAGCTCCATTGCCAGCCCTATGAGGAACACGCTGCTAAGGAGCCCGTGCTACAGACGGGGACACTGAGGCACAGAAAAGTCACGTGATTTGCCCAGGAATCTGAACCCAGGAAATCCAACCACAAAGCTCATGCACTTAATTGTAGGCCCTTCCTACGTCTCCACCGTCCCTCCATCCCCGTGCTCATACCTGAGTGCACCTGAAATTACCATATATTTTTTTTAATCAATGTAGTTCTTACTGTCTGAACAGCACCATGATAAACTGTTCATTTGTCCACTTGAACATTTCAGCCAGCCCATATCTTCATTTTTCTATATTCTAGGAGCCCCCAAAGAGGTAAGTGTCCCGGGGCTCCCCTCTCTGACTGACCCTGCCCTCAGTGGCAGTGTCTCCCATTCCACAAGCCGTGGCTGGCCTGGGAGTTGAGAGCAAGGAACTGGGACCAAATACCATGGGCTCAAACCCCAACTCTGCTGCTCCTTACCCATGTGACCCTCAGTGAACCCCATCACCCCTCCACCTTCTTCATCTCCACAATGGGAGGGTGGCGATAACAGCGCCCCTCACAGGGCTGTAGTGAGGAATCAATCAGGTGACTTGTACATGTGAATGCCGTTCCCAGCACATAGTAGGTGTTCAATTAACACGACACATCATATTGACTCTTCAGTCCCAGAAGGGCACTGGGATTCCTCTCTCTGGTTCATTGAGGGGAAGGAGGCTCTATTTCCCTAGATATCCATCAGGTAAGGTCAGCTATGCTGAGCCACCACCATTGGAACAGAGGAGTGTGTGGGTGAGGGTGGCAGGGTGTTCCCCATCCTGTTGTACAGCTGAGTCTATGCAAACAGGACCGAGGTCTGGCTTGGCTGCTGCCAGGACACAGATATAGCAGCCTCTCCCACACACACACCCCCACCAGGCAACAGCACCCAGCACCCTCTGCCAACTCCCTGACAGTAGGTGGTGTGATGGATGGAGGGAAAGCCCTGCCACCCACACCCGAGCCGCCTCCCCTCTCCTGATGGGCTGTTCCCAGAAGCCTGAAGCTTTATCATCCTCGAACGTCGGCCACGCACCATGGAAACAAGTCCCACCTGCCAAGACCATTCCTGTATTCTTTTCCAAAGAGCCGATTAGGCCAAGAGCCAGAAGAGAGACTGGCACCTCTGTGCAGCCCCCACAGGACTGCCTTCCTTCAGCCTGTTGGCCTGCAGTGTTCCTGTCCCTGGAACAGCCCATCCTGGCCCTGTCATGAGGTCCGAAAAGCCCCCATCTGTCACCCCACAGCTCTCAGGGGGCTCTGATGAAGCACAAATAGGTGACTGGGGGAGTCTCCTCATTACCCAGTGGCCCCCGTGGCACTATGACGCATGTTTCCCTTGGCAGGGAGCAGGGTCAGGGCCAGAAAGAGGGGGACAGAGAATGGGCAGGCTTTGATTGGAGAGAGGGTGACATGAAGGCAGGATCTGGACAGACTGAGAGGCTGAACCCAGGGGCACATGGTGGGAACTGCGGCAGCCCTGCACTGGGAACCTGGGCCTGAAAAGTGCTAGAAGGAAAACAGCAAGGGAAGCAGGAGGTACCCTCCCTGCAGGCTGGGCAGAGCCTGGCTAAGGCCTGCCTGGAAGGGATTGACCTGTGGAGCTGGGCCCATCTGCTGGAGCCCCTCAGGACTTCTGGGTAGGAAGGCAGAATAGCCGAGCGTTGCTGCGGTGATCCAGGGAAAGGAGCCGAGGCCAGAGCCTCCAACTACCCCTGACCACATATACCCGAGGACCTGCTACTGGGCTACACCCAGCTGGATCCCTGGCCACAGGGTCCAAATCCAGGCAGCCTGTGCTCAAATCCCAGCCACTGTCCCCATGAGAGCATTTCAGTCACAATAACAAGAAATGCAATGAATAAAGGCGCCCACACTTGGGTACTTCCTTGCACTCCTCATGGGCAATCCGGGAGCAGGGGGGCAGGGCTGGCAGGGGCTCCACTGCATCATCGGGTCCCCACCCAGGCTCCTCCTTTGGCTCTGTCAGCCTGGTGTGGTCCCCGCAGTGTCCTTCGTGGTCACATGTTGCCACAGCCCCCACCATCCATTCGCTTACTTATCCAGTCGTTATTTATTAATGTGGCCATGTGCCCACACTGCCCCAGGCCCTGGAGGAGAAGCCCTCATGGAGCCGATGTCTGGCTAGGAGAAACAGACGATAAAGAATAACTTAGTACATTATACAGTATATTAGAAAAATAACACAGGAACAGGTGGGTGCACAGGGCCTGGGGAGGGTAGCAATTTTAGAGAAGGCCTTGGTGAGCTGCTGACTCTGAACAGAGACCTGAAAGGGTGGGAGCTATGGGGATTCATAGGGAAGGGCATTCCCAACACAGGGAACAGCTCATGCAAAGGCCCTGAGACAGCCACTTGGTGAGTTCCAGGAACAGTGGGGCAGAGTGGGTGGAACAGAGTGAGTGAGGGGGAGAGAGCAGGGCAGGAGGTCAAGAAGGGTGTGGGGCAGGGGTCCAGTAGAATCTCATAGGAGATGGAGGGGGTAGGTCTTGGGCTTTTACTCAAAGTGAGATGGGCAGGCCCTCGAGGGTTCTGAGAGAGGAGGGACATGGCCTGACTTAGATTCTGACAGAATTTCTGGGTTGGGAGAGGGAGGTCAATGAGGAGAAGACCGGGGTATTCTAGGCAAAAGATGATGGTTTGGATCAGGGTGGTAGCAGTCAGTGTGGAAAGACATATCCAAGTGTCCAATACCCAAAGCAGGAAAGCAGAGGCTGAAAAGAAACACTCCTCATGAGCCCTCTCTTTTCAGGGAGAAAGGTTTTCCCAGAATCCCCCAGAGCACAGCCCTTGCACCTCATTGGTCAGAAGTGGGTCAACATCCACCAATCACAGGCAAAGGGGCAGGATCCTGTGATTGGCTTACATCCTCATGCAAGACTACCTTCACCATTTGCGGGGCCCAGTGAAAAATAACAATCTAGAGCTCCTCGTTCAAAAATTATTAACAAGTTCGAGACTGCGACATCAGGGCCCTAAGTTAATCATGAGGCCCTTTTGAGCAAAGATCCCTGTGCAACTGCACAGGTCGCATGCCTGTGAAGGCAGCCCTGTTCCCATGATTCACCTCCTGGGCTGAGCATGGGGCCAACCAGACAGACTGCAGGAAGGAGGGTGTGGACAGTGGGGAGGTGACCTGGTGTGGGCCACAGCCTCAGCAACATGAGATCCAGGATACGTGAGTTACTGAGCCTGGCTCTGCTGGTCCCTATAATGGGGATAATGGCCCAGGGGGTTGCTGGGAAGATGTAGGTGATACATATCAAGTGCTTAGAACAGTGTCACTTATTATTCTCATTACCTCTAGGGACCAGATCCCCCACTTCCCCAGTCTATGGGTGTCACAGCTGTAACTTGATGACCCTAGGAGAATGACTCCTCCCACCCCTCACCGGTCTGAGTGCCTGCAGCTCCCACGTTAGTCAAGTACCTTGTCTGCGGAAGAACCCTGAAGCCCCTGCTCTGGGAATCATCCTAGAGGCGGCTGCGGATTAAAGACAGGAATATCATTATATGTCATCGTAATGCTGCACATTTCATAAAACACAATAGGAAAAGCACAACATATTATAGAAATAGAAGGTTCTAATGGCACTTCCGCGCTGGAGAGTACTCTCAGCGTCCTTTTGAAATCATTCAAGTGGGCAGGCCTGGTGGGCGGGGGTGTACGATTGCTGTTTTACAGACGGGAAAACTGTTTGTCCTTTGCTCAGAAACCTCCAATGCCTTCCTGATTCTAGGCATGCAAAGCAAAGCCCTCCAGTCACCGATGTGTCCTGGTCCCTGCCGGTTCTGTCACATCTTCCCACTACCACCCTCACTGCTCAAGATACACTGGCCTCCCCACTGTTCCTCCAACTCGCCAGGACACGTCTTACCCACCCCCGGCCTTTACACCTGCTGTTTCTTCTGCCTGGAACCAGCCATCGCCATGGCTCTCTTCTCCTTAGGTCTCCATGTAAGGGTCTGCCCCAGAGAGGCCTTCCCTGACCATCTAGTAGAATAGCCCACACATGTGTCTTTGTTGTCACACCTGCTGGATTTATCTTACTGGCATTTATCTGACAAATACGTACCCATGTGTTTATTGGCTTTTTTGTCCCCTTCCAGCAGAAAATAAACGGCCATGCTTTCTAACTAACCTCCCCCCCAGCGCCCCAAAAGCTCCGGAGACTTACAACATGGGCTCCCCAGTTGCTCTCAGAGGCCGGGCCAGGACATCCTGGCGCACAGCGCCACCTGGTGGTCAGCGCTTCCATGCAGGTCGTGGTTTCCGCGTGAGGTGGGGGAGCCGTGCCCATTACTAGCTATGGGTTCCTGGCCCTCAAGCACTTCACTTTACTGTTTACAAAGGTCTTTCACAACCTTCTCATACATCTAATTGCAATGGAAGAAAGAAGAAAGAGAAAGAAACGCGCAAAAGAGAAAAGGAAAGAATATAGAGAGTCTAGCTCACAGATATATGGGACAAAGAAAAAAATAGAAAGTCTAGGCAAGAAAGAAAATGGAAGCGAAAAGACGAAAATAAGAGAAAGGGAAGAAAAAAAAAAAGCCAGAGAAAGTAGTCACACCAAGTCAGGCCGATTCCAGCCTAGAAGGGCCAGTGCTCATCGTGAAGACAATCCAAGCCCCAAATGTGGGCAGCTGGGAGTCAGCGTTTGGGTTGGAAGCCGGCAGGCAACCTGGCAGGACCAGAGTCCAGGTAACCCCAAACTCTGAGCACTGCACGATCCCTGGCGCCACCTGCTGGACGAACAGGGAACCACATTTATCCCCTGGAAGTGAAATTTGAGGCCCCTGAGACTGTTGAGCCCCCAGCAACCGGCTAGGTGGGTGTAAACGTCTCCGTTTCTCAGAGAAGGAAACTGAGGCTCTGAGGGAGATGGTGACTTCCCAAGAGATGGCTACTCAGTAAGTACTGAAGCCTGGCAGTCCACAGGAGCAGGCAAAGGTCTCTGATTTCAAAGGCCTTAGTCTAGGCCCTCACCATCCTGAACAATACAGCCCAGCCCTGGAACAGACAGGCACAGAGCACGTGGTTGGTTAGAGGTGCCAGTTTTGGCCAAGCTGAGGCTCAGATGGATTGGGACCGAGCTGTTTGTCCTGGGGAGCAGAGAACCGAAGGTCTGACTCATCTGCGGCAGGGTTTTGCCCACCCCTTGCTGTTCTGTTGCCATGCACAGTGACTCCTGGTCACCAGGTCCTCCCTCAGCCCATATCACCATGGCGACTCCAGAGCTGAGAACCTGGACAGTCAAGAGGCCAGTGCTGGGCACACTTGCCTGGGCAGGGCCATCCCAGAGCCAGGCAGGTCAGGTAAAGGAGTGTGCTGGGCCAGGTGGGGCTGTGGGGAGCTGGAGAGCTTGCCCAAGGGCTGTGGCCACTTCTCAGCTACAGCCGACAGGTTGCCAGGTGGGAATGTGGGCCAGTGCAAACAGAGCTTGATTTTTCAAAACAAACAAACAAACAAACAAACAAACAAACAAACAAACCAGAAATCAGAATTTGGAAGTGAAATCTGCTGGTTCTTAAATGTGAATGTCTAATTCAAAATTATAAAAACACCGTGTCAGGAAAAACAAAAACAAAAGCCACATCTGTTTCATGTTTCAGCCCATGGGCCACCAGTTTGAGACCTCTTGTCTCCCATAAAATGTCCCCTTGATCTGAGCAGCCATCCATGCACCATTTTATAACTGGGAGAAAGGTCTGGAGAGAGGCAGGGCGCAGGCTTTCACTCCTACTTTGCAGATGCAGCTCTGTGTCTGAGAAGGGATGTGACTTGCTTGAGGCCACAGAGACCCCACTTCTCAGCTCTAAACCCAAGCTGCCCCTGTCCATCAACAGGAGAACTCGCTTTTCTCCTTGCAGGCACCCAGGGTGTAGAACTGGCAGAAACTGTTGCTTCCTATAAAGGCGTCTACCTGAAGGCATCAAATCCTCCCTGTTGACCCCAAATGTAGATTCAGGTGACAGCCCTTCCCTTAGCGTGATTTTCCCTGGATCTAAACACTGGCCTCAGATCATTCTAAATAATCAGTTCATCACTGCCAAAATCCCACCGGGATTCACTCACTGATGAAGTCTGAAACCTGCCATTGAAAGACACAAGGCTATCTCTTTGGTGAGGGACCCAATCTGGGCCTTGAGGGGATGAGCTCTGGGACAGATTAGTTTTGAAGGAAAAGAGATTAAAAGAGAAGGGGCTCTGGTCTGAAATGGCAGGACTGGGTTGGGGCAGCATGGCATAGGGTGGGAGAGAAGGGAGGGAGGGAGGGAGGCAGGCCTAGGTCAGCCCTAGCAAGACAGGTCTGCAGGTCAGACCCGGCCCAGGGAGTGAGACTGCTCTGGCTGGGCAGACGAACCCAGGCAGCTTCATAGAGACGGCCTGGGCCCAAGCAGGTGAAAACCAGCTCACAGCCTGAGACCTGTACAACAGGTCCAGGTGCGCAGGCACGCACAGCATCTGCACTGGCGTCTGTTCAGATTGGTCCGTTTGCGCCAGCGTGGACTCTGATTGGCCGAGAACCAGCCCAGCTACATGCTATTTGGAACTCCATTCCAGCCCGGATCCCAGATCTTAGACCTGATTGGGCTTTACAGGTTGCGCTGAAGACGGGTGGGACCTACCCTGAATCCTTGCATGACATCCAGGAGGAGACGGGGAATGCCTGAAAAAATAGTCACCTTTTTCCCACCATCTCAGTGAAATCGGAGCTCAGAATCCAAAATAAAGGTGAAATGCAATATAAAGGCCGTTATTTTCCGGGCACGCAAACCCGCAGTGCAATCTTGGATAGTCCTCACTGCTCTCCTGCAAGGGAAAATATATCCAGTCCCCATTTTAGAGGAGGAAAATGAAGCTCAGAAACATCGCTGATGCTGGGTCGCTGGCTCAATGACCCCTACTGTACAGATCTAACCATCCTCCACGCTGTCTTTGATGCCCCAGCTTATTCTGCCATGGGCTGGCCACACCACCCCCACACCACCAGGATCAGCCCCAAAGGAACCCACCAAAGATCAAGATATTTGTATTATAAACTGACTTTTAATAACAATAAAAAAATCTATCATGATTTTAATGAGAAGAATCTGTACATTTTAAAGTAAACCAGTGCACAAGGCCCTTGCCCTCAGGGGCCCCTCTCGGCTTCCCCCACGGGGTGAAAGCAGGTCCTCGTTTGTATCAGCGTCACCAGTGTCCAGCAACAAGCCGGCCTCTTGCAGTCTAGTGCTCAAGAACGCGGCCCCTGGGGGCCCAAGGGGCCAGCATGCTGGTGGGGCTTCAGCCTCAGGGGCAGTGGGAAACCCACATGAATGTCACCACCAGCCAAGAGCAGAAAGACATCCCCTCTCTGCCTTAGCTAGGACATTTCCCTGCTGGAGTACAGGAGCTGGAGGGGACAAAATGCTGAGGGGGTCCCTGCGTGGGTCCTGGTGACCAGATGTGGGCAGGTTGGCTTCCTGTCTCTCCGGATGGCTGAGAAGCCCCGAATGCCCTGCTCTGAGCTAAAGTCAAAAAAATAAATTACAGAAGCCACCACCCAGTGTTTCCCAGTGGCCCTCCCTCCTGCCTGTAGGACACACACCTGTGTGGGACAGCATCTCAGGGGGGTGGTTCAACCCCCTGCAGTCCCCAGAGCTGGCCCAAGCACCTCTCAAACCCTTGTAGCCAGTCATTCAAAGAGAGCAAAGTAATTCATTCTAATACCATCGGCTGGAGAGCTGGGGGCGAGGGGAAAAGGCATCACAGTCCATACTGTAAGTGATACCTTCTGACCCTAATATTAAAGAGGGTGAAATACTGACTTTTTTTGGATTTTCAATAATTTAGTTTTTTGTGGGTTTTTTTTTTTTTTTGCTTTTAGTAGGACTGGGAAAAGTTGTCAATACTACCTTATGTTGGTCCCCTGTTAGACAATATACCTTTCTTTGAAATTTAAAATATCAAATATAGAATCACACAACTTGGGAGAGGAATGGAGGGGTGAGGGGGGACAGTCTCGACAACATCAACAACGACATAAAACTCCAAAATAAACCATAGAGATTTCACGCCATATAAATAAAGTCAGAGCAAATCTCAGGCCCAGGGCTGATGGCTCAAGTTCCAATGGCGGTGCTGCCGGGAGCTGGTGCGGCTTTCAAGAGTCCTCTTGGTAACAAGGTCTTGTGCCCTGTCCCTCTGTCTTTCCTGGCAGAGGCCCGGCTTTTCCGAGTCCACCGAGCAGGTTAGTACAGGATTAGGAGTAAATCTGGAAGCTAGGATGAGGAGGCACGTGTCGCCTGGAATGTGGACTTAGAAGGAAACCAGGGGTTTCAAAAGTGCAGGTTGAGTCATCCTGAGGGAGCTGAGTGTGAGGCCTCCAGCTGCAGCGCCCACGGCTTCTCCCCTGTGTCCCGGGCACTGGCGGGCAGGAGCCCCGGCCCTGGCTGTCCCCATCAACTCTGTGGGTCCCCAGCACCGCTCGGGCTTCTGGCAGAAGCGTGGAGAATGTGCCGGACCCGGGCTGATCAGCCAGCTCATCCGACAGTGGGGGCCGCCGCTTGTCCTCACAGAAGGTAATGGGGAAGGCTGGGCAGATCCTGGAGCGGGCGGGAGCCGAGGCCTTGGGCCAGCTCTGGAGAAGGCCAGCATGAACCTATGTCTCCCAAATCCCAGCTCCGGAGGACGCAGCCAAGCACCGTGCATCTCGGAGTTCAGAGGTCTCCGTCCACCGGCGGCTGGCAGAGGCGGTAGAGCCTGGGGGACGGAGGCAAAGAGGTTGAGGCGAGGCCGGCGTGGGCCGGGGCCTATTATTATTATTTCAATTTTTATTTGAACACATAATCCATGCCCAGAAAACAAAACTCCACAGGTATAAAAAAAAAATACAGAGTGAAAAATGTTTATGCTGCTCTCGCTTTCCCTCAGCTGTCTAGACCTTCCCCACAGGCAGTCTCTGCTCCCTCCAGACTGCCGAGCGCTTTACAATTGTAGATGCGTCTGCGTGTGTGTATTTGTGTGTTAAGATATGTGTGTGGGTGTATGTTTACATGTGTGGGGCTGTGCGCATTTTTCCACACTAGTGGTGGCAAACTAGACACAGCGCTTTACCCCCAAGCTTTTTTCATTTAATATAATCTTGGGGGCTTCTCCCTGCAGCACACAGAGAGCTGCCTTGGTTTTCTTAATGCTTGTGTTGGGAGGGATACTGAGTTTCATCTTCAGGTAAAAAAGAGCCACTAATGGAGTTCCAAGCAGGAGAGACAGGAAGAGCTGCTGTGGGGAGAACAACAGCAGGGGGACCAGGCAGGAGGCAGCTGCGATGACACGGGCCACGGAGAGAAACAGGGCAGCTCGGCAGTTAGGAGCTTGGCTCCCAGGCCTACACTGCTGCGTTCAGAATCCCAGCTCTGCCATTTACTAGCTGTGTGACCTCAGGCAAGATACTTAACCTCTCTGTGCCTCAGTGTCCCCACCTACCAATTCGGGATGAGGGATGATAACAGTATCTTATTGCTCGCAGGGTTATTGCTTGGGGCAAATGAGTTAATATAGGTAAAGAGATTACAATGAAGCCTGGAGCAGGGTAAGTTAATATATGAAAGTATTAAAAAGAAATGAGGGTTAAAAGAGTGCAGGTAAATACTGGTGAAACAGTAAGGCCTGCGTGCGAGCTGCTGTACTTCGCCAGTGCCATTCCCTAGCTTTGACAATGTCCCGTGGTTACGTGACAGCTGAGCTGAAGGGCGCCCGGGAACAATCTGTACTACTTTTGCAACTTCTTGTGAGTCAAACTATTTCAAAATAAAAAATTGTTGAAAAATCGCAGGCAGATGTTGATAGAAAACTGGGACAGTGGGGATGGAGCGAGAGGATGGACTAAAATGAGTAACTTCTGGGAAAGGCGGCAGCACATGGTACCGGGGGGCTGTCTGAAATCCACATGGAGAGATGATGGGGTCGTGTGGACAGGAAGCAGCAGGTGGACGGAGGCTCTGAGGCCAGCAGGGCGGCCGAGAAGGGGGGTGGAGGGGACGGATGAGGGTTTGCACCAAATCGTTGCCCATGGGTGGCTCTGGGGCCTTGTCCCACCTTCCCAGCCAAAGTGGGAGCTCCTCTGGGGGTAACAGACTGAGCGTATTTGTGGCCCCCGGAAGTGAGGCCCCCATAAATGAGGGTGGAGCCCCATATGACCACCAGGGAGCCTGCCTGAGGTGAGGCCAGAAGTTTGATGGCAGAAGGAGAGGGAGGGCGGGTGGGAAGCCAGATGGCTCTTGGAAAATCGGCCCCCTCAGCTCAGCCTGGAGGGTGGGAGGGCGGGTGGGAGAGCCACTCACCGCGGTGCACCCTGGGGCATCTGGTCCTTGACCCGCAGATTTTTGGCCAGAATCTCCACCCTGGGGCCCTGGGAAAAAAGAACCATGAGGCCTCTGCACAGAGTTCAGGGCACTTGAAACAGCATGTGGGTACGGTGTGGTGAGGACAGGGGAGTATTGGGGGGGGCCCAGAAATGGAAATCCAGGGCCCCCTCCAGATGAGGAGAAGGGCCACATCCGGGGCTGATGACCACCCAGTCCGCAGACGGCCTCTCATGCTGCCCCAGCTGATGCACACCATCCCTCAGCCCAGGGTGCCCGGGCCAGGGTGCGCTGCACCCAGCGGGGTCCCGGCGGCGCCTGGCTGTAGGGCCGCCTCACCTGTTTCCGCATGATGTCCGTGGCCTGCATGATGCACTTGGGCAGCAGCCCGTGGCTCCGCGCCAGGATGGCCGCCTGCTCCAGGGAGACGCTCAGGGTGCTCCTGCAGGTGAGGGGCAAGAGGAATGGTGGGTAAGACGGGGCCATTCCCTACCCCACCGCGGCCCCTGAGACCTCACGCACCCTGACCATCACTGCCCATCATGCCAGGCAGGGCCCTCGGCCTCACGTCCTGCTCTCCCCGGGGGAGCTCCTGCCTCAGGGCTGAGAACAGCCCCACGCCCCAGATAACTGCTGGACTCGCTCCCTACCCCCCCAGGTATCCTCTCAGAGGAGAACCCCCCCACACCCAGCCACCCCCTCCCACCTGCTCAGGCTTTTCCTTGGCTGCCAACACTCCCGCGCACAGAGTTTTACTGCTTCACTCTCCGCACCCCTCTAACCCCTCTGCCTCTTCCGTTCTCTGTGACAGTCCCAGTGTCCAGCTCAGAGCTCACCTCTGCATGCCCGTGCCGCACATGGCGATCTGGCAAGCCCCCAGGCGGTAGCAGAGCTCGGAGGAGATGGGGATGAGGCCAGCGCCCAAGCTCCCAGAGGCACCAGGTTTGGAGTGAATGAAGGACTTCATGAGCCGGCAGAGCTCGTCCAGGGCATTGATGGGACGTATCAGCTGCAAGACAGACAGACAGACACAGACACAGACACACACACACACACACACACACACCGGGACAGTTGGAGGAGGTCCCCACCAGGCCTTCCACCCCATCGTCTCCCTCCAGTCCAGCTCAGCTACTGAAGCTGTCCTCCCGGCTCCCCTCACTGAGGGTTACAGCCCAAGTCACCTTCCATGACCCCTACTCAAGGACCATCTGTGGCTCCCCAGTGCCCCAGAAGCTGGCACTGTGTTCATGATATATTTCAGGCCTAACCTTCTGATCTCATTTTCTTTACCTGTCCAGGTGTGCCCCCAACTAAGCCTCAATGAAGTGGCTTTTCCTGTCCTCTCCAAACCATCACGGCCACCTCATGCGGCGCCGCCCTAAGAGCCTTCCCTCTGCCCCCGTTTTCCTCGAGCACCATGTGGAAACACAAAATGCTATTCGCCAATTCTTCCTGTGTCATCTTAATATTCTCCCAGCCAGGCTACCAACCCCCAAAGGGCCATGCCCTCCACTGCTCTCGCAGCCCCCAGCCTCACCATCCGAGGGCAGTGCCCCCAAAACCACTTTCAAATTTGAGGCCTGCCTGAGCCTAGAAAACGGGTGAGAGGCCTGGAGCGCGTGCCCTCAAGAGGCCAACTGTAACATGTGGGAATGCGGGCCCTGGGCAGCCAGATCTTTCCATTTCTCAAGAAAAGCTAGAAGCCTCCATCTCATGGGAAATCTTTTGATTTTCGAATGTTGGCAGTGAACTTGAAACAAGCAAACCAAAAGAACACTGCATGGCCACATCTGGCTCCGGCTTCAGAGAAATGCAGTGGTAAACAAGGAAGACAAGGGAGGCACAAGTGAGGGGGTGCCAGCGAAAATAAGTCATCTAAGGGATTCCACAGCAGTGGGGAGAAGCTGGAATTCCTAGAATGGGCAGGGAGTTAAGCCAGGAGGCTTCCAGGATGAAGCCCCGCAGAGGCCTAGGGCTGCTCTGCCAGGATTCTGGCTGCGATGCCACCCTGGGCCCTGTGTTCCCGGTCTTGACCTGAGAGCCCCCAGCCTTGCCCAAGCTCCACAGTTGGGTGAGGGAAGGGGGACACACCTGGTCTATCTTCACCGCCGTGGTGCTGGCATCTGTGGGCAGGTTAGACCGTTCCAGGTAAAATGCCCTGAGAGAGAAAGATGGGGGTGAGGGGAGCCGCCATGCCCGCTGTTCATGCCGCCTCGAGCCCACTGCAGCCGCAGCCCCTCTGCCCTCCGACAACTCTCTGAAAGAAACCACTGAGAGTTCCTTGGGGGCACAGCTCTCCATGCCCGCAGACACCTGTTCCTCCAACAGCCCTGGGGAGAAGTAAGAAGGGCCCCTCGCCATGCACTCAAGTGCCACATCTCCCGGACTGCCCATCCAAATCAGCACCCGACACCCCCACTCTCTATCCCCTGGTCCTGCTATATCTTTCCTCTGAGTGCTGTCATCACTGACACATCACATTGCTCTCTGTTCATCGGTTTATCATTCACTCCCCCTCTAGAACAGGGCTCAGCCAACTTTTTTGTAAAGGCCCCACTGGTCAATATTTTAGGCTGTGTGGACCGGTCTCTACTGAGATGTTACTCAGCTCAGCCATTGTAGCACAAAAGCAGCCACAGACGGTACCTACATGCATAAACATGGCTGTGTGCTAATAAAACTTTATTGACAAAAACAGGGGGTGGGCCAGACAGCTGCTGCTCTAGAATCTATGCTCCATGAAGAAGTGGCTTTGTTTGGTCCCTGCTGACTCCCAAGTAAGCAACAGAGCTTGGCCTGGTCTCGATTAACATGTGCTGAGTGGAGGAAGGGAAGCATGAATGATCACAGAGGCAATATTTTAAATATTCAACAAATGGCACGGAACAGATTGGTGGCATCGATCAATCCAAAGAGATGTCAGTTTTAATAACCTGGCTGGATGTTTTCCATCCACCAACAAATGAAAGCATCATTTTCCCATTTCCAAATGGTAAAGCCGGGACCCAAGATGGTGACGCCCTCACCCACTCCCCGAAACCCCCGTCTCCTGATCCCCAGCCTGCCTTTTTCATGGAGGGAGAAGGTGAGGAGAAGGGGGGCCGGGTGAGAGGTAGTTGTGGGAGCTGCTTCTCTGGGCCTGAAGCTTCTCCTGGTACATGTGACCCCTGCTCCCTCCACTTCTCTCAGGGGGGCTCCTCTGAGTACGGCCATGGCCCTGGGGGCCACACCCCTTACTCATACCCCCAAGAACCCCAGGGCCACTGTCCCAGCTCCCAACCCCCACTCTGAATGAAACAGGCAGCTCCTCTCAGTTGGAGGATCCTACTTTGAAGCCAAACAGACCTAGTCCCAAGCTCAGCGCAGCCACTGTCTAGCTGTGTGACCTTGGGCCAACTAGGTAGATGCTCTGAGCCTCAGTTTCCCCATCTGTAAGATGGGTTAGAATGGCCGCCCGTGACTCTTGTGAGAATCTGATGAACGTGTGTAACCAGAGGGCCCGGCACACAGTAGGTGTTCAGGGAAAGGCATGTTGCCCACTCGCATGTGGGGGACCTGTCTGGTGTCTCATAGGCTAACATCCACTCCCCGTGGCATGTCTGGACTGCTGTCCCCAACGTGTAGCCCAGGCAGGTACCTGAGTTTGCGGTAATACTGCTGAACTTTCTCCAGGGACTGGGTGTTGATCTCTTGCTGCAAATCTTCCGCAGCCTGGCTGCCTGGAGCGGGTGGCCCCTCCACGTTCTCCAGAGCTGTGAAGGAAGAAGGGGCGGTTGGGTCCCAGTGTGCTCAGTGGCCTTGGCCCGCTCCTACGGGCCGTACTCAGTACCCGCAAGCTCACCTTTTGTGAAGAGCACAGTGTACAGCCTCAGGCTGGCCCCACTCTCCAGGCGGGAGGGCAGCTTGGAGAAATGATAACTGTCGAGGTAGAAGACGACCTTCAGCGCCTGCCGACTGCCCTCGATGTGGTAGAAGACATTGGTGTCTGTGGGAGGACACGGGGGGGGGCAGGGTGGGTCACCACCAAGGCCTAGGGGAGCCCTGCCCCACTTTGGTTGGGCAGCTTCAGACCTTCCTTCTAGACCTTCGCTGTGGCGGCCTGGGACCTCCCTGTTCTCCCCACCCCTCTATCGTCCCAGCCTCAAAGTATTAGCCTGGAACTTTCAGGCTCACAGTCCCCCAGAGTGGTGTCCTGGGGTCTCCCTGTTCTCCCCACCTGAGGGGGACAGCCTTAGAAACCCCCTTGCCTCTCGCCTTGACGGTAGCATCCTGGGATGACTCTGTCTCCTACCACAGAGCAATGGCATCAGACCCCCCTGCCCTCCCACCCTCTGGGGTAACCTCAGACACCCTGGTCCTCCCACACTCAGAAGAGCAGCCTCTTCTGACCTCCCATTCTGCCTCTTTTAAGAGGTCCCAGCTTCTACTGCTTGATTCTGAGACCTGACAGTGATTCTGCCCAGCTGGGGAGCTGTCAGTATGTGTCTTCAGAGCCTCCCCAGTGCTCCCTGTACCCCTCACCTGGTTGTCCAGAAACTCTGCCTGGCAAACGCTGCCCTCAAACAGGACCTGCATGTGATTCACACCCATAGGGAAGAGCTTACGGCTGGGGTGGTGCTCACACCCAATCCTACGTCCACGGCAGACATCACTAATCAATCCACAGTTCTCCCTGAGCCCAGCTTGCATATAGACAGACAGCTACTGCCAATCAATTCCAATTGTTACATGAAACGACACCTGTTGTCCTTTAGACTCTATTCTATGCATTTTCAACAGATTCTAGTCTATGCAACATCACCCCCCAAGGAGGTTAAAATTGGTTCTTGGGGGAGGGCAAAAAAAAACCCACATAAAAACTTCCTCTTTTTATGTATAAAGTACAGATATACATACAGCACATAAACAGATACACAGTTTATCTGTGTATTAAATTTTCATGGGGGTACTGCAATAAGGAAAATACTGTCTAAACAGACTCCTGACGGAGATGATAACTTTTAAAGGTTGATAAACACTGACCTAGAGCACTGTGCTTCAAAATCACCTGCAGGGCTTATTAACACAGATTTCTGAGTTTCAGATTCAGGAAGTCTGGGGTGGAGCCTGAGAATTTCTAATAATAATAAGCTCCCAGGTGCTGCTGGTCCAGGGACCACATTGGCAGAGCCACAGCCCTAGAACCCAGCCCAGTGGTTCTCAGTCCTGGCTATACATCAAAGTCACCTGAAAGCCATTCAAAATCCCAGTGCCCAGGATCCACACTATAGACTGAATCTGAATCACCAGGGCAGCTGGGACTGGGCTTCAGTATCTCTGAAAAGCTCCCAGGAGGATTCCATGAAAGCCAGGACTGAGACCCACTGGGCTAGACTATGGGCTCCAGGTGGGCAGGGACCATGGCCGTATTTCTCTCCATTGTGGCCCCCAAACCTAAAACTGCACATGGCACATATTATGAGCTCATAATCATGGATGCGTGGATAGGTGGGTGACGGAGTAATGGATTGATGGATGGATAGATGGATGGATGATGGATGGATGGATGGGGGATGGATGGATGGATGGATGATGGATGGATGGATAGATGGATGGGGGATGGATGGATGGATGGATGGGAGATGGATGGATGGATGGATGGATAGGAGATGGATGGATGGATGGGAGATGGATGGATAGATGGATGGGGGATGGATGGATGGGGGATGGATGGATGGAGGATGGATGGATGGGAGATGGATGGATGGATGGATGGGAGATGGATGGATGGATGGATGGGAGATGGATGGATGGAGGATGGATGGATGGGAGATGGGATGGTGGATGGGTGAATGGATAAGTAAATGGATGAGAGGTTTGTACGAGGGCAGGTGGAAGAATGGGCAGGAGGGCGGGAAGAAGAAAGGAAGAAAGAAAATTACAGTATAAGTCCTTAGACAATCTTAACAAGTCTTCACCCCAAAGAAGATTATCTCTAGAAATTTTAATAAGAACTGGATACTGGTTGTTGTTCCCTATTGCAGCTATTGGAGAAATCTGGATTTATACAAAAAGAAACCCCTCTTTTTCCATATGTGGCCCTAAGGTTCGGCTTTAAGACTCATGTTGGAAGCATGAGGTTTGAAAGTGCTGGGTCCTGGGTCAACCTTGGGCAACTGGCCTGGTGGCAAGGGAAGGACAGGTTGACCCCAGAGAAGCCCCTTCCCCCAGAACCCCACTGTCATGGTGGGGTGGGAGGAGTCACTCACTGGCCATGTAGTTCTCGTCCAGCTGCTTAAAGGAGAAGGTGACATTGTCCAGTTCCGAGAGGGTCACCCAGATGTCCTCCAGCATGGTCCGTTCCTCCTTCTGCAGGGGGAACACAGGACAAAGGAGTCTCAGATGCCACCCCTGCCCTGGGGTTTCACTTCAAGATGCTGTGACTCAAGTCTAGTCGACATACCAGGCTGGGGCCCTACCAGGACCAAGGATCTGCGCTGGGCTCTCCAGGGCTGGCCACAAAAACGTGTTTGCTTGTCCTGTACCTCTCACGCTCAGAACCCATCTCTGCTGTAATATGCTGGGTGGGTATCTTACCTGAGCCAGCCCAGCAATCCGACTCAACCATCTCACACTTAACCAGCCCAGATGCAAGTCCTCGTTTTTCTCCTCAACCCCCTCCAGCAGGTCCCATCTCAACAAAGGGCACCAGCACCCGCCCAACTGCCTAAGCCCCAAACTGTTAACTTTCAGGACTTCGTGACATCTCGCTCCCCTCACCCTACACATGGCCCATCACCAAGTCCTGATGGGTTGGCCTCCAAAACGAACCCCAGATCCATCCACGTCCCTCCATTCCCCTCACCAGCCCCAATACAAGATTCCATCGTCTCTCCGGGAGGACCATACCAGCCTCTTCACAGGCCTCCCTCTGCCACCCTTTCCCCAAACAAGGGGCAACCAGGGATAAAGAGGAGATGCAGAGGGAGCAGGGCAGCCCAGGGGTTACCCAGCCTAGAGTCAGACTCCTGGGGTTCCCCCGTGACTACAAGTTATCTTTGAAAAACTTAACTCAAATTATATTGCTCACCCACTCAAAGCCTCCAAACCCTCCCTCTGCTCCCAGAATGAAGACCCAGGCCCTGCGGCTGTGACCTCGCTGACCTCATCCCCCAACCCCCTTGGCATGCTCTCCCTCCAGCCACAATGGCCTCTGTTCAGACCTCTGCACATGCCCAGCACACTCTTCCTCGGACCATTTACCTAGCTGGCTGTCTTGGTACTCAGGTCTCAGCTCAACCGTCACCTGTGTCACCTCAGAGAGGCCATCTCTGACCATTTAAATCCAAACACATTCGATCATCTTCTATGCCTTCTGCATAACGCCCCTTCTTTCCACCTCTCCCCACTGTTCCTCCCTTCCCAATCTACTCCGCCCAACTAGAAAGTGAGCTTCAGGCCCCCAGTACCCAGAGCCTGGCGCATCGTGGTGACTGGTGAATTAACGCACTAGGCCCCGGGGTCCTCATCTGAGAAGAGGGCTGGGGGTTCCCGGCTGCCTCTCCAGGCCCCGCGGCACTTTCCAGGGACCAGGTGGCAGCGCCTGTGTGCAAAATCGGCCAACAGGGGGCGCGACAAGGCCATGCTTCTCAACAGCCTGCAGGGGCGGCCTTCAGCCCCGCCTGGGAAAATGTCTAGGAGGCTAAGGGATGCAGAGGTGTGTGTGTGTGTGGAGGGGTACATGGGGTGCAGGAGCCAGCTGCATTTCTGGGGGACATCGTCTCTGAGGCTTTGGCACCCCAAAAGGATGAGTCGTTGGCTCTGCCTCCCCTGGGCCAGCAGAGGGACCCACCTGATTCTGAGCCCTTGGAGTGGAGGGACAGGGGGATCAGGGATAAAGAGAAAGCAGGGCAGCAGCCTAGGGGTTACCGGGCCTAGAGTCAGTCTCCCCAAGTTCAAACCTGGCTCCCTCAGTGTTATCCTTAAAACGTAGGTGTAAAGGACCTGCCTCAGGGCTACTGAGGGGATTGAATGAAATGCTGTTTGCACCAAGGAAGTTCATCTGGATTATTACACAATCCTCATCACTGGCCTCCCAGCTCCTGCCCTTGTCCTCAGTCTTCCGCACCCAGCATGGGTGACTCTGTAAGGGTCAAAGTCAGATCCTGTTGCTCCTCTGCCTAAAACCCTCCCCTGGCTTACACGCACTCAGAATAACGGCCAAATTCCTACAAAGGCCTGCAAGACCCCGCACCGTCCGAGCCCAGTTAATTCTCAACACTGCATGCAAGCTCCTGTCTCAGGGCCTTTGCACCTGCTGTTCTCTCTGCCTGGAAGGCTCCTCCCCAGTATCCTCATGGCTCACCCTTTCCCCTCCAGTTCTTAGGTCGGATGTCACCTTCTTAGTGAGGCCTTCACTGGCCACCTTATCAAAGCTTTCAATTGCTGCCACCCCACACCGACCTGTTGCCTTCCCTGCTTAATTTTTCTCCTTAGCCCTTATCACTATATACAAGGTTATCTCAAGTGTGACACTACTGACATTTAGGGCCAGATAATGCTCGGGGGTGGGAGGACATCCTGTGCATTGTACGATGCTTAGCGGCACCATCCCTGGCCTCTATATGTGCCAGTAGTACCTCCTCTCCCCTCAATTCTGACAACCTAAAATGTCTGCAGACATTACCAAGTGTCCCCTGGGGGGCACAACTGCTCTGGCTGAGAACCACTGGTCTACACCACCTATTTTACTGCTTTGTTTAAGCCTATCTCCTCCAACTAGGATTTAAGATCCCTGAGTACCACTCTGTGCTTTGTTCACTGCTGGCTCCCCAGTGCCTCTAACAGTGGCACGTAGTAGGTGCTCAACAAACAGCTGCTGAATGAACCAGGGGGTGAGTGAGAGCCTGAGTGAGCAAGCCAGAGCTCTCCTGCCCAGGATCCCAGGGGCACCTGCTCCCTCTTGCCCTCACTCACCACAGCGGCCGGCGAGAGCAGGGACTGGCAGTGCAGAAGGACACCGGTGGCCGCCACCTGCTCCAGCCACTTGCGGCTGGCATCCCGGCTGCTCTCCTCGTACTCGCCGTTGTTGTTGTAGCGATAGCTGAGGGCCGCCTGGAGTTGCTCGTAGAAGGTGCACACAGCGGCCACCAGGGCCTGGCAGAAAATGATGTCCCTCCGCAGCTGCAGCTCGGTGTCTGGAAGGTAGGGAGGGGCCTCGCTGGGCTGGTGCTCTGGTGTCACCAGCAGGCCCAAACCCCCAAGCCCCACCCAGCAGAACCAACCCCCTCCCCACCGGATTAGCCTCTGGGCCAACTTGCCACAATCAATCCCCACCACCAAAAGCCAATGCCACAAAAACCAGTTCTCCAAAAGCAAGGCCAATGTGCTGAAAAAACTCCATTTTCTCAGTGACCTATCTGTCTTGTGACCTTCCTAAGGCTTCCCCTGAACCCTTAGCCTCAGCTGTTTCTCCGTTTATTAGGGGGTTTCTCGGCCTTGACTGGTTGAATGCCAATGACGCCAAGCATTCTGCCAAGCGCCATGTTTTAAGAAATGCAGTTTACTATTTTCTCTAGTTTTGAGAAGTGTGCCTTCTTCCTTCCCACTCCCCCTCCATCCTTGCCCCTGACATGGTTTGCAGAACTGACCAAGTTTGGGCAATCACTCTTTCAGGGTCCCAGTCTTCTGGAAGGGGTTACTGCCGATGACTGGCTCTGGCCAACTGGTTTTCAGTGACCAATTCTGACCTAGATCCTATTTTAGCTGCCCCTTGGCTGATCGTTTCTGGAAAGAAGGGAGGGACAGAACACCCCCCAGCTCCCCCGAGCCCCCCATCAGCCCTCTCCTCCTCCCGACTATCTGCCGGGTAGAGAGTCCCAGCTGGGGCTGCGGATTCAGCTGACAAAGAGCCTGCTAGTCATTGGTCCTCTAGCCCATGTCCTTGTCAAGATCTGCTCAGGCCTGCGAGGCGGCAAGACATACGGCTCCTGGCTCCAGGGCCCTGACACTTGTCCCCTGGACACAAGAGCGAGGTCTAGCTAGCTATTAGAGGTGTGAGAGGCACAACGTAACTTTCTCCACGTGCAGGTCCTGATGACCAGGGGACAGTCAACTTCAGCTGGCAGAAGAGGCCTTCCCTGGGCTGTGGTCAAGAGCATCCACTGCCAGGGTGGCCTCTCCTGGATATACCTGGGTGTGTGCTTCAAAGCCCTCACCTGTGCATTTCAGCAAGGCCAGGAGCAGCTGGTTCTTGCCATCTGGAAGGAGAAGGGGTAGAGAAAGGAAAATGGGCCTGGAGGAGTTAGCAGAAGGTTTAAGCAGAGCTGGGCCCTCCCCTCAGCCTGAGCTCCGAACCCTCTGTAGTGGACCTGTGGGTATGTACAGTTGTGCTAAAGAAGCTATGACTGAATGCTGGGTGAATTCCAGGGGATAGAACGCCAACTGTTAGTTGCACCCCAGCTGTTTACATGCGCCCGCCAAACAGAGACTGAAACCAACCCCTCCAACTCCTGGGACAGGGCCCCCAGCCCACACCTTGTACACACATGAGCACACATTTGCATGTGCACATACATGCAGGTGCACACTCAGGCCCACACACGCTCACAGGTGTACTCAGGCACGTATGCACACCTCCGCAGCCACAGCATTATTACACACGTGTAGACAAAGCTCAGAACTTCCAGACGCAGGCTTAACATCCTGGTCTCTTTCCATCAAAAAAAGGCTCTTAGGCCCAAAGGGGCTTAAAAGAAAAAGCTGAAAAGCCTTTGGATTTGGCCTCTTGAGATACTTTCCGTCCTGGAGAGGCACTAAGACACAGGGCTGGCGGCCATGACAGCATACACTTACTAGGGACTTCCTGTGTGCCGGGCGCTGTACTAACTGCCCTGGGTAGTGACACAGTCCTCGCCACAACACATGAGGGAGGTATGAACCCATTTTACACATGAAGAAACTGAGGCACAGAGAACTCAAGAAACTTGCCAAGATCACACAGCCAGTAAGCGGGAGAGCTGGGGTTCGAGCACTGGCAAACTGGCGCAGAGTCCCTGTTCTTAACCAGTTACAGTTTTGGAAAAGAGGACAGCTCAGTGCCAACACAGGCTTCTAACCCAGAGGCTGCTGTTCCTGGGGAAATCGCTCTGAGGCTTCGCACCTCCTGCTATCCTGGTCAAATGTCTCCCTAGTCTGGGGTCCTTCTAACCCAGAAGTCCCAGACTCAAATGCTGTCAAGACCCAGGCAGGTAATGTAAGATGCATGAGGCAGACACCAGGAAGCAGGGAATGGTGGGGACTGTGCTGAACTGGAAGGTACCACTCTCCCATCTAAGAGGCAGCGGCCACTCGTTTCCAGCAAGTGTGGCTGTGGGGACTGTAGGTCAGCTAGTGCCGCATCTCGTAACTATTCAAGACTAGCCAGAAATTTAGATTTTTATGTGCAATCTCCAATGATAAACATTGGCAGCTGATTCACATTTTTTTATGTTATAGCATCAAAACTTATGTGTGGGCCCAAGTCTGATCAGGGGGCCCCCAGCTTGTGACCTTGATAATAAATACAAGGAATTGAATTAAAAGCACAAATTTCAGAAGTTAAAAAGGAACAAGTCAGGCCTCTCAGCTTCCTGACCCTGCAAGGAAACCCCAGGCACCCCAAATCAGCAGCTCCTTCATCAAATGTGTAAGTCCCAAGGCCCTGTCCAGGGCAGGACACTCAGCTGAGAAAGGGGGACACCTGCTCTTGTCATCCTCCCCCTGGGCATAGAGAAACCTGGGTTTCCTCATCTTTCCACATTAAGAACCAAAGGCCACAAACCCCCCACGTTGCCCGGCTGACCTTCCACGTATCTCTGAATGTTGTCCACCAAGGTCTTGATGGAGTTGGGGAGGTTCCAGGGGTCCTCCTGAATGCTGATCTGGATCAAGTTGCGGCCACGGATTGTACACTCTTCTTTCTGTTTGAACTCTGGGGCAGGAAAGTGACATGAGGGCAGGAAAGGGACAGAGCTAGCTTTGGAGAAAGGTGGCACAAAGGCCTATGTGCCATCACCAGATTCCAAAGCTCAGAATCCTCCATCGAGGATGCTGGCAGGGCTCTTGGGTATTATCTGCTCCGTGGAGGGCAAATGCATGGTAAGTGTGCTACTGATTTCCAGTACCACACCCATGGCAGACATCACTCATCGATCTCAGCACTCCTGCTAGTCTGAGGCATGGTCAGCACAGCTGAAACCAATCCAGGGCAGACATCACAAATCAATCACTGCATTCTTTTCTCCTAAGCCTGGACATAGTCACAGGATTCTCAGGTACTACTTCCTCACAGCCACACCAGTCGAGCTGGCACATGAGTTATAACCTAGTGTAACCTTTTCCCTATACATAGAAGGAAGCCCAGGCACAGAGTGGGAAGGTGTCCTGCCTAAAGTCACACAGCTGGGTAGTGACAGAGCTGGGACTTGAACCTGGCCCCAACAGCACCATTCAAAGGCCAGGCAGACACAGGCCCCTGTTCCTCTGGCCTCTTTCCTGCTACGGGGTCCCAGGTTTCTGAGATATTTATGGTTTGAGTTCCTCTGGGTTTGATGCTTCTGCTTTCTGGGGTCTATCCCTGGGAGGGGTGATCCTGAGACAGCAGAAGGGGCAGCTGAGCTAGGGCACCCCAACTTCTCACCACTTCCTACCCTTATTTAGAAGTAACTGCCTGCATCCAACTGGGAGCCCCCTCAGGTCAGGGCCAGTGTCACATACATCTTAGGGTCCCCAGTGCCCAGCACAAGGCCTGCACAAGCTGGTTCCTGGGAGTCACTTACTGGATGAATGGATGAGTGGGTGGCTGGATACGGTTGGATGGTGGGTGAGTGGATGGGTGGGTGGATGGGGAGGTGGGAGGAAAGATAGGTGAGAGAACACACAAGTCAACTCTTCTCTCAATCATTTCAAGAAAGCCTCAATTTGGTGCTGGTATGTCCTTAACACTTCTTGAACTCACTGATCCCTCTCACAAATAAAGAACAAAGTGTTCTGGGCAGGCAGCAGTACCTGACTATACAGTACCATGACATTTTCCATTGGATTTATCATGGTCATCATTATTGTATGGCATGTTATATTGGTTTTCCATATATAGGGAGTTTAATAAGTTCCTTTCAAAATTAAATTTTTGAAAGGGAGATAACTTTTTCAAAAAGGTTAAGTTTAATAATTGTACAGGCAGGAAGTGAATATGGTTTTCAAAAATATAAAGATGTGGGTAGATTCTGTGAATATGGCTAAAATGATGAAAGGGGGATGCGGGTGTCTGAGGTTTGGCAAATCGTGCTCCAGTTCCCTCCTTCCTGTTTCAAATGGGAAAACAGAGGCCCCGAGAGCCTCAGGGACCAGCCCAGGGGTCCGCAAACTTTTAATGGAAAGAGCCAAACAGAAACTGTTTTGGGCTTTTGCAGGGCATATGGTCTGTGTCACATATTCTTTGTTTCTTTGTTTTGTTTTACAACTCTTTATAAATGAAAAAAAAATCATTATCAGCTCAGTGTGTACAAAACTGAGCCATGGGCTGCATTTGGCCCATGGGCTGAACTTGCTGACCCCTGGACTAGCCATAGCCATTGGGCAGGAGAGGGGCAAAGCGGAGAGTGTGACCTGCGTGTCCTGCCCCCAGCCAGTCCAGCACACAATCCCCATTGTAGGCCATCTGTCTCCTTGTTGGATGCGGGATGTCATTCCTAGTCCTGCCGAGGGACTCCTCTCTGCTCACCTTGCAAGCTGTGGTCCATAGGGAAATGCTTGGTCTCTTCAAAAGCCCTGCTCATAACTGGCCCCTTGAGGAGTGCGTGGATGGAGTCCACCTGGGTGGCAGGAAGCTCTGGGTTAGCGTGGCCCCTGTGGCCTTCCAGGTTGTGGAAACCCCATGACCCACAGCCCTTGCCCCGGCCCCTGGATTATAGGTTCTCCTCAGGGGTGATGAGAGGAACCCAAGGTCCGGCCAGGGGTGGGAACAAAGGTCCTACCTGGTTAAAGAGGTGCTCGAGGCAGCCGTGAAGCTTGTCCTGCTTGTCTGATGGGATCCGCATGTCACACGGCAGCTCGTCCCCTGGCAGAAGGAAGAAGCCACAGCCATCAATTATTCCTGTTCCATCTCACACCTTTCTAACTTCTTTTCCAACAAGGTGACGTAGTAGCTACAGAGCTCCAAAACCCACAGCGATTCAGAGTCTGATAGACCCAGGCCCTGGCTGTGGGACACCGGGCAAATCCCTTGACCTCTCTGAGCCTCCGTTTCTCCATCTGTACAGCAGGGAAAATGAACGAAAGCATTCCACAATTTAAGTCATTGCTATTCTTTC
This sequence comes from Hipposideros armiger, assembly GCF_001890085.2. Classification (NCBI taxonomy): domain Eukaryota; kingdom Metazoa; phylum Chordata; class Mammalia; order Chiroptera; family Hipposideridae; genus Hipposideros; species Hipposideros armiger. Next base: position 351,958 of record NW_017731404.1, read on the forward strand.
CATTCTGCAAATGAGGAAACTGAGAACCAGAGAGAAGGTACAGGACCCCGAGTCTCCTACCCACCCCCCAGCTGTTTCAATTAAATCAGCTGTCACGTGTAAGCTCCTTCCTAAAACCTCCCCAGGGACAGTTTTTGGGGCTGAATATCCTATGTGATGAAATATTTACTTGAAGTTCAGCAATAGCTTTAATTTTGCTTGAGCTTCTTTTTCTTCTGTTAAATTGAAGTATAATTAAAATGAAAGTTTTATGCACAGACTGCCTCTGGAAGGCTACATAAGACAGCAGCGACAATGGGAGGTTAGGCACTGGGAGGCTGGGTTATCAGGGTGGGAGGAAGGCTTGTCACCACCTGCCATTCGAATTATGAACCATGGGGATGTCTGGCCTAGTCACAAAAGAAAAATTTTAAAGGCTGAAATCAATGAAACTAAAATAAAAACAAATTCCGTCTTTCAGAAAAAGTTGCAAGTACAGTATAATTTATAGGATATTATTTATATCTGTTTATTCTTTCAGCCATCCACCCACACGTCCATCTGTGCAGGATTACGTGCTCGCCAATGGTGTCCAAATGTAATTGATGGTCATTTTTGGGGAAGAGGATGAGGCTCTTATTTCCACGCACTTCTTTTGAACTTTTCTGTGTCCTTTGAAGTTTTGGTCTGAGCATGGGTCATTTTTACGGAAACCATGAGGCCACCCTATTTTAGTGACATCAGAGCACTCATCACAATCTGTAATTGCATCGTGTATGTTTTCATCTGTTCCATGTCCGTGACATCTCATGGAGAACGTCAGCTCTATAAGGGCCAGGATCTTTTGTTTCATTCACTGCTCGGACCCCAGCACCAAACAGGTGCTCAATAAAAGATGCTGAACGAGCGAATGAAAGGAAAGATACTACCATACTATGTAAGATAATACCAAATAATGTAACATAAAGCATAGTACAATAAAAATAAACACAACAAAATCTCGCTGGGGAGACCCCCTCTCCTCCGGCACGAGCCACTGCACTCACCAGACCCCATCTCGTCACTGCCCAGGTAGGAGCTGTTACTTCTCACGCTGGTGTAGGACAGCACAGAGTCCCGATTACTGTTACACTCGCTGCAAAGGAGCAGAGAGGAAAAGAGGCGTCATCCTCCAGTTCACACCCCCTGGTCCTGGCACCCAGAACCCGCTTTCTGGAGTGTAGACAAAACCCCTGGCTCCCCGGATGGACAACTGGCCCAGAGAGGGCGCTCCAGGCCGACAGCCAGTGCCAGGGACAGGGAAGGTTGTCCTGGTTGGTTTTCTGTGTCTGACGGTGGAGAAACATTTCTAGGCCCCAGCACAGAAACACAGAAATAGCAGGGCAATGAATTGTTTTCATTTGGGTGTAAACTTCTGTCACTCCCCTCATGGGACAGCCTTGTCGCTGGATACCCCTGCACACGCCACACTTGACATGTCCCCACAAGGGGACAGACCCTGAAACATTAGCCTTGGGGCAGGGGAACTGAGAGGGGGGGCATGTGGGATGTGCTTTGGGGGCTTAGATACCCTCCACCCCCGGAACCACATGGTTTAGCAACAGTGCCCCCACCCACGGTTTCCTGGGAAATGTCCCACTAATTCTGACTCTCCCAGAGGTCAGTGGCCTCAACTGTCCCACGGGCCTTCCCCATCACGTCCCACACAACACCCAGGGCTGCCCCCACCTGTAGGAGTCGCGGTAGCTCATGGTGTCGTGACCCGAGTCCTCCTGATCTTCCTCAGACACCTTGAAGCACACTTTCTTGATGCCTCCATGGTCAGTCCTGTCCATCTCGCTCTCTTCGCTGACCAGTGGCGAGGATGAGGCCTCCTCAGCCAAAGGTGGATCGCAGGAGCCGCCTGAGGTGGGCTCCGTGATGGTGGACAGCAGCCTGTGGAGGCAAAGACTTTGAACTTAGAGGCACATGCTCGCGGCTTTAATGGCTTCCACGGAGGGCCCAGGCAAGGCCCTGACCTCAAGCCTCACCTATCACCTTAAGCAGAGAGAACCATCAAATGCTTTATATCCCTTCCCTGAAAATCACACCAGCAACAATGGAGGTGTGCATACACTGTTCCTCCTGTTGGGGGCGTGAAAACACAGAGGTTCTTTATGTCAAGGCCAAGCTACACAAGGTTCAAGGGCATAGAACAGGACTGGGAAACGGTAAAGGCCCAGAGAGCACATCTTTTCAGCTTTGTAATCCATTTGGTCTTAGTTACAACTACTCAACTCTGCCGCACTAGTGTGAAAGCACCATAGACTATGTAAATGAATGGTCATGGCTGTGTTTCAATAAAACTTTATTAAAAAAAAAACACGGGGCCAGCCGAGTGGCTCAGTTGGTTAAAAGCTTGCTTAAGAGCGCAAGCTCTGAGCAACAGGGTCACCAGTTGGATTCCCACATGGGCCAGTGAGCTGTGCCCGAGCTGAGCTGCCACTTAGCTGCCCAACAGGTGGCAGGATGGCTCAGCTGGTGAGAGCATGTGCTCCCAACAACAAGGTTGCCTGTTCAGTGGTGGGCTACGCCCGCCCGCAACTAAAGACTAAACACGGCACCTTGAGCTGAGCGGCCACGAGCTAGCGACAGGCTGCCGGATGGCTACTGGACTTGGAGCTGAGCTAGCTGCGCCCTCCACAATTAAGTTTGAAGGACAACAACTTGGCTGTTCCCCTTCCCCAATTCCCCAACACTGTTCCCCTCACCCAATTAAAAAAAAAATCTAAAGAAAAAAAAATTTAAATAAATAAATAAATAACAATAAAAAACACAACAGGCAGTGGGCTGGATTTGGTCCATAGACCATAGTTTGTCAACCCACAGCACAGAGTATAATGGTCAAACACACAGGTTTCTAAGATACACAGGCCCCGGATTCAAATCCCAGTGCGGCCATTTCCTAGCTTAAAGACCTACAGCTCATTATTTAACCTCTCTAAGACTCAGCTTTCTCATGTGTAAAACTGAGTAACATTAGTATCTAGGCTGGTATAAAGATTAAGGGAGTTAAAATATGTAAAGTGCTTCGGAGAGTGTCTGGTGCCTTGCAGGTGCTCAGTAAACCCTGGCTGATATAATCCTGCTACCTCTCAATGACGTCAGTATTGTGCTCAGCACCACTTTACAGATGAGGAAACTGAGGCTCAGAGAAGTTAAATGACTTGCCCAGCCAGGACGTGGCAGGGCCAGGATTCAAACCCAGGCCTCCTGGCTCCAGACCCTACAATATTTTTCTTTTATCATGGACAGTTTACACCATACACAAAAGTAGAGGGAACAGCAGGAAGAACCCCAGGTCCCCCGTATCCAGCTTTAACAACGGCAGCTCAGGGTCCGCCTTTGTTTCTTCAATCTTTCCTGTTGCTTTTTATTTTCCTGGGGTATTTAAAACATGTCTAGGATATCATAAATTTCTTCTGTAGACACTTCCATATGCGTCTCCAGCACATAAGGACTTTCTTTTAAAGCAATGGTTCTCAACTGGGAGTGATTTTGCCCCCCACCCCAGGAAACATGTAGCAATTTGGCATGTTTCCTGAGGGGCAAACATTAACCAGCTTCCAGAGACATTTTCAGTTGTCACAAGTGAAGTGGGGTGGGGGTGGGGGGAACTGCTGGCATTCAATGAGAAGAGAACAGGGATGCCGATAAATATCTTAAAATGCACAGGACAGCCCCACAACAAAGAATTTTCCAGCCCAACTGTCAATGGTGTCAAGGCTGAGAAGCTGTTTTAAACATAACCAGACTGCTATTACCATACCTAACAAAACGAATAATTCCTTAATACCACCTAGTACCAGTCCATGTTCAAGTGTCCCTGATGGTCTCAAAAGGGTCTTCTCACAGATGGTGTGTTAGAAACAGAACCCTCACCAGGTCCAGGTGCTGTACGTGGTTGGTATGTCCCTCAAGTCTCTTCTCTGACAGATCCCCCTCCTTCCTGTACCTGCTCCCCTCCCCACCCCCCATCATTTATCTGTTAAAGAAACCGGGTCACTTGTCATCTAGAATCACCCACCCTCTGGATTTGGCCAACTGTGTCCCCAAGGTGCCATGTCACCATCTTCTAACCTACAGCCAAGCAGTGAGACCTAGATCTCTGATTAGAGAAGGGTGCAATTTCTGTTAGTGAGAAATAGGTGGTGCTGTGAGTGTGTGTCCTGTTGCATCACACCAAAAGGGACAACAAGTCCAGCTGTCTCTTTCTGCAATATTAAAATTATAAAGTTCCAAAGCCTTTCACCAAATAGTTTAGCCTCTACTGATGGATTGCTGCCTGCATCCATCATTTTATTGGCGTAGCGGTTCTCAGCCAGGGGTGATGTTGTCCCCCACCCCACAAGGGGGGGAACTTGGCAATGTCTGAAAATATTTTTGGTTGTCACAACTAGGGACCAGGGATACTACTGGCATTTAGTGAGACCAGGGATACTGGTAAATAGCCCATCATGTGCAGGAAAGCCCCCCAATACAAAGAATCCCGATTCTAACACTCTCTGCCCCAACCCAGAGTGTTAGCGAGGCCGGGCTCACCTGTTGATCTGGGTGACGTATTGCTTCATCTCCTTCAGGGCCACATCCAGTTTGGTAAAGAGCTGCAGGTAGGCATCCTGGATGTCACGGTCCTCCTGCTTGAGGAGGAAGCTTAGGCCCCGGTCTTCCAGTCCCAGGGCCCCAGTGGCTGGCCCAAAGCTGCTGTCGTGGAGACCCTGGTGTTGCGGGTCCCCATCAGCAGCAGGCAGGCACTTCCAGGACGGGGCAGCCATGGTGGTGATGCAGTGCTGGGTGTAGGACATAGGGTTCAGGTGACCTACACAGAGAAAGGGAGAGCTCGCTTGGAAGTAGCGCCCAGACACCCACAACCCTCCTGGACAGAGGTATATAAACCCCTTTTCTAGGATCCCAATGAATGAGAAAATTTTCCCTTTTAAATATTATTTTAATCCACTAGATTATTTCAAGAAGAAAGTTTCCGTTTGGTGCTCCTATGTTTTTAGCTATTGTGATCTTTTTCCTGCCCAGACTGCATACATGATGACTGGTACTCCAGCAGCCCTTCTGTACCATGAGACATCTTTCAGGATGAAAGCTACATCTAGAGATGATGATGTACAAAGATGGAAGGGCCTAGATCCTTGGTGACTGTGGAGCCATCGTTCCTGCCCTGGATCACTGGCCTCCACACATGTTTCTGTTTAAGTGTATGTAGTGTGAGATCCAAACACAATTTCTAACAAGACACAGGTACCTTGCTCAGGGTCAAGGCCGATGAGGGAGGGTTTGCGACCAAAGCGAATGCTGAAGGACCTGCCAATCGAGGGCGTGGTCTTGGGGTAGGACACTTCCATAAGGTTGACGTGGCAATTGGTGGGACAGAAGTCCAGGCCACACAATGGATGGGGCTCCAGGGTTGCTTGTTTGAAGGGTGGGCTGATCCTGCTCTTCAACTGGGCTGCAAACTGAGAAAGATGGGGGATTAGGGGTTGTGATTCAGGGGTCTGGGAATTCTGGCCCACTCCCAGTCCCCACTTTAACCTGGCCTAGACTAGACATTCCAAATTGGACAAAGTGCCAATAGCTCCAAATGGAAAAGTGAATTCTCCTGCACGATCTTTCACTGGATCCAAATTTCAGGAAAAGTCTGGAGAAACCTAGGCCTGAGTACCAACCCACATTCATTTCCCCACTTCAGCTACACATGTGAGATGTGCTCGAGGAACCGTCTCCCCCCTGCCCACAGTCCATGAGGTTCAGGGAAGGCTGCCTCGCATTCCTGTAGTGACCAGCAGAGCCAGGCAAGGGACCCAGGCCAAGCCAATAAAAGGACTCATAGAGTTCCTTTGCTTCTGCAATTGCTAAGGTTAGAGCTACCGTGGGGGCATTTTGTCACCACATGAGAAGGGCCAGCCTGATAGCACACCTAACAGAGGAAAACAAGAGGAGAGAGGCCACGTTCGTGTGACAGTGACATCTGGATACAACCATGCCTGAAGCTCACCTCTGGGCTCTTCAGCACTACAAATCAATACCTTTCCCTGCTTGTTTAAGCTAAGTTGAGGGTGGGTTTTGACACTGACAATCAAAATACCCCAGGTTGAGACCCTGTAGGGCACAGGTACCTCCTGGTAGCAGGCGATCCTCTGGCCAATGCTCTCCAGCTTGATGTCGCAGATGTTACGGAACTCGTAATGGGACATGGTCTTGATGTTGTTGCTCAGACCCATGAGCCTCCCACAGTTCTGCACAAAGACACTGTCGTCGGCAGCGAAGGCCTCGAGGATCTGCAGACACATTCAAATCCCCTCAGCACTCTTATGTGCCAGGGAGGGTCTTACGTGGTTTATCTACCTGACTCTTTGGAATACCCACGTGAGGTCATGTCTATCGTTGGCCCATTTTGCAGATGAGTAAACTGAGGCTAAAGAGGTAACTCACTCTCCTGAGTCCCAAGACTACAAAGTGGTGAGGCAGGGACTAGAATCCAAGGTTCCAGGCTAACTCTGAGGAAATGGGAATCGGGCAGCTCCACCCCCACCCTACCCTAGGGCAAGGCAGTGCCCAGCAAGACCTTGGCAGTGAGGCCGAAGCAGCCGCGGGGCTCCACGATCTTCTCCAGCACGTGACACTTGACACCTGCTGTGCTCACGTACTCGTACACCACGCCATGCTCCAGGTGCACATTGTCCACGGTCAGGCTGACCAGAGGGCTGTCCTCATGCAGGCACAGCTGGGAACCCAGGGACAGCAGGGGGAAGGCTGAAAGCCAAAAGGACAGGCAACCCTGAGGAGGGGGCTCCACCCCAAAGCCAGCTGGCCCCCTGACCCAGCACCATGGACAGCTCCTGGTAGACAGATGGGAAAACTGAAGCCTGTGCTGCAGCTCTGTTCATTTTTTGCCAGCCCACTATTGTTCACCCCTTGTCCTAGATTTTCCCTCTAGAAATCAACCCTTATGCCCCATTCCCAGTCTGTGTAGCTCAGACAAGGGGATCTCCCACCTGCTCCCTTCCCCTATTCACAGTGATTGGTTCAGGAACAAGCATGTGACCCAAGCTGGGCCAATGAGAGTGAAGTCTGGGACTTTTGTTGGATCTACAAAGAGAAGGAGATGTTCTCTTTTTCAACTGGATTCCAAGCTGCCAGAGTCACTGTGCGGAGAAAATATCATGTAATAGAGAAACCAAGACAGCAGAGCTGAGCATTGGCGACAGAGACGCCTCGTGAGGCTATATGAAGCACTGGATCAAAACCAGACCTGGAGCTTGCACGCAAGCTCAGACTTTTTAATTTCCTAAGTCGATGTTTTCACATAGCCCAGTTTCAGTCCTGATTAACACAGGCCCAGAGAGGCTAAGTGACTCCTCAGAGGCCACAGAACTAGGTAGTGACGTATCTAGGAGATGAAGCAGGCACTGCATGATATATGTTAACTAAGACATGTGATGAAGAAAAATAAAACAGAATAAGGGGACACAGGAATAAAGGGCTTATTTAATCAGGGCACTCAGGGTAGCCTCTCTGAGGAGGTAATATTTGAGCAGGGAGCTGAGCGAGGTGAGGAGCGTGAGATATGAAGTACTCTGGAGGACAGCATTCCAGGTAGAGGGAACTGCAAGTGCAAAGGCACTGGGGCAGGCATACATCTGACATTTAAGAACAAGAGGCTGAAACAGGTGGAGCAGAGAGGGCAAGTGGGAAAGCAATGAGTGGTGAGGTTAGAGAGCCAAGCTGGGCTGGGAGACCATGATGAGGACTTAAGTCTATGCCCTGAGTAGGGCAGGAGACACTGGAAGGTTCTCTTCTGCTTTTTGAGACTAGCCCACAGGAGGAGAGGTAAGGCAGGATAGGGACAACAGTGGGTAGGCTACTGCAATAGTCCTGGTGAGAAATGGTGGTGGCTTAGACCAGGCAGTGATGGAGGTGGTGGGAAGTGGTCAGATTCTGGATGCATGAGGAAGGCAGAGGCAACCAGGTGTGCTGCTGGAATCTAGGTGGAGGGATACACGAGAAGGAGAACAGCCACGAAGGGCTCCAAGGTCTCGGGCCTGAGAATCTCAAAAGATGGAGATGGGACACTGAGGGGAAAAGCAGAAAAAGATCAAAAGTTCAATTTTGGCCATGCAACATCTGCAATGCCTGTTAGACATCGAGGGGGTGGCAGGTAGAAAGACAAGTCTGGAGTTCAGGGCTGAGGCTGCGCTGGAGAGATAAATGTGGGCGCTCGTGATGGGCAGAGTGGTGGTCCCTAAAACACGCCCACTTCCTCATCCCCCGACGCTGTACGAGTGCTCTGTTACATGGCAAGGGGAAATTTCTGTGGGCAGATGGAACTAAGGTTCTAATCAGATGACTTTACAATGAGATTAGAATGGATTGCCCAGGTGAACCCAATGTAATCACAAGGGTCCTTAAATGAGGAGGATGGAGCCATAAGCGTCAGAATTAGAGAGATGGCAGGGTGAGACGGACTCGGGCCAACACTGCTGGCTCGGCAGATGGCGGAAGGGGCCCATGAGCCAAGGAATGCAGGCAGCTTCTAGACGCTGAAACAGGCAAGTAAATGGGTTCTTCCCTAAAGCCCCAGAAAGGAACGCAGCCCTGCTGACACCTTGACTGATGCTCAGTGAGACTCGCTTTGGACTTCTGCCCTCCAGAGCAATAAGATAATAAATGTGTGCTGTTTTAAGCTACCAGGTTTGTGGTGCTTTGTTACAGCGGCAATTAGAAACTAATACAGAACCAATAGGGTCAAGATGGACTGGCTGGGCTCAGGGAGGAGTGTAGACATAGAAAAGGACCCAGTCCCCGCTGGAGTCTCTGTCCCATTACCTGAGTCAGGCTGGTCTTCCTCCCGGGCCCCCTCACCACTGGGGTCCTCGCCGGGCACCTCCTGGCTGGCTCGGGCCTCCCGGGCATCCTCGTGGGTGTGGTAGACCCACTGGTACAGGCCCTGTGTGGGGAGCAGAGTAAGAGGAGCAGCCACGACACTGGGAGCCCAGGGTGGAAGGGACGGGCCACGGTGCAAACTGTTGTCCGACTCCAAATCTCAGGTGTTTAGCCTATTGATGATACCACCTTTGGAGAGGCCTCTAAGACTTCACTCTGGAGTCTTCCCGAGGTACTGCCAGTCACACTTAGTCCCACAGAAGCCAGGGCGGGGTGGGCGGGGAACGACTTTGAAAATGTAAGATCCATGGGAGCAGAAAACTTCTCTCTTTTGTGGCCCCAGAGACTAAAATGTGTCAGGCACACAGTAGGTGCTCAATAAACACTTCCCGAATGAACCAATGAATATCACCCTCCACGGAACCCCAGTCCCCATCCGAAGTACAACATCAATTTTTACCATCAACATGGCTATTTGCCCAATGTACCTGTGTGGTAAGAAAAGAGGGTCTTATTATACCCATCTCACAGCAGTGAAAACTGAGGCCATGAGGTGTCACAGCCCAGCTCCTCCACGTTAGGGAGGCAGAGTGGCAGAGGGTCCAAACCCAGCTTAGTCCCACCAGGAAGGTAGCCCCACCCCACCCAAACACTGTGGTGCCTTCAGGCTTCTCCGCAGATAAAGCCCTTAGCACTCCACCCCAATGAGCAGGGTTTCCCCAATCCCCTTGGCTGCCGGGAAGCTCACCAGGGCCTCTTCTCGGCGGTTCCGGAATGCCTGGAAGTGCTCCAGGACTTCTGGGGCACCATCATTCATCACATTGCTGCCGTTGACCTTCAGGATACACTGGCCAGCACAGAGCCCTGTGCCTGCAGCCTCTGAGCCTAAGGGGGATGGGAATGCTTAAAGCCAGAGGCCAGGCGAAGGGGGCCTGGGGCAGCAACAGGCGAGGGCAAGTATCCAATGAACACTATCCCCCACGCAACACCCTAAACACATACCCAAACTCTCCACCTCAATCCCTCCCACCATGGAGCCACTCTCTCCAACCCACTTCAGTGGGCCAGGCAGGACTGGTATCCCCATTTTGCAGAAAAAGAAACTGAGGCTCAGAAAAGTAGCAGCTAGTTCAAGGTCACACAGCAAGGAAGGCTGGACTTGAACCCGGGTATATTTCACTCTAGAGCTTTCTCTCCTTTAAAGTCCCACAACAACCTGTGATACTGGGACCAGGATCAGCCCCATTTTGCAGACAGGAAAACAGGATCAGAAAGGCAAAGTGGCTCTCTCGAGGTCATGCAGCTAGAAGAAGTCAGGGTTCAAACTCAGGACTACTGGATTCCAACTGCATATTTTCTCAGCTATACCATGATTCCCAAACTAAGTCTTGGACCCCACGGTTTTGTGTGGTTAATATGAAGATGAACACCAAGTTTTTTCTGTACAGGGGGGAATATAAGGCCTGTACAGTGTGATGAGGACAAGTACAGGCCTGGGCCCCAGGGCCTTGGGTTCAAACCCTGGCTCTGCCACTAACCAACTGCATGACCTTCGGCAAGTTTCTTAATCTCTCTGTGCCTTGGTTTCCTCATCTGTAAAATGAGGATACTAATAATATCTAGTCATAGGGTTTTTGAGAAGTTCAGTGAATTAAAACATTTAGCCCCGGCCTGACTCTTAGTAAGTATTCAAGAAATATGAGCTGTTTTACAATTTTTACCTGGCTCACCTATAAACACCTATTCTTCTCAAAAGATGCTCTAAAGTAGGGTTTCTAACCTCAGCACTACTCATATATGGGGCTGGATGATTCTTTGTCATGTGAGGCTGTCCTGTGCATCGTAGGATGTTTAGAAACATCCCTGGTCCCTACCCGTGAGATGCCAGTAGCTCCCCACCCCCAGCTGACAAACAAAGATGTCTCCAGACATTGCCAAATGTCCTCTGAAAGGTGAAAGTGCCCCCAGTTGAAAACCACTGCTTTAAGGATAAATAAAATAAAAGCCCACTTGAAGATATTAACAAATTCCCAACAGCTTTCTGTCATGACATGCATTTTCTTCATACATTTAAAAGCACAACTATCACCACAAAAGTGGATTATTAAATGTTTCAACTTTAAAAGTGGGGCCCTTAGACACCAAAAGGATTGGGAGCCCAGTATCTCAGACCTATCTGGTTTCATCTCTGAGACAGAGTCACCCCTTCAGCAGCATGCAAGAAGGCGACACAGAAAGCAGAGGTCTCCAAATGTTGGCCCATGGGCTGGAATAGCCACAGAACTGTGGCCAAAATTCCCATTTCTAGCTTCTCTTTAAAAAAAAAAATCAAATCCGGCAAGAGAGGGCCCACCTTCCTGCCTGGCAATCATGAGCTTGAGTGAAGACACACTGCCCCTTTTAGAGCGAGCATGTATTTTTTTCACCTGGCCATAGTCCTCACCACTCGCTACTGTCTTCCTCTCAGTTACCCATTTGAACTGCCTGACCCCCATGGGCATTTGCAAGCTGCGACTTCCAGCAAAGAAAGTAAGTGTTAATGTGCACCGGGAGGCACAGGCCCGGTGGTAACAGGTTTGGGTGACTCTGAACTCCTACCACACACACAGACCCAGCTTCGAAAGCTCTGCTCTCTGTTAGGCTCCGACTCACCTCTTCCCACAGCGTAGACATAAGGCGGGGCAGCTCCACGGATCTGGAAGCACAGAGCCTCTGGATGGTCGGGGACTTTGATGATCCTGCACCCGGCAGAAGCAGCCATAAGGAAAAGCAGCATCACTCCCAACAGCCCCGGGGGCGACCTGGGGGAGCCCCTGCCTCCCAGACTTTTGGGAAATCCAGCCCAAAATAGTAGCAGTGCCAGGCTTTCCGGCTCCCAAATATACAGAGAATGCCCACTTAACCACACTCCATGCTACCAGGACCTCTGGTTAATCAAAACTACAGGTCTGCCCTCGGAGCCTCAGTCCATGCACAGGAACGCGCCATCACTCTCCTGGTGAGAGCAGGCTTCTTGGTGGCCAGACCAGCACCTCAGCCAGTAAATATTTCCTTCAACAATCACAGGTGGAAGGGTGAGAAGTGGCCCAGCACATCTTGGTGCCTACTCTAGAAAAATGCCCACACAAGTCCCCTAGAGAACATGGTTTGAAAGCCCAGGTCTTGGCCATCTGTGGGTGGCACTCCAGAGCAGCCCCAGGTCAGTGGGTATCGATGAACCAGGGGGGCTTCAACGCAGCCGCCTGCTTCTCCACGGAGGGTGGGTCCCCCACACGGGCCCTCAGGATCGTCCCTCCCGTCCCCACCTGCCAGGTAAAGCCTGTTCTCAAACCCCAGGTGTTTCCAGAACTTTAAGCAGGCACGTTCCACCTTCGTGATTTCTGCCACTTCCACATGCCAGCCAAACTATCAATCATTTTCCCTAAGCGAGCTTGCCTTTTCACTGAAATAATCGTGTTTAAAACTTTCCATCACTCCCGTCAACAGAAAACCAGGAGCATTTGCTTTAAATAGAAGGGAGACATGGAAGCCAAATGCACCATTTTAAAAATAGGAAACGGTTCTCCCTGTACCTATATCGGATATTCAACCCCTTCTCGCCACCCCTCTGCTGCCATGCAGGCTGGCACAGAACCTCCTCACCGCACCCCCTGCTTCCACCTTTGCACCCCACAGTCTAGTCTCCACCTGCAGCCAGAGGGATTCTGCCAAAGCCTGTCAGATCATGCCTCGCCTCTGCTCAGAACCTTCCAGTGGCTCCACAGTAGTTACCATCGGCACTAGGTCCCACGGGGCCTGGCCCCCGTTGTCCGGCTGACGTCATTACACACCCCTCCCTCTCACCCACTCTGCTCCAGCCCCATCAACTTCCTCACTGTTCCTCAAACACACCAGCCGTGGTTGTACCCCGTGGCCTCTGCACCGCTGTTTCCTCTGCCTGGAACCCTCCTGCTCCCTTACCTCCTTGGGGGCTTCACCCCGGTTCTCTGTGGCGTCTCTCTGACCTCCATCCCTCCACACAGCTCATCTCCTGTCCCACTTTATATACTGGTCCAGGCTTCTGCCATCTGGTTCAGTGTGACTCTTACTTCTCTATTTTATTATTTGTTTCAGTGTCTGTCTCCTGCTCTACTCTCCAACTAGACTGAGCTCTATGAAGGGTAGAAATGCAGCCATCCAGACCCGGCGGGATCCCCGGAGCCTGAAACACGGCAGGTGCTCAGGAAACATCTGTTGAATGACTAAGGAGAGCAGCACTGTGTCATGTACCTGCAGAAGGAGCCCCACCCACGGGGAACCAAGACAGCTGGGGAACCCCCACCACCACCCCTAGCAATTAGGCAACTCCTCAACCTGAGGGGAAGGTTGGCTGGACACCCCGCCTTGGGGACACTCACTCTTTGGCCTTGGTGGCCACCAGGAGGCGCAGGGGGCGGCGGGAGCAGAAAGACTGGTTGAGGATGGACTCGACCTCCGCGAAAGGCCGCAGGAACACCAGATCCTCATTGATGGAGTAGATCTTTCTCCCCACCTGCAGGCCAGCCATCTTGGCAGAGGAGACATGCACGCCAGGTTACTAGCCTCCTTTCCGTCTCACTAAGGAGTCTTAAGCACGTACAGGCAGCACAGAGCCGGCCCCAGGGACCGAGCATGGCCCAAGGGACCCCCCCAAGGGCAACCCCGGGGCCCCCCTGCGGCAAGCAGTCAAGGGACTGGCGAGACCCAGTTCTGGCCAATGAGCTATGAAGGGGAGCCTGCGGGAGGCACTCATGGGAAAGACGCTTCTCCTTGAGGAGAGACTGCTGTGGCCTGCCCCTGCCTCCTGCCACTCAACGACACGAGGCATCGAACTGGGGCAGCTATCTTGTGACCATGAGGGCTTAGCCAGGAAAGCTGGAGATGCAGAACCTGAACCAAGACTCCTAACCACTTCCTTCCAACCACTTATGTCATTAGAAAAAGGAAGCCCTGTGGCTCCAGCCACTGTGAGGCGAGCATCTGGCTACCTGCAGCCCAAAGCATTCTACGGGGAGGCCAGCGTGAGCACTGGGACAAGGTGGCCGGTGCCTCTCCCCCCCCCCCCCCCGCCCACCTCTGCACCCGTTAGAGCAGCTGAGAAGACCTGGGGCTAAATCCTTGGCCTCCCACAGACTCGCTCTCCTTCCTCCTCCAGACCTTGTGTCCATGACAGGGCAACAAACTTGCCTTATTCAGTGAAGATTAGTTTTTTCCATTATCACTGCTTATTCAGAAACCTTCTGCGTTTTTTCTGCACTTCCCTACAGAGCCAGCAGAGAGAGCTGGTGGTACACGCACTAGGGGACAGCACTGCGCAGAGGGGCTCTGTCCCAGCTCCCTCAGAGGAGGTAGACAAGGGGGCCCTACATGGGCAATTAATTAGCGAGGAGGAACATTCCAGGATTTGCTGAGCTGGCCTACCTTGAGGAATGTGGAGACAGACACCCCACTCTCCTACCCACACATAGCCCCTGCCAGGGTGGCCCCTCCCAGAGGCCTCACCTCGGCCAGCGAGCCTCTCTGGACCGACTTCACGACTACGGCCTTGTTCTTCTCCTCAATGTCAAAGCCGTAGTCTTCCTCCTGCGGCATGATCTGTGGGCCCAACGCAGGAGACACCCGGTGAGGCAGTGTGGAGGGGAGACAGGGAAGGCTGCACCAGCCCCACCTTGGCCCCCACGGGACTGTGATCCTGCCAGCTCCTCATGCCTCAGATCTACACGGGGCAGGGGTGTGGTGGGAGGGGGCAGGACAGAATAAAATACAAACAGTGCCCAGTACACAGTAGGTGCTCAAACCTACTTGTCAAGTGAAGACACCGCCCCTCGTTCACCCCTCAGCCTGGTGCTGAACACCTAGCTGTTTAGTCTTCACTGCCTGTCTCCCCTTTCTCCCACCAACCTGAAGACATTCTCCTCAAGTATGTACCACTGTGTCTCCATCTGCTAGCATACTGTAGGTGCTCAATAAAAAATTACTGGCTTAATGGGTAAAAAATCCAAAGGTGTCCAGCTACCAAGAACTTGAGGACAGGAAGGGAGTTTAGCGGGGAGCAGTCCCTCCCCACTGCAGGATGGCAGGCAGGTTGGGAGTTTTGGGGGTTCAGTGGTGATGGGGATGTAGGGAAATGCATTTATCTGTTCAACAACTATTTTCTGAGCTGCTGCCTATTATGTGGGCTAGGTACTTTAGTGGGCGCTGGAAACAGTATTGAATGAGATGAGAAAGAAGATTCCTGCCCTCGTGTAGCTATCTAGTCGGGGAGAGACAGGTGACAAAGAAATAAAAAAAGTGACACAGGCAGTGTATGAAGTTTGAATTAAAATAAAGCACTTAAAGGGACAGAACACGGTGTGGGGGAGGCAGAGGAAGTGAGATCTGAGCCAAGACCTGAATGAAGTGAGGAACAGGACTTTAGAAAGAGCGGAGAAAGTGCTCCAGGCAGAGGGCACTGCATGTTCAAAGGCCCTGAGTCAGGCCCCAAGGCACTGGAGGATAAGAATGCAGGGCAGAATGGCTGGGGTGGAGGCAGGAAGGGGAGAGCACAGGAGATGAGGCTGGAGACGCAGGAAGAGTCTTGTAGACCATAAGAGACTAGATTTTATCCTAAGTGTGATGGGGAACACTGGAGGGCTTTACAGTGGGAGAAGTGGAAGTGGCAAGGAACAGCAGCCCTCATAAGCATCCAGGAGAGAAGTTATATTATTCAGACTTTGGCCCAACTCTGGCTGTGGCAAGAGACCTAACCTCTCAGAGCCTCTCTCATGGTTGCCCACGGTGAGCCTGGCATTAAGATGGAGGCTGTTGGTCAAAAATAAGCAGAGGAATAGGGTTTGGTGGGCTAGGCTGGTAATATATCTGAACAGGCTGGTCAGTGTTCTATTATAACTGCAAGGATATTTCTAGCAACTGAACATGGACAGGGTGCCAGCCCAGAAGACCTAAGGCTTTGGTCTGAAGGACGGATCATCGCAGGAGACCATCCTCTCTGCACAAGGCTAGGCTGGGACGTGGGATGGACAAGGGGAGATGGAACGAGAAAGAAACGCAGCCCAGCGAGCCCAGTCTCTTTTGTGCAGAAGAAAGCCTTGGCCATCAAAGTGACCAGTTCTCTAGGCAGTGTGGCCTCACACTCTTGGGTGTTCCAAACTGAGCCCAACTTCCCTATCCGTATCTGAAGGTCACCCAGCTCCCAGGCCTACGGGGAGGTCTGGGCAGGAAGATGCGGCAGCTCAGCTCTGTCCCTACCAGCAGGCGCTTAGCCAGAATGTTCTCCACCAGCTTGAAGTCGTTGCGCAGCTGTTTGTTCTTGCTGCTGATCCCCTCCATCTCCTCGTCTGCGTGGAAGCGGAAGTACTGGGACTCGTCCTTGAACTCGCTCTTCTCCAGCACTGCAAACCCACAGACACGCAAGCACACGGTCAGGCTCACACGGGAAGGCCGCGCGGCATTTGCCAACTGTCAGCCATGGGCCGGAACCAGCCCCTGGACAAGTTTGGTTTGGCCGGCACAGTGTTTTATTAAGTGGAATCCTGTGCCAACACTAACATATTAGGATATTTCACATAGAAGTCTGGCCTACTGGCGTCTCTTGAAAAAAAATCTGAACTTGCCCCACCTGCTCTGTGGGCATATTACAAAGCCATAGTAACAAAAACAGTGTGGGATCACAGCAGAAACAGAGAAATCAGCAGTGGAAGGGGACTGTGTGTTTATGGGAACTTGGTGTCTGATGGATGATGGTTGATCACGTGGCGTGGTCCACAGAGGGTGCAGGGAAAACTGACCCGCTTAGCGGAAAGAAAAACAACAAAACCTGGATCCCTACCTCAAACCATACACAACAATGAACTCCTGATGGACTGGAGACCTACATGTGAACAAGAAAACTAAAGCGCACCAAACAAAATGCAGGATATCTTTGTACGAGAACCCCCCCAAAAGGGGTCTTGTCCTGTAAGAGACCTATGATAAAACTGAAGACTTCCGTTCAATAACAAGGCCATAGCAGACGGCAGATTCAAAAAGAACTGAATACATAACTTGACTATACAAGAAACGCCAACAAATCAACCAGAGAAAGCTGGGAAATTCACAGGTAAAGGAGCAAAGGGTACGAATGGGCAATTAACAGATGAGGAAACCCAAATGGGCAGCAAGTATGTGAAAAGGACCTCAGCTTCGCTAATAATCAGGAAGACACCATAAGGAGACACTTTACCAGGGACTGGCTAACTCGGGCCCTGTGGGCGAAATCCAGCCCACTACCTCTTTTTATAAATAAAGTCTTATCGGGACACAGCCATATCCATTTATTTATGTATTGTCTGGGGGCAGCTTTTGTGTCCCAATGACAGCATTGGACAATTACAACAGATTGTATGGCCCACAAAGCCTAACATATTTACTCACTTGGGCCTTTACAGAAAACGTTTTCTGACCTCTGTTCTAAGGCCAGGAAAATGAATAAAAAGAACCAGTAACAACCAGTATGTGATCTGGTCCCTGTGGATTACAATTTCACTAGTGCCCGGCATACTGTGGATACTGTCTTAGGTGTATTCCTCAGACAAAGATTTGCTGCACCCCTTTGACAGGTAAGAAGACTAAGGCCCAGAGAAGCTAAAGAAACTGCCCAAGGTCACAGAGTCGGTAGCCTCCTCCTTCTCACCGTGCTGCCCAGCCTGGCCTGTTAGATGGAGGCAGGGACCCATTACGTAAGGGGGAAGACCAAGGCTCCGGTCGGGAACTGTCTGAAGTCAGTGGGCCCCTGAGAGAAGGAAAGCCAGTTGCCTTAGCTTCACGACATTCCCCTGAAGACAAAGGCTGTCTGCTGATTTGGTTACTAAAGACAAACAGCAGGCCACGTTCCTTTCTTTCTCCTTCCTTTCCCAGGACACCTGGCTGTGTGCAAGTGTCTGTCTCAGGCCGCCCCTCTTGCTTCTTGAGAGGCCAGACACACAAATTGCAGCTTTGCCCGGGGCTGGGGAGCCAGGCCCCGGGGGGCCGGCTGGCTTCACCTCCACTGTAAACACCAGGCTAAGAGTGGGAAGAAGCCTGATGTTGTGTTTCTGCTGAGGGAATATTCGGGGAAACGGCTGGAATCCAAGTCCAGGAGCTCAGCCAGGTGAGGTCCCACCACTGCCATCTTTCAGTCGAGGCCACTGGCCAGGCTTTGTGAGATGGGCACAGATCCATGTTCAAATCCCCGCTCGGCCCCTCCCCCACTTCACGCCCTCAGAGCCTCTTCAGAGCCTCTCTGAGCCTCAGTTTCCTCTTTTGTAGGGATAATAATGGCACCAACTTCCCAGGGTGCCGGTAAGGATTAAGTGGCGAGCCTCAGTTTCCCTGTGTGTGCCTCAAGTCAGAGGGCTGGACCACCAGCCTCTCGGATCCCTCCCCTGAGGACATGAACTCAGGGCCCCTGAGCGCGGGTCAGATGCGTAGGAAGGCACCATGCAGGCCCCACCCCACCCTCCACTCTGCACCCGAACATGCATTTTGTAGCAGCCACAACCCTAGGATTTGGCACTTTCCTATTTTAGCGTATTTTTGAGTTTGTGGCAGGGAATAGGGGAGCAGGGGCCGCGCCCTGCAATTTCTCTCCCTGAAGGGCCTGGAGAGTGTTGGTACTGCCTGGGAGTCACCCCCCGCGAATGTCCTCAGCCAGCGGCCTTCCCGGAATAGCAGCTGGGGTGGACCCCTAATTACTCTCATCCACAAATGAGAGGTTCTGCCCAGCTGATTGGTGGAAGGGACGAAGCTGTCAGAGGGCCCCACAGGGAACAGAGCGGCTTGTGGGAAGGCAGGACTTTGGTGAGATGGGGCCGATGGACGGGAATGACCGAAGCTTCCCTGGCTCGGCCTGACCTGCCCATCTCAGCCGGGCAGCTGGGGAGCGAATCCTAACCCCAGAGCTGTGGCCAAGCTGAGCTCAGAGGGGATGGGATAGCTAGACCTCCAGCAGGAAGACGGTGAAGCTGAGGCCCCACCCAGAGAGGGGCCTGGGCTTATTGGGGGTCAGCTGAGTCAGGCCTAGAACCAGGCCTGCTGGCTCCCAGGCAGAGGATGGACCTGATGACCTTTCATGTGACTGGCGTACCTCTCACCCTGCCGAAGGGACAACAAATCCAGCAGCTAGGCCAGGAGTGGAAAACTATGGCCCACAACCTGTTTTTCTAAATGAAGTTTTATTGGGACACAGCCACGCCCATTTGTTTACATAATGCCTGTAGCTTCTTCTCGGCTGCAAGGGCAGAGCTGAGCTGCGACAGAGAGAACGTGGCCTGAAAAGCCTACAGTTATTTACCGTCTGGCCCTTTGCAGAGAGTTTGCCGACCTCTGCGTTAGAGCACAAGGCAGAAGCCGGGAGGAGGAATGGCCAAAAGACCCTCCAGAGTGTCACCCCTCTTCTGCCACCCCCTGGGTCCAAGCGTCCCTCCCCTGGACTATGGCCATCACCTCCTCACCGGCCTCCCTCCATCTGCCTTTACCCTCACAGACATTCTCCACAGGCAGCCAGAGGGCACGTCCTCCTCTGCTCCAAACCCTCCCAGGACGCCCATCTCAGCAGAGAAACAGCCAAAGTCTTCCTCACATGCCCAGAATATTCCAAAAGATGTACTTACTTCACTGTTGTTTCACACACATGCACACACAGGCACACACAGGCTGTGAGCTCCCGAGGGGGGACTTTTATCTGTCTTGTCCTCTGTCCCCAGAGCCTAGCACAGTGCCTGCATGCAGGAGGTACCCGCTCAGCTCAGGGACAAAGACAGAAGGGAAGTGTGGAATCAATCTAACAGGGAGGAAACTGCTCCTTGAAGAAAAGTGCACCTGAGCTACTAAAAGACAGCGATGAAGAAGACGATCTGTTTCAGTTGGGGGTGGTCAGGGAGGCCTCTCTGCGGAGGCATGAATGCAGCAGAAACACGAAATGAGGGGTGATGCAGGCAGGGAAGGGGACCCCAGGCAACTGACAAGTCCCTGAGGGGTGTTCATACACAGGAGAAAGGATCCTTGGTGGGGTGAAAGGAGTGAAAGGGCAGGAGACTCGGGGCTCCCTCGAGGCCCCGGAGCTCCGTGGTTGAGCCTGTGGCGTGTGAAGCCGGCCTGCCTGGGTTCAAATCCCGCCTCCTTCTTGCCATGGATGTGACCTTGAGCAAATTTCTTAACTGTCTGGGCTTCTATCTCATTATCAATGGGGATGACATTAATACCAACATCAAAGGATCTTTACAAGGATTAAACTAATTAACACATGGCGAGTGCTTAGAAAGAGGCCAAGCACACAGAGTATTAACTGCTGTTTTAATTTCAAGTGGTATCAATGGAACCATTTTCTCCCTCCTTCCCCCTGCTTCCTGCCCCAGGGTCATCTCAGGGCCGCCCACCTCTCTACCCTCTCATGCGCTTCCCCCTGTGGGAGGAGTGACTCACCTGAGGCCAGAAATAGGGGCCTGAGCGTCCCGGGAAGGGCCCTGCCTTCCCCTCGTGCTCATAACCAGCCTGTCCTCGGTCCCCACATTTTCCTCTCCTCTCCTCCCCATTGAAGCCTCCGGGTCAGGCCTGGGCCTCCCTGCCCACGCTGGGAGGCCATGTCCCATCCAGGAGGAAGGGCATAGAAAGCCCATGGATTTGACCTCAAATCCAGTCCTTTGCTACCCAAGCTTTACCAGCCATCTTGGTCCCCACTTGACACCAGAAACGACTCACAATCAGTGCGGAACAGAGGATTGGAAGGGGGCAATTCATGAGCTGCCACAAACCCCGTGGCCTACAGGCTCGCAGACCCCGATCTAACCTGGGCTCACCCATGGGCGTGTTGGGGGCCTCCAGCCCACCATGGGCTCTCTCAGGGCCTCAGTGTCCCCTCCCTGTGAAATGCACCAGGGACCAGAGTCCCTGCCGGCTCTTCTGTTCCAGGACGGACCCCCCCCCCCCGGGGAGGCTGGGCGAAGGGGAAGGGGTGGATTACCGTGGTGCATGAAGCCGTTGTTACACAGGCCCACGCCGAGCGCCACTGCCTCCTCCCGCGTCTGGCAATCGCCCTGAAATGGAACAAGAAGAGGGGGGCGTTAGGTGGACGGGCACCCGAGGGGCTGTGTGCAGCTGGTGAAAAACCCACCACCGCCCCTGGCATGGAGACCCCACAAGGGCAGAGATTTGTGTCTGTTTTGGTTACTGCAGTATCCCCCGCCTCACCCCCCGCCCCCCGCCAAAAAAAGACATGTTTCTGATTATTAATAATAAACTCCAAACAAGAATATTGTATTTGATTGTATTTGCAATACATAAATTGTGCATTGTGTGATAAACATCACAAAGGAGAAATGGAGATTTTAAGTGGCAGACACTGTTGGTTGCCTAGCAACAACCCTTACCCGATTCTGCTAGTAATGAAACCCTCACTGTTGTAGATGGCAATGCCACAACCCCAGCCTCCCTTGTAGCTAGAGGTAGCCAATGAGATATAAGCAGAAGTCACTGCTAGGGAACTTGGGCAAAACCCGCTTTGTCCCAGGCCCGCCCTTTCTCTCTTCCTGCCTGGAACAAAGATGTGATGGCTGGGGCTCCTGCAGTCATCCTAGACCATAACGTGACCTACAGGATAGAAACACGCTAAGGATGGCAGAGCAGAAAGAGTGCGCGGTCCCCAAAGATATCATGAGGCCACCCTAGGAGCTCTGGACCACCAGCATCTGGGCTTCTCTCATTCTACAGAAAAATAAATCCCTGATTCCTTTTAGGCTCTTTTGGGTCTCTGATTAAACTCAAGTTCAATTCCTAACTGACCTAGCTCTAGCCAGGGAAACATCTGGGGAAACCTAGCAAGGGATTCTAGAAAATCCCTTCCTCCCTGATGAAAGGAAAAAGTGGCACCACCCTTCGCTGCCTGGGAGAGAGGCATGTGAGGAAGTCATACATGGGAGGGTGTGGGGCTATGTCGTGACCAAGGGGGCAGACACTGCTGAGGATGATGGCGTGGATGATGGAGGGCTCTCAATATGTGGCATGACTGTTATGTGGCCTGATTATCTGCTTAGGCCACTGCTTAGTTGGGTTTTCTGTCCCTGCAACTGAAAACACTTCTAACTGGTACAATTTAAATCAGGGGGCTCTGACTCAGCTCAGGGTGTCCCCAAGAAAGTGACATCCAACCCCACACTGAAGAACCAGCAGGCATGGCCAGCGTGCTGGGCCCGCCTCTGAGGTCAACTCTCCCATGTGGAGTGCCGTCTTGGTGGGACAGTCCCTCCCAGGCCAGGTTGAGGGCACAGGATGTATGTGAGGCCAAGGAGATGTTCCCTGCCCCATGAACATGACCCTGAGTGGAGAAACCCAAGGGAACAGCTGGTATTGATTCTGAGGGCAGGTGCCCGTCAGCTCCCGCTCCTGAGAAGCTGGGCGTTTCCTGATGCCAGTGCTTTCTGAGGCCTGGCTCCTGGATCTCCCCGACTCTGTGGGTGCTCCATAGCCTTCCAATATATCATCTTCTCATTTTTTCATTCCCTAAGTTAGCCAGAATCTGTTTCTGTTTCTTGAGACCCAAATAATCTCAGTACATTCAGGCAAAGTGTTTGAGTTTTGTGTGTGCGTGGGGAGCGGGGGGTGTGTGTAGGGAGGAGAGTGTGCGTGGGGAGGGGGGTGCGAGTGGGCGAAGGGTTGACAGGCAGAGGAAACAACATGGACAAAGGTCCACAGGTGGGACGAAGCTTGGCACACAAAAGGCAGCATGGCTGGCAAGGAGAGGGTGAGTGAGAAGGTCAGCTCCCTAAGGGCAAGAGCTTGATCTGCTGTGTTCTCTGCTGAATCCTAGGTGCTTAGAACATGGCCTGGCACACAGTAGGTGCTCAATAAATACTTGGTGACTAACTAAAGGTGTTGTCAGCAGGGGCCAAATCATGCAGGAGCTTGTAGTCAAGTCAATGAGCTTCAATTACGTTCAGACAGCCTCTCATTTAAACAACTCTCGACATGAGAAGTTCTGGAAGGCACTCATCTGACAGCCAGGCCAGAGGCCGTGACTCTCCGGGCCACCACCAGCATCAGGGGCCAGGGAGGGAATTTCCCAGCTAGAGAAGAGAACGCCAGAGGCCGCAGGACTCAGCCGGCCAGGACTAGGGCTCAGGCACAGAGCAGAAGAGGGCCTGGGGGAGCCACCGGCCTCGCTATTTTGCTGCACTGGCTGTCCGGGCTGACTTGAGGAAGACAAATCTCTCCCGTGGGACCCCAGGCCAGTAGCTGGAGGGCCAGTGGGCTCAGAGCCCTGCCAGGGGAGGCAGCCATCCATGAAAGTGGCAGCCGCCCCCCAGCTGTGAGGGGCCAGCCAAGAGACACAGCCGGGGCCCAGGTGGCCGGCAGGCCCAGTTCTACAGCCGGGGAGGCCCGGGCAGGCATCTGGAGCCGACCTGGCTTCCGAAAGCATTCAGACTGGGTTCCCAGCCCATTCCAGCCCACCCCTGCTCCCCTTCTCCCAAAAGGGCCCTGGGATGACCCACAGGAATGCTCCTAAACTTAAAACAACAGCAGGATTTTCAGGTCAACAGTGAAATATGCCAACCCTGGATGCTCCCACCACCTGAAAAGTAAACCCCACTCCACATCCCACCAGCTGTGGGGAAACCACAGGTCACCAAGTCACCATTTTCTCCCCTCCTGGAGGAAGGCACAGGCACACACAGCCCCGGGCAATGTCACCACCACACTTCCCTCCTCATCTACTCCACTTGCTCACTCGCTCCCAACCCTAGGAGTTCCAACCACACCAGCCTCCTGGCTGCTCCTCCCACACGTGACACGTGACCCTACCTCAGGGCCTTTGCACGTGCTCTTCCCCACCCCCCCAGAATGCTCTGCCCTGACTTTTCACGCCTCAGTGCCCATGTCACCTCCTCAGAGTGGGCCTTTCCCCAACTCCCCTAAAATGTCCCCTCACCCTCTACACCACACATCTTCTCGACAAATACTCATCCAGTTACTCTCTCTCAGCACCCTGTATATTATCTGTGCTGCACCTGTCACAACCTGAAATGAACTCATCCCTTCAGGGCACTGCTTGTGGGGAGAATCATCCCAGCTGTTCCCTGTCCTTGAGTTCCTCCAAGTAAATTTGGTTGAAGGTCTGTCCCCTGCTAAAATGTCAGCTCCAATGGGCAACACCAGTACCTGTCACGTTTTTTCCACGTCTCTGCCTTGAAGCATGGATGAATGGGTGAATAAAAAACCCAATCTGGAAACTGATTCTGAAATCAACTCTATCTTCCTCGGCTTCTGTGCTTCTAAAATAGGGGGGTGGGGGCAAAAACCGCGTCCACACCTCAGAGTCTTGTGAGGATGAGCGACATGTTCCACGCAAGACTTCTGGCCCAACGTCTGGCATGTAGGTGGCATTTGATAAATGTTAGTTATTCTAGGAATGAAAGCGGCAGGGGCTGGGAGAGGTAAGTTACATAGGGCCTCAGAAGGCCCCTCTGCCCGTGAACTCTGAAACCCTGTGACAGTGCCCAAGGATGCCTCTCCCTGACTTACCACGGGCCAGGCGCTGCACAGCCTCAGTCTTGGTAATCAACCTGGAAGCAGTCACTCTTTTTTAACCCCATTTGACAGATAAAGAAATGGAGGCACAGACAGGCTTGGCACTTGCCCAAGGTTACATCGTGAAACCGCATTCCTTTCAGAGCCCGACCCTCCCCGCACCACGTTACAGATAGGGAAACAGGCTCCGAGAGGAGAGGTGAGCTGTCCAGGGTTGCCGCCAGGGCTCCTGTTCTGCCCGTTTATTCTTTGCCTCCTCTGCCGTCACCTCGAGCTGCCAGCCTGGCCTTTTGCCTGCACCCACCCTGGCCCCTGAACCCCTGTGCTGAAAACCCTGCCACCGTCAGCGCCTGCCATCTGCCTGATCGTGGGGGTCAGCGTAGCCGGCACGCAGGCACATTTCTGCCGAGCCAGCACAGGAGCTGGCAGATTTGTGGCCTCCTGCACCTGGCTCCCGCCTGTCAATGCTGAGGTCTCCCACCCCAGCCCACTGACCCCCTGCCCTCCATTTGATGGCTGCAGCCGGGGGCGCCCTGTAGCCCAGGCAGCACAGACCAAAGGCCACCGAGCAGAGAGTGAGGAGAGTGAACTCTGGAGCTGGGGTTCAAAGCCCCACACGGCCTGTGGCCGTGGCAGGTCCTTAACCTCTCTGAGGGTCTTCATTTCCTCATTTGCATCTTTTATTCCCAGATTTGCCCTTAATTTTCTAAGGCCTCTGCCACCCGAGTGGAGCTCCCTGCTGAGACTCCGCAGAATCAACTATCAGTAACACAGGGGGCTATTATTACTACTATTATTGACTACCAAGCCATCATACCAGCCCCCCGCCATACACACATTCTGGTAGGAGTACCCCATTTCTGTGTGTCCTGAGGCAAATTATATAACCTGAGCCTCCAGTTTCCTTGTCTGGAAAATGGATAATAACTGTTTTCCTCAGGTTGTTCTTCTCAGGATTAAATTCAATACACAGAGGCGATGAGAAATGATACCAGGCACAGTCTCTGTTGAAGAGCTAATGGCCACCTTATCCTCAGGATTAAAAGAACTTTGATTCGTCCAAGTAGTGGGTCGGGACCTCCTCCCCTAGGCTCAACGGGTGAATTCCGAGGAATTCTAAGCCACTCTCAGCAAACCCTGTCCTCTTTCCTAGGGAGTGGTTTAATGGTACATGTGGGACCCATCTGGCCCATGAAACCTAAAAGCAAGACCATTAGGGAGGGGAGGGGGCCAGGGGAAGTTTCCTCCCCCAGAAAAAAAAAATGAGAAAGCTCTCACCAACTGCCCTTGCTACCTGCCTTTGGCTCTAGGTCTACATAAATGTGACTGATGCCTGGAGCTCTGGCAGCCATCTCATGACTATGAGGCAACTGGCAAAAGGATGGCAGAACAAAAACGTGGAAAGAGCCGGGGTGTAAATGGCATCGTTCAGCCATTCAACTCTGGATGCCTAGTTATCTGAGAGAAAAATGTCTTCACCATATAACTTAGGTTTCCTATTATATAAGAGAAAAACGTCTTTATTGTATAAGTCAGGTTTCCTATTATGTGCAGCCAAAAGCATTTCTAAGTTGATCCAGGGAGTTTCAATCAACATTTTGTTTCAAGGAGCAGAATAACCTAGAAGTTAGAATGCAAGGTGTGTTCAAGGCGAAAGAATCCTGCTGAACTAGAAAATTATGTTTTCTTCTCAACTTTCTTGCTAAGGTGCAAAGTGGGGAAGACATGCTGTCACCAGTCTTCAAGGTCACATCCACATCACCAACCTCTCCCCACAGAGAGGCCCACAAGCACACCCTCCGCCCCCTTTTCCTGACCCAGATCCGGATGCCAGCTGTCTTTCGGTCAGTCTCTTGGAAGTCATCCTCCTACGTCAGCTCCAATTAGCTTCCCCGTGTCCCCAGACCAGGCCAAGCCACGGGAGGTCTGCTGAAGTAGACAGACACATTTCGTGGTCAGCTGCATCCTTCACTCTGCCATCCTCCCCCTGCCTCCATTTCCAACAGGATGCTGAGGGTGGGGGGAGAGTATCCTCAGGACCAACTGACCACAGCTCAGGCTACTCCAGGGGGCTTCAGCTGGGACCACAGCTTCTCTGACAGCACCGGCCATAAGCAAGTCCCCGCCGTGCCCAACACCGATCACCAAAGAGACGCCAGCGCTGGCGGTTGCTTTCGCTGGTTCCTTCTCCTTACGGGAGTGCTCCAGGGTGCGGTGCGCCTCCCCAGCTCAGCCAAAGACCTCAGAGTCAGTCTAGACTCTGCTCTGTCTCTCACTTCCCACACCCCGTCCATCCAATGGCAAGTTCTGTTAGGTCTACCTTCCAAAAAATTCCAGAATGTGACCACTTTGCCACCATCCCTGCAGCCACCCAGTTCTCAGGTACCATGCACCCCTGCCTAGAGTTCTGAAGCTGCCTCCTCGCTGGCCTCCTAACTGCCAGCCTTGTCCTGCTACAGACCGTGCTCCACATACGGTTGGACAGATCTTATCTGACTAACGTCAGAGCCCGTCCCCTGTGCTCGGAGCCAGGCAGTGGCGGGAGCCCTCCAATGGCCTGCAAGGCCCCACATGACTGGCCGCCCACCCGCTTCCCCATCACCCCGCCCTCTTGCTCACGCCACTCCAGCCCCACTGGCCTCTTTGATGTCCTCAGACACACCAAGCCCAGCCCACACTGAGCCTCTGAGTTTCTGTCCCCTCAGAGGCTGCTCCATCCCAGGCGTCCCCCAAACTCACTGCCGTCCTCCCTCAAGTGTCTGCTCAAATGTCCCTGCTTCATCTGGCCTCCTCTGGCCCCCTGTGACAACCGCATCACCACACCCATTAGAAGGGTAAATCCCACCCCCAGTGGCTCCCACACGCTCTGCCCCCACCACCACGCTGGCACCTACCACCAGCTAACATATTATGGACGTTACTTCCTTTTCTTGTTTATCATACGTTTCCCTGACCCCTCACCAGAATTTAAGATCCATGAGGGCAGGAACTCTGTCTTGTTCACTGCCGTGTCGTCCCCAGAACCTAAAACAGTGCCTGGTACACAGTCGGTGCTCAAAGAAAAAAAGGGACGCGCTAATGAGCCCTTTGTTGAATTTCTCTGCGCGCTCTTCTGACTTCTCGTTTCAGAAACCACTCAAAAGGTGACAAGGAACGGGATCTCTGCAGTGGAGACGTCACCTGAGCACCAGGCCTGCAACGCCCGCCCCTCCTCCACCCATCTGCTAGGAAGTCTAATGGGCACCCAAAGAAGAGCCTTCCTGCACCCAAGGCGCCAGTGTTTCCTCCCCCATCTTCCCATCACAGTAAATGGTACTTCCGGCCACGCATCGCACGCAAAACCCCAGGACTCATCCTTGGGTCCCATCCCAGAGCCACGCATCCTGTGCCCTCCATCTCCAAACAGTTCTCAGATCCACCGACTTCTCGCCATCTCAGTGACCCACCCCACCCCCAGCTCATGCCACTTAGGACAAAGGGCACATCAGCTTTAAAGCCAACAGGCAGCCGTGGGCACCAGTGGAGCTGGGGAAACACAAGGCCACGCACGGAAAGGTCCGAGGTGGTGAGAAGCGCCACTGCAGAGAGCCCTGAGCACAGGCGTGTCTGGGTTTTGACTCAAAAACCTAAACCACAAAAGAAAACACCATGTGTGCCCCTCCTGTTTCGGCAGCACATTCAGAAAGCAGGCCTGTGTAGATCGGGCCCTCCCCACTCCCACCCCCAGCTGCTTGTTTCCTGGTCTTACGGTTCCTGCACCCCCAAATCCCTCCGCCATTTCTTCAGCCTTCCTTACTGCCTGGAATTTTGAGCCACCTTGAATCCCTTGTGAGGAAGATGAGGAATTATAATAATGGTTACGTTTACTCTGCACCAGGTATCCTTCTAAGCACTTTAAATGATTAATTTCTTGAATCCTCAAAATAATCAAAAGGGGAAGGTATTGTGTTTAGCTTCATTTTATAAGTGTGGAAACTGAGGCACAGAGAGGTTAAGCGGCTTGTCCAAGATCACTCGGCGAGGAAGTGGCAGAGCTGGGATTTGAACCCAGGTCTCTAAGTAAAGCACATGTTCTGGGCTGGTTTCATGGGCTCCTGAGGAGAGGGCCGTGTAGCACAGTGGTTAGATGCTCTGTGCTTCCCACAGCATCTGTGCACTTTGCCCTAAGTGTCAAATCCCAGGCACATGCAAAGCTGAATTCACATCCAGGGTCATTTCAATACCTCCCAGGCCGTAGGGTCCCACATTGTAGCAAACAGATTAAAAATGTACCCACATCCTATATTAAATATACTCTTTGGGCTTGAAAACATTATTTTTCAAGGATTTTTCCAAAGTTGCTTTTGAAGTTATTTGACGCCAAGAAACAATTACTTTACAGATATGTTGTGATTTCTAGGCAATTGTCAGGAATTTGTGCAACATGAGAAAAATCCAGCCAGCAAATGGTTTTCGAGTGGAATGAGGTTTTTATGAACGCTGAATTTAACAATTAATGAGGGTGACATAAAGCTGTAAATGTTTAAACATTTACCCACTTTGATTTTGCAGTTGTCTCCTCGTCTTTGGAGCCAATACATTCTTTGTACAGCCTGCAAATGAACATTCTTGCGGAATCCCTGAAAAGTCTGCAGAACTGAGGCACAAGTGAGTAAGAGGCCCAGCCAAGTCCCAGCTTTGCTGCTGCATGGCTGTGTCCCCGAGACCAGGCACTCGGCCTCTCTGAGCCCCAGTTCCCCCATCTGTAAGTGGGTTGGAGGATTCCACAAGGTCATGCACAAACATCGGCCAGCACCAAGCCGAGAATGGGCGCCCCGTGAAAGGGAGCCATTGGGGACATGAGGAGTGTCCACAGCACCTCGATGGAACAAACACCTTTGGGACATTGCAGCAAAATTAACATAGAGATTTTCCAAGCTTCTGCCCAGCCCGTGACCACTGGGAACTTATGCAAAAGGAGTAACTCCACACAGAGGCTGCGGAGTGGTGCCAGGATGAGGCCAGCTTGTCCCAGTTTGCCCAGCACCGTCCCAGTTTTAAAACCAAGAGCCTCAAGGTGGCAGCAACCCAAGTGTCCCCTGACCAATGAATGGATAAATATCATGTGGTCCAGCCGTACAATGGAATATTATTCAGTCTTAAAGAAGAAGGAAATTCTGACACATGCCCCAACATAGATGAACCTTGAGGGCATTATGCTGGGTGAAATTAGCCAGGCACAGAAAGTCACACGCTGTACAATTCCACTTAGATAGGGTGCCTAGAGCAGTGAAATTCCCAGAGAGAAAGTAGAATGGTGGTTGCCAGGGGCTGGGGGAGGGAGGAACAGGGAGTGAGTGTTTAATGGGTTCAGAGTTTCAGTTTGGCAAGATGAAAAGAGCTGTGGAGGGGGAGGGTGGTGATGGTTGCACAATGATGTGAATGGACTCAATGCCACTGAACTCCACACATGAAAATGGTCAAGACAGTAAGTACTATGTGCATTTTACTACAAGTAAAAAAAATAACAACAAAAAAATGAACGAAGAAAAAAACCTCAAAGGCCCACCTCCCAGTTAGCCCTGGGCAGAGCAAGATGGCTAGTCTCACGAGTTCGCAGGGAGTTCTCACCTGAACCAGCAGCCAGTCCACCAGCTTGCTCCCAGGCAGCACTGACTTGTAGGTCTTCAGGTGGTAATCCCGGTCTCTGCAGGGAGGAGGAAACATACCGGGAGCACACCGTGAGCTGGCTGGGGAGAGGGGGGGTGGGAGCAGTCCCAACGTCCCTGCTCAGAGTGCTCAGGATCCAGGGTTTCCAGGCTCTCTAGGCCTGGGACGTGGGGCAGGAACACTGGGCAGGGAGTCCTGGCCCAGATTCCACACCTCTCTCACAGGGTGACCTGGGGTACGGCTGTCCCAACCCAGGACCCCTATCTCACCTATAGAGTGAGGGGTCAGGGATAGATGGCTCTAAGGCACCTCTCTCCAGCCCAGGGGTTCTCAAGCAGGGGCAACTTTGCCCCCGAAGGAACACTCGGCTGTGTCTGGAGACATTTTTGGCCTTCGTGACATGGCATCTAACAGGTGGAGCAGGGATGCCACTGAGCATCCCAAAATGCTCAGAATGGCTCTCAAACCAAGAATTACCCAGCTCCAAATGTCAGTAGCACCATGGCTATGGAAAACTATTTACTCTGGGTAGTGAAAAAAACTCTCAATTCATTCTTTCCTTTTTCCATTTGTTTTGTTGTTAATATTCGTGTGGCAACAAACTATTCCAATATGGACACGCCTCTGGGGTGGGGCGGGCGGGGGGGCGCTGGTGTGGGGAGTCAGGACTGGGCAGAGGGGAGGGTTGCTTCCAAGGTAAATGTTCTGACCGCTGTGGCCTCTCAGTCTTGGTACCAAGGCTTACGCTGACCTCGCAGCCAAATTGCAATAATTTCTCAGCCTTTAAAGCTGGCAAAAATGAGTTTATGTGGTCAGCCCATGTTGAGGCTGATAAGGTCCAGTTAGGGAGTTTTTCCCAGGGCTTTTAGGAGCTAGGGAGCCCAGGAGGCTAGGTGATGGGGTGGGGGGGGGCCTTCTGCGGAGGGACTAAGGAGGCAGAGGCAGGGCTAGAGAGGAACCCGGTTCCCAGGGCCTGACTGCCAACAAGGCCAGCAAATGCCAGAAAAGGCCCTTCCTCTCAGCATCTCTGAGAGGTGATAAGAGGGGTCAGGATGGGGGACAGAGGAATCTGCAGCTGGGTAAGAATCGAGTCACGCTCTCTGTCCCTTCTTCCACAATGGTAAGTTTCATGGTAAAGGGAACAACCAATCACTGGCATGTATATAGCACTCACTACATGTCCGGCGCCATTCAGATTTAATCCTCAGGACAACCCAAGAGGTGTGAGCTTATGCTCATTTTCCGGATACAGAAACAGGCAAAAGAGGTTCATTACCATTCAGCACTCACTCAACAAACATTCACCGAGTGCTGCTTTGCCCTAGGCCTGTGTTCTCCAATATGTGGCCATTTTTTTAATCAATTAATATTAAGTCAAACTTAAAATCACATTCCTCAGTCTCAAGGGTTGGAGAGCCACGTGTGACCAAGGTTACTGTGCTGGACAGCATGAATATAGAGCATTTCCATCAGTGTGGAAAGTTGTACTAGACGGCACTGGTCTAGGTGCCGTTCAAGGGCCTGGGGACCCAGCAGGGAGTATATTCCACACCTTTGCTGAGACTGCATTTCAGTGGGAAAGAAAGACAGTATACAGATAAAGATAAATATATACTGTCAACTGCCGACAGGTTTCAAGAAGAAAACCAAAGTGTAGTAAGGAGGATAGTGCATGCTAGATGGTGACATTTTAGAAAAACAGTCAGGGCAGGCCCCTCTGGTTTGGGGACATTTGAAGGAAGTAAGGAAGCCAATATGCAGATACGTATGGGAAGAGCTTCTCAGGCAGATGGGAACAGCGAGTGCAAAGGCCCCACTCCACAGAAAAAAAGAGTTGAGGCACCAGGAAGGTAAGGAACTGCCCAAGGTCACACCGCTGGTAACTTGCCGGCTGAGATTCAAACTCAGCCTGTCTGGCTCCAGAGCTGATACCTTTCACCACCACGTTGCAGTGTGTCCCCCAAATTAACTCACACAGCCCTAATAACCAACCTACAGGGTAGGTGCGATCATTAGCCCCATCTGACGGAGAAGGAGACTGAGACTCAAAGAAGTGACGCTACCAGCCCAAGGCCACAGGGCTGAGAAGGGGCAGAGGCGAAACGGAAGCTTGCAGAGAGTAACTTACTTGATCACAGGGGTGTAGAGGCTGTGAAGGCGGCAGTAAAGCCTCACACCCTGAAAGAGAAGAAGAGGGGTCTGGCATCAGGCCACGTCCTTCAGGGGCCTCCAAATCCAGGCTGCGGGGAGAGGTGGCTCCCAGGACTGAACAGGGGGGAGGGGAGGGAGGCTGGTGGGGGCGGTGGAGGAGAACAGGACACTGGAACACAGGCCTGCTCTTCAGTGACCGAGGGGTCAAGGTCACGGGGTCAGCGTCGGGGAGTCCCTACCTTGGACATGATGTCCTCCAGCTCACTCCGGGCCTTGTAGGTGCCATCATCGTAGCGGAAGCGGTACATCACCTGCTCGTTCTTGAACTGGTGCTTGTCAGAGACTGGAGGGGCCCACGGGGACGGTGAAGCTGGCACGTCCCCGGGGCCCCTCCTGACCCACGCCCACCATCATCACCTTTCACTCGGCCAAGCTCTGTGTCAAGCGTGGTTTCACTGAACCCCCTGCCCATGCTATGAGTGGAGCCCTCCTGAGACCTGCAGCTTGGGGTTGGGGCATCTCCAGGTCTCCTGAGAGGCCCAGAAGTGCCCCGGATCCAGCCTGTTTCCATCTGTCCCGTTCACCGGTGTGGACAGTGCCTGGCACATAACAGGCACTCAGCAAACTTAAGTGGTTCTTGCCTTTTCTGAAGGAACAGATAGAACATTCTACTCCCCTGCCCCTATCTTTCTGAGGTGTTCCCACTTTGCTGGGGCCCCAGGTGAGTGCCAGGTTTTCCAGCCCGGTGGGCAGTTTTTACAAGGGCATCCACGTTCCTGGGGCCCCAGTGTGCCCGGGAACAGGGCGGCTGCACAGAAGTGGAGAAACAGCCTCTGAGTCCGTGGAAGCACAGCGCCGTTGGGGTCTGGCCTGCTCCTGCCCCTCAGCCCACCCAGGCCCAGCCCCCACTCACCATGGTGGATGATGCCGTTCTCCAGCAAGGCTTGGCCGAGGTTGATTCCTTCTTCCGTCTTGCTGATCTCACCAATTTCCAGGAGCCAGGCAACAAACTCACTGCCAGGAACAGAAGACGCAGTTGAGAGGACTTCCCCAGTCCTGGGACCCCAGGGACCAGCACTGAGTGGCCCGACCCTACCCACTCCCAGGAATGAAGCGACAACTTCCCACAGGAAAGCAACGCTCAGGGGCCCACAGCCCTGGGGGCTCTGCTGAGGCCTCATGCTTCTCCCCATGACCAACGGCAGAGAATCAAGTGTGACTAGGCCCCAGCAGCCCAGCCTCAGGCTCGACAGGTGGATTGACGGACAAGCAGACAGCTAGATGGATGGCAGAGAGGACGGGAAGATGGAGAGATGAACACGTGAGTGGGTAGGTAAATGAATGGAAGGATAAATGGATGACGAGAGACGAATGATACCTGGCTGGAGAGACGGGTAGGTAGGTAGAGGAGAACATGAGTGGGCTGTTTGATAAGTGGAAAGATAACTGGGCGGATGGGTGGGGGTATGGACGATGGATGGCTACATCGATGGATGGATGAATGGATGGATGGATGGATGAATGGACAGAAAAAATGAAGAAACAAACAAGTAGGAAGAAATAAGAGCCCAGAAGGATAACTGTGAAGAGTCAGGAGAGTTAATCATAATCAAACCATGTCAGTCTTCTACTTAAAACTCTCCAATGGGCTTCCCATCACTCTCAGGAAAAACCCAAACTCTGCTCACATGAGGATAAGGCCCTACAGGGACTGACCCATCCTCACTGATCTCATCTATGTCTTTCATTCATTATGCTTTAACCACACCCACCCTCTCCCCCTTCTTAAAAAAATGCCAGACTCCTGCCTGCCTCAGGGCCTTTGCACTTGCTGTTCCCTCTGCCTGGAAACACCCTTCCCCATTTCTTCAGGTAGCTCTTCTCTTTCATCCTTCAAGTCTCAGCTCAAATGTCACCTCCTCCGAGATGCCTTCCCTGACCATCTCATCAAAAGTAGTCCTTCATCCCCACACACAATCCAAAACATCTCTTGGTTTTACTTCCTTTTTAATACTTATAACTGTCTGAAGTTGTACTGTTTGCAGATTTATTAATGTGTTTATCAACCAGAATGGAATCTCCACGCTGACAGGGATTTCTGTCTGTCATATTCACGGCTCCCTCGAAGCACCTAGAAGAGGGTCTAAAGCATAGGAAGTGCTCAATAATCATTTCCCGGACAAATGAAGGAAGGAACCATGGAACAAGAAGGAATGTTCTCGGATCGGGAGGAAGGTGAAGCGATGCTCACAGGCCAGAGGAGAAGCAGGTAAATCCAACGTGACTACCCAGTGGGGCAGAGGCTCGGCCAGACCCCAGGTCGTGGCTCTTGGTGGCACACTCCGGCCCAGTGCAGAGCTCAGCCCACTCCAAGTCAGCAGGAAAAAGAAGAGTTGGGAACGGGAGTGTTTCCCCAGAGCAATCTGTGTTCAATGAAAGCAAATGGCAGCTGGCCAGAGCACAGAGCTCCCCTGCTTATGGAAACCAGCTGTCCCGCCTCCAATTACAGGGCCAGAGGGGGGCAGGGCTATTTTTAGCTTCCCAGGGTTTGCTGAGCAGAGACCTGCCTGTGTGTAGGTAGTGGTCTTTGCTGAGGCATTCAGCAAGCCCCTCATACAGGCCCAGAGGGGAGCGTAAAAGAAATGGATCTATTTTGTGCAGCGGGACCCCAGGTGGGGAAGAGATTATTCTGGGTCCTGCCCACTCCCCAGTTCCATTCTCTAAGTCCCAGAGAAACCAGAGTCGGGGAGAAAGCTGCCAGCAGCCGAGAAAGGTGGACACATGTTGAATGCCCGCTCTCGGAAGCTGGAAACTCAACATCCGGCGGCCCACCCACTGTCCCGCTGGGGGCCGCCTCTGGCACTGACCCACAGCCCTGGGGCAGGAAGGGGGTCCAGAAGTCCCCACAGCAGCTGCTAGGGCAACACGCAGCCTACAGGACAGCAACTGTGACTGGTGTTTCTGCCCTGAGCCGAGTCTTGCCCCTTTTAGAGGACCCAGGAGGGCTTACAGCTTGCTGGGCAAACTCAGGCAAGCCGCTGTCCCTCTCTGGCCCTCAACAGGGTGCATCTGGCACGTGGTTCATGCAGGGGCCTTCTGGATTTAACAGGCAGACTTTCTAATCATAGAGTCTTAAACTGTGATCCAGGATGCAAAACCAGATAAAATTCACCTCTGGAGATGGCAGCCCCTCCTCCGTGTGGCCGACTGTGGCCACATGGGAAGACAAGGCACCTTATGGCTCTTCAAGAGAAGCCGGAAATCCTGCATTTCCTGTGAAATCTCCCAACTGTTAAGTGTTGATATTGAATCCAAAACTTTCTAAAAGCACCATGTGGCCCACGGAAAATACATCTTGCGGAACTGCGCTGGGTCAGCGGGGTGGGGAAGGGTGTTCCAGGCAGGGGGCTTGGCATCCACAAAGGGCCTAAGTGAAGTCAGGTCAGGAAACCAGCAATCTGATGGGTGCTGGGGGCTGCAGAGCAGCAAGACCCAGTCTCCCAAAAGGACGTAACTCGGGGCAGTGATCTGGGGACGCAGGGAGATCGGCCTGGTTTGGTGGCGAGTTTGAGATTCAGGGAATGGGGGACTTGAGAGTTAGCATGGGTTCAGTTTTCATCCCTCCTTCCTTCCTGGCCCCCAGAATCATTCATGCAGTAAACGTGTATTTAGCCTACCATGTGTCAAAGCCGATGCTGGTGACGGAGGACACACAGGTCTGTCTTTGCAGTCTTCCTAGGAAGGTCCCCTGGCTGAGGCCCAATGTACCACTCACCACCCAGTATAAGAATCCCCTTTTACCTGCCTGTCCCCTCCATGGCCTTGAGCTCCTGTCATTCCACTGCCTGAGATGCTTCCTAAAGATGTCTGCGGAAATGTCCAACAAATCATTATTGATCAGCTAGTGCATGCTAATCCCCTGCACCTGTGCACGCAGGTAGCTGAGATCACTAGGCCTCTTCCACCTCGGACCTTCCATTCTGGCAGACATCACTGAATGACATCTAGCCTTCGTCAAGGGTGACATCAAAGGTCTTCTCCTTCCAGGAAGCCTTCCCTGACTGCCCCTCATCGACACACCTTCATACCTTGTCCCCTGAGCTCTAACAGCTCCTACAGTGCCCTCACTCAGGGCCTGCATGGTGGCTCATCCTCATCTCATTCCTCTCTGCTCAGATTCTCTCAATGGCTTCCCAGAGCACCTAAAATCGCACCTGAACCCCTCACCCCTCACCTGCCTTACCTGGCCCCTGCCAACCCCTGTGGCTTGCCTCCCACCCCTCTGCCACTCACTCCCTCCAGCCACACAGGCCTTGTTATTCATCAACCACTTACTTAAGGTTCATTCCACCACAGGGCTTTTGCATCTGCTGTTCCCTCCACTAGCACTGCTGTTCCCCCAGATCTTTTCATGGCTGGCTCTTATTATCCAGATCTCGGTTAAAATGTCACCTCCCTGAAAGGCTCTTCCTGTCCACCCTGGCTGAACTAGCACCCCATTTCCTCCTTAGGTCAACCTACTTATCTCCGCACAGCGTTCATCAACACTCTGAAATTCCTTTCTTTATTTTTCTTTATTTGTATGTGTCTATTTGCTGATTCCCCCACTAGACAGTGATCAAGGCAGGGATCTCGTCCGTCCTGTTCACTGCTGGCACATGGTAAATAAACACTGAATGAAGGCGATGGAAGAATGAATTAATCGATTTTATCTCCCCAACTAATCTGAAGAACCTAGAAAATAAATGCTGCCATGTTCCTCCCATGATGCCTCCACAATAACATACGGATTTTATTCCTTGTTTTTTTCCTATGACATCTCTGAGTTTTATTTCTGAGTACAGCAGAAGCAGGCCCTTAAGCCCAACCCACATTTCCATCACTCTTGCCACTGCTGTGCTGAGCATGGCTCACATGTTTTCTCGCTGTATCCTCCAACAATCCTATGAGGCACATTTTATGGTTCCTTGTTAATCGATCATTTACCAAGCTCAGAGAGGTTAAGAAACTTGCCCAAAGTCACACAGCTAGAAAATGGGAGAACCAGAACTTGAGTCCAAGTCTGACTCAAAGTTTAACCCTTGAAGGTTATAAAGATAAATCAGACACTTTTTTGTTTTTTATTATTCAGAGTTCCCTGTCTACTAGTGAAGACAGATCTGGAAAAAGTAACTATCAAGGAAAAATGAAATGTGCTGAATAGAGATAAAAATAGACAAATGTGGCTGAGTGCTGTGGGAGAGAGTCCTAGGTTCAAATCCCAGGTCCCCGCTGGCTGTGTGACCTTGTGCAGGACCTTTTCCCTCCCTGTGCCTCAGTCTTCTCACCCTTAGAATGGGGATAATGGCAGGTTACCTCACAGGTTGTATGAGGGTTAAAGGCATGGCCACATGCCGATGCCTGGACCAGAGAAAAGCTCACAATTATGTCTCTGTGGCTGCCAATTCCTTCCACCCAGGGGCACAGGGGTGCTCCCAGAGAAGGCTCGGGAGCTGAGCCCCAGAAGGGAAGGATGCCCCAGGCTGGGTGCAGAGCACAACCATGCAGGGAGAAGAGTTTTACAGAACAGTCTCCTGCAGGACATCTGGTCCTTAAGGCCCTGGTTACACAACAAGCTTCAACCCTGGCCCTGTTTCAAATGGGCAGTAAAAGAAATCTTCCTAATCCTTCCTGAAGAGACAGAACCCTGGCTGACGCTCTAATCACAGACAGGTAATCCCTTCCGGCTGGACTATGCTCTCTGAGGGGTTTGGCAGGAGGTGGGGAGGTCCTCCAACCCCAGGGGACCAGAAGAAGGCCTCTGCTGAGAGAAAAACCTCCTTTTTGCCCAGGGATTAGGGATTAGTTGATGGAGACCAGCCAAACTGTCCCTTCCCCACTTCCCACAGCCCAAGGTCTGGGGCACATATCTCCTCCATCCAGGGAGCTTAAAGCTGGGGTCGATGACCTCTGAGAGCAACAGGGCAGCCTGAGTCCAGGACATCCTGGTCATCCTTCAGGGGCCCAACCACCCTTCCAATCCCCTGCCTGCTGCCCCACCAACCACAAGCCTCAGGCTATGACCAGTCAGCTCTTGGTCTCCACACTTGGTCTCCAACGGCCCATTCACTACCAACACCTGAGTATCTACCAGGCATTTGAACCTAGGCTCCAAACCTAGGCTCCCGCTCCCCCGCTGCCTCCAGATCTTTCTTCACCTGGCTCCTAGGCACCACAAGTGCCCGAGGGCCTTCCACCTCTCTGCCCACTCCCTCTGGGACTTCATTGCTGGTCCCTCCTCCAAACGCTGTCAGGCCCCAGGGCCCAGTCCTGCGTCATGTTTCTGTGCACATCCCCTTGCAGATTTCATTCCATCTCATGGCTCTAAAGACCACTGAAATGCCACACTTCCTGCACTTAGGTCTCCACCTCAGACTTTTCTTCCTGAGTCAAGGTTTTATATCCAACTAACAAGTCAGTATCTCCATCCAGGTGTTTAATGGTCTCAGTGTAACAGTCCAAGCAGAGCCTCTGAGCTCTACTCCTGCCCTGAAACCTGCCCTTCCCTCCATCCCCTTCCCCTTCTCAGAAAGCAGCAACTCCAACCATCCTGGGGCTCAAAATCCTTAACTTTTTTCTCGCCCGTCAGCAAATGCTGTCATCTTGAAAATTATCCAGAATGCAACCACCTTCCCCATCTCCACCATGAGTGCCCTTGTCCACGGCCCCTCTTACCTGGTCTATGGCACTATACTAGCACAGTGGCTTTTATCCGAGGCCTCTGCAACAACTTTTGGGGAGTGGATTGCGTGTAACTTAATAAAGTCTCAATAAAGTCCCTACCTCGCAGGGAAACTTCTCCCCCCAGTTGGACCACAAGCTTCGTGAGGCCGGGAGCCCTCGGCGTTCTCCGCCCTCTCTAGAGCATTGACCACCATGTCTAGCTAGCACACGGAAGGGCCTGAAAACAGCCTGGCAATTTTATGGGGACTGTATTTCTTCTGCCTCTCCCCATCTCCAGCCTTCCCTCCTCCGCCGGGTGAATGAGATTTAAATCTGAGTTTAAGATCCAACCCCATCACACCTGGTCTTGGACCCCTTTTGGCTCCTTGGTTAAACACGAAGGGGCAGGGTGTAAAGCGTTTTATTACTAGGAAACAATGTGTTTCCCAAACAGAGAAATTGTTGGCCCTAAGTACTGAAAAGCTTACAGAGCCCTCCTCCTCCTCATCGTCACATGTAGCTCGGGAAGGGAGGCCTCACCAGACACCAGCCCTGCCCACACCTTCATCTTGGACTTGCAGCCTCCAGCACCGTGAGAAAATAAATGTCTGTTGTTTAAGCCGCCCAGTCTGTGGTCCTTTGTCACGGCAGCCCCAGCTGACTGATACAAGTGCCTACGTTGGCTCTTCCAGCCTTTCCATCACCTTTCTTAGTTAAATCCCTGTGCTAAATGCCTCTCTGCTTAAAATCTCTGTAGTGGCTTCTCTGTTCTTGAGTGCTCGGGGCAATGTCTTCAATCCATGGTGGGCATCCCATTAGTAGTTTGTGCAATCAATTTCATGGGTCTTTCTCAGGATTATTGGTGAA
Source organism: Hipposideros armiger (assembly GCF_001890085.2). Lineage (NCBI taxonomy): Eukaryota > Metazoa > Chordata > Mammalia > Chiroptera > Hipposideridae > Hipposideros > Hipposideros armiger. The sequence continues at coordinate 391,795 of NW_017731404.1, forward strand.
ATGAATAAAGAAATGACTTGACTAACATAGAAAGGATAGGACACGATAGAAAAAAACAGAAGAGAAAAAATAGAGCTGATATTTTCAGAATGCATCAGGCACAGTGAGTTTTGCGCATCTTCAGCTTCATTCGTCTATTATATAGATGTGTGTACCAGGTCGCAACATAAAACTTACGTTTTGCAGTGAGTTATGGTCAAAAATGTTTGGAAGACCTGAGAATGGGGCCCCACAACCCTGCTTGACCTCCAAGCAGGATTCAAGGTGCTTTAGTGGCTCTGCCCAGGAGGGCTCCTGCAGGAAGCGGCAGAGCTGGGAAGAGCCAGGTGGGTGCAGATGGCCTGCCCACCTCCAGCCTCCAGCCGAGACCTAGGGACCCAGCAGAGACCGGGGTGGGGCCACTCACTTGCCAAGGAAGCACTTGGGGACGGTGCTCAGCTTCCTCCGGCGGTCCTTGATCAGGTTCACCTTCTTGTTCATCATCATGTGGTAAAGCTTCTCCCCCTTCTCGGCAATCATCACGTAGGCGTCCCGTTCCATGCCCAGCTTCAGGCCTACGGAAGGGGCACGGTCAGCACCAGGGACAGCACCCACGCTGGGGAGCAGAGGGGCAGGCCTATGGCTCCTGAAAACTGCCCCCCAGCTACCCCCCACGACTGCCATAGCCAGCAGTCATCTATAGAACACTCCCTGCATGTCGGTCACTAGGCACCTGCCAGTGACTCCTCGAAAGAACCCTGTAGGGGAGGGTGGCTAATCTCCCCCATTTTGCAGATGGCAAAGCTGAGGCCCAGGGAGGTTAAGTCCCACAGTAATAAGCAGTCGAGCTTGTTCAAGCCTTCAACCTGAGGATGGGTTTCCAAATTCAGAGGTTATCAGCAAGCCTGTTGAGCTCTTCCTTCCAGCCAAGGATGTAAATCTCCCCACGTCTCTAGACAATGCACACAGGATTCTGACCCAAACCACTGCCCCACGTTTTCTAGTTGGACCCTGTCCACTCCTGACAGTGATAGCTATGACAAACAATAGTAGCAAATGCTATAAGCCCCTACTATTTACTACTCAATCCTTAGGAAACCTACCAAGTAAGTACCATTACTCCTGTTTGACAGATGAAGAAACTGAGGCCCAGAGAAACTGAGCTCTCTGTCCAAGGTTGGTCAGCTGGAAGTGGTAGAAACACAGGATTCAGACAAGGAAGTTTGGCTCCAGATCTGTGCTCTTGACCACAACGTGCATCACCCCCATAAATGCAGCTCTGAGGTCAGGTTTTGGACAATACCCCAATTCTAATGACGAAGGCCCACTCAGGCCACACCCCACTCGTGATCACATATGCCCTGCGCTGACCACAGCCCTCGATTCTGACCACGAAGATCCTGATCGGCCACACCCAGGCTGAGCCATGCTCCTGAACCCCCAGTCCTGACCACACACCCAGCCCTGATCAGTTTCAGAAGTCACAAGCTTGCCCAACCAGGGTCCAAATTCAGTAGTTTATTTAGACTGATGGCATTTTAATAAATGTTAATGCAAAACTTAAAGTCGGGAAATGTCACCTGAAAATCCAGACGTCTAGTTCTAAGGAGAAAATAAATAAATAAATAAATAAACAAAAATTCAGTGGTTCTGGCCATGCTGGGCCTATACTTCTGAGAGATGATGCCGACTTATGCTTGGGTAGAATTCGGAGAGGAGAGAAGTGGATGGATTTTAAATGTATGTGGAAAGCATAACTAAAGGGACCTGATCTACTGAATTTGGGGAGCAGGTGGAAATCAGAGATGACATCAAAGAGTTTGAACTTGAGGTCATGGGTGAATAAAGGCACCACTCACTGAGCCTGGGAAGTCGTGCGGATAAGCAGGTTTGGGGCAGAAGATCTGATGGAAATTAAGCGTTCTAACTAGACACGGTAAGTGCGAGATAGATGTCTGTGGCACATCCCAGTGGTGATTTCAAGTGGACAGGATATAGATATGGAGGAAGGTGGGCCTCAGTTTCCTCCTCTGCAAACTAGGAGGTCAGGAGGATTTTTAGGATCATGTGTCAAATTGCCAAGTAGGGCCCAATCCAAACCTCACTTCGCAGCATCACAACCCACTGCAGCAGGAACTTTTATCCCCACTTATCAGATGACACCACTGAGGTTTGGAGCAAGCTGAGTTCACTTGCTCCAAACACGAGCCTCCCTCTTCCCAGCCTGGTGGTCTCTGCACAGCAGTCCAGTGCCCACCCCAACCCCACCCAACTATCACACCCAGCCCCACATTTCTTTTGGGGAGCTGCCTCAGAGGTGCCTGGGCCCAGAGAGATTCATGACCACAGTAATGGGCAGCCCCCAAGGACCCTCCTCCCACACTGGGGCCCAGGCGAACGGGATAGAGCCACGGAGGAGAAAAGGACAGATACAGAGCATCTCGCTACCGAACCTTACAGGGGAAGGGTGTCAAGAATCCCAGGATGACCAACCATCGGCATGACCTTGGGCACGTCCCTTCCACTGGGCCTCAGTTTCACCATCTGCCTAGTGGACTAAACCAGATGACCTCAGCAGATCCAAGACACCACCAAGTTATAACAGTCCCAGAGCCTGCTTCAAAGGCCTGCTTCTCATAGCTCTGACCTTTCTGGAAAGGACCCTATGCCCCTCCCCTAGGCAGAGCCCTAACTCTGCAGAAGTGACCAGGTTGGGGGCAGCCATACACACCCCAGGGATCCCGGTAAAGGCCCCCAAAGCCACCACTCTCCGGAAGGCCAGGAGAGGGCCCAGCCACTCACTCTCGCGCTGCTCCCGCTCACGGATGATGGCGTCCAGCCACTTCTGCTTCTCCTCCGCCGTCTTGGCCATGCAGACAAACCACTTGTTCTTGGCCGTGTTGTGGATCTTCCAGCCATTGGTGACAGTGTAGCCATTGCTGTGGTAATCCGCTGATGGGAACAGGAGGCCAAGGAGGGTCAGCAGGGACTGGGCCCCACCACACGCTTGTGAAGGTGACAGGACCAGCCCCTGGCTCCAAATAGACAGGGTGCAGGGGCATCGACAGGCTCAGGATTCGGGAGCTGAACTTTCCACCCTTAAGGTGCACACTCCCTCCCCTGCCTATTCTCTGGTGGGAGAAAATCTACAAACAAAGACCCCTCCCAAGCCCTCAGTGACAGGGGCTTCAAGACCTCAAAGTACGGGCACAAACACAGAAGTAACTCAAGGGAGACACCTGCCCAGAGCCCAGGAATGCATCCCTGCCCCCTTGCCCATGTCATTCGGGCCCCTGGGCTACTTAAAGCCCTACTGCCAGCCTGACGCCGCCGAGCCGTGGGTCCTCACTCGTGGCTCGCTGAGAGGGAATCAGCAAACCCCTGAAAACAGGCTGGGATTATCCAGGGAGGTGGAGTCAGGGTCCTGCCTATACCCGCAATCGGAGGAGGGGGCCACAGGTTTGGTAAGACCGTCCAAGGGGTCCGTGGCTCCAAAGCAATTAAGAAACCCCGCCCTGGAGAAACTCAAGGACTCACACACACCGAGAGGTTTATACAAGAACGCTCACAGCATCACTAGTTCATACTAGTGAACAGCAGCAACAACGCAAATGTCCATCCCCAAAGAAACAGGTAAACGGTGGACGACTCATGCAACGGAATATCGCACAGCAGTGGAAACCAACAAGCCAGAGGGGGCTACGTGCGGAAACACGGACGAACCCCACCAACATGGGCTTGAGTGAAAGAAGCAAGATGCAAAAGAATACACTGTGTTGCACGACCACTTAAAATATATATAAAATCATATTTAAAGCCACTTAAACACATGTATAATAATATAACCACATGACTAAGGGTTAAAAACAGAGACATTTTAACTAACATACTTAGTAAGGCACACTTAGGAGGTAAAAATATTTTTTAAAAAACCAAGAAAATGATCATCACAAAATTTGGACAGTGGTTACTTCTGAGGGGGGGGTGGAGCAGCGTATAAGCAGCTTCCGGGGTGCGGGCAGTTTTACTTGTTAACTTGCATGGTCCCTACCCAGGTGTTCATTTTACGTGCACAAGTTTTAGGCGCTTTTCTGTAGGCAGGTTACATTTCAAATAAAAGAAAGAGAAAAAAAAACACTACATAACTGAAACAGCAATTATGCCACGGAGCAGGTGGAGCTGGGCTCGGGCAGGGCTTGGGGGCGGGGCCTACCTGTGCCATCTTCCACGTTCTCCACCTCCATGACTTCAGTGTTGATTCGACCCCTGAAGATGTAGAGGGAGCCGTTGATGGATTTGGTCCTCTTGGTGGATTTCTTTCCCCCGGTGACCCTGAAAGACGGTGGGAAGTCATTCCCTATGGCTCACCTTATGGGGGCTCAACGGTCTTCAACAGGACAGAGAAGAAGGACAGTAATATGGAAGGATGCCCAGGGATGGGAGGAACGCTGCACCGGGGTCAGGAACATAGGGTTTTGGCTGGTGGTTGGGTGACTTCTCCACTCCCAGCTAGTTTCCTCATCTGGAAAATGGGCTAGTGTCCTGGCTGAGCTCACAGAGTTCCTTCTCAGGTTAACAGGAGACACCCTGATGAGAAACTAACATGAAGCAACAGAAACCCATTCTTCTGGACTAGAAACTGGGTAGAGGCTCTCACAGTGTCTAACAAACAAGTACTTCCTGAAATAAGACCAAAGTGGAAAGGAGCTTGGAGTAGTCAGCCCACCCATCCGTCCGTCCACATCCACCTACCCACCATTCATTCATTCACGCAGGTGAATTCTATTGCTCGTCCATTTAGTCACTCAACAAACATCTGTCCAGCACTTCCTGTGGGAGAATACTAGGTCGGAACAAAGGGGCGTCGCTCACCCATACTTTCAACCGCACTTAGGGAACACCTACTGGGTGCCAGGCACTGTTCTAGGTGTTGGGGCTTCAGCAGTGAACGAAAACAATATCTGAGAATTCATCTTCCAGTAAGGGGGGCAGGGAGGGGCAGGGGGCCCAGAGACAGACACTACGTAAAGAAGTCACACACGTTATCTCAGAAGTGCTAACTGTTGTGGTTAAAACAAAGCAGAGAAGAAGCCCTCACAGCCTGAAGGCCCCCCTCTGCTCCACCAGGTGGGTGATGGTTCACCGAAAGCCAGCTGTGTTCGTTCCCAAACCTATTTGCCTGATGTGCACCTGTCACTGTAACTGGGTAAACTAAATATTATATAAGCTGAGGACCTACAAATGCAGAAAGAGAGTCGTGTCTCTGAAAATTACGTGGAACGTTTCAGAAAGACTTGATAAAGCCGAGCAGCTTTTGCGTGAAGAGTGAACTTACCCTCAGAGAAGAGGCTTTGGTCTATGTGAAGAGAATCTTTAATGAACACAATGTTTACGTTTTTCATTAAAACACTGAAGGTTTGTAAAACAAATAATAAAGCAAAAAGATGGATAGGGAGGGTGGAGATGTGTGATTTTAACGGGGGTGGGGGAGGAGCAGGTGGTCACGGGCCTCCTTAAAGAGGTGACACTGAAGTGAAGACTTACAGGTGAGGAAAGACACCAGCAGGCTATCTGAGGAGGCGCATTCTAGGCAGGGGACACAGGCGCCATGGCCTGCCATGTTGCCAGGAGCAGTGAGGAAGCCGATATGGCTGGAGAGATAACTGGGCGAAGGGGAGTGTGGGAACAGGGATCGGAGTGGCCACGTGGGCCAGATCCTGCAGGGTCCTGAGGGCAGTGGTGAGGATGGGCTTCTACTGTGTATGTGAGATGGGGGTCCGGGAGGGTTTGACCAGGAGAATAACGTGATCTGATTAAGTTTTGAAGGATTCCCTCTTGACGGTGGAAAACGGACTGTAGATGTGGCCAGTGGAAAGCAGAAAGACCCAGAGAGGAAGCCACGAAGAGGGTTTGTGTGCACATACCTATATATACCTATATATGTGTGTGTGTGTGTGTGCATATACATATTTTTATAAACTTTTAATTAAAGTATAATACCCACACAGAAAAAAAAATTGCTCAAAGAAGTATATGACTCAATGAACATTTTACAAAGTGAACACACCTGTGAAAACATTGTAGACCCCGAAAGCCCCTCATCGTGTCCCCTTGTGGTCGCCCCCCTCCACACACACACACACACCCACAAGGGTAACCACAGTCCTGACATATAATCCTGTGGATTGGCTTTGCCTGTTTTGAACTTCACAAACATGGGATCGCCAAGGTGATGGTGATGGGCATCTGGGTTGCTTCCAGTGTGGTGCCGCCATGAACGTGTTGGCAGGTGTCTTAGGAAGAACTTATGTGCACATCTGTTGGGGTTATCTACCGAGGAGTTGAACTGCTGAGTCATAAGGAATGCACACAGCTGGCTTTACTAGATACTGCCGAGGTGTTTTCCAAAATAGCTGTGCCAGCTCCCCCACCCCCGGTGGAGTAGGAACATTCCAGTTGCTCCATATTCGCCACCACTGGTACTTAAGTCCCAGTTTGGCCATTCTGGTGTCTTCTTTTGTGAAATGACGGTCCCCTGACCATTTTTCTGTTGGATGGTCTTTTTCTTATTGATTTACAGCAGGAGTTGGCAAACGTTTTGTGAAAAGGGCCAGGTGGGAAACATTTTCGGTTTTGTGGGCCATACGGTCTCTAGATCGACTACTCAACTCTGCCCTTGCAGCATGAAAACATCCATAGACAATACAAAAATGAATGGCTGTGTCAATAAAATTTTATTTATAAAACATAGACAGAGGGCCAAATTTGGCTTATAGGACTTCCTATATTCTAGATATGAGTCCTTTGTCAGTTATGCGGATTACAAAGATCTTCTAGTTCATACCTTACCATTTTACTCTCCTCATGCTGTCTTTTGATGAACAGTTCTTAAATTTTAATGTAGTCTGATGAATCTATTTTTTCCTTTATAATTATACTTTTTGTCCATTTTATGAAGTCTCTCCTTACAGATCATGAAGATAGTCTCCTATACCTTCTTCTAGAAGTTTTACTGTTTTACCTGGCACAATTAAATCTATGGTCCAACTTAAGTTAGTTTTTTGGTGTATTTCTTTCCCCATCAGATATCAAACTACCCCTGTGTCGTTTATTCAACTACCTTAGTGTTTCTGTTGAAATTCAAATGACTGTTTACATGTGGGTCTACTTCTGGACTGGCTATTCTATTCCATTAGTCAATTTGCCTCTTTTTATACCAAGACCACATTGTAATTACTGCAGTTTTATGGTAAGCCTGGCATCAGTAATACAAGTCCTCCGGCTTTGTCCTTCTTCAAAATTGTCTATTTTTATGTTTCCATATAAATTTTACAATCGTTTAGATACATACACACAGCCTCCTTCCTGGAACTTTTATGGGAATTACCCTGGGGCTCTGGCTAAAGTTTGACGACACGATGAAAAGGATTCACTGCTGAAGTGGGTGTGGGGATGGCGCAGGTCAGAAGCAAGGGCCGCTGAGGTTCTGGCCTGAGCTCCTGGGTAAATAGATGGTGGTGCCATTGAGTGGGAACGAGGAAGACTTGAGGAGGAAAAGGCTTTGGAGCAGGACTCGCGATGAAAACTGACGCGTCTCATTTTAGACGCAGTTTAAGTGTGAGCCGTGTGTAACACCCAAGTGGAAGCGGAGATTTATATTTCTTCTCCTGAGCATATCATGTGCCAGGCACGATTCTAGCCACTTTACATGTTTTATTTTACTTAATCTATAAAAGCAACCCTATAAAGATGGGAACTGCTTTTACCCCGATTTAACAGAGAGGAAAACAGAGGAGCAAAGAGCTGACATAACATGCTGACGGTCACACAGCCAGTAAGCAGCGGGGCCTCAGTGTCCTTAACAACTTCGAGCTGCTGATGCCCCAGGACACTAGGCAGGCAGTCGACCTATATGAGGCTTAGCTCTTCTGGGTCTCGGTTTCCCCTTCTGAAGAATGGGGAGGTGGGCTTTTAAACCATGCCCTTCCACTCTGACATCCGAGGAACCTCTACCATTGAATTAGATCAGAAACTCTGAGTCAAGAGACCTTCCCTGACCCACGTTCCGGACAGGCCATGCTCTGCAAGACAAAACAGTCGGCAGACACCTAGCTGTGTCAGGCATTTCCTGTGACCACATCAGTCAGGCCAGTTGCTCCATCCACCATTGCCCAATCCCTCAGGGACCTCCCGGAGCCCAGTCCTCTGGCTCCCAGTCCAGAGGCAGGAATGCTGGCCACCTGCCATGCTCTCTCGGGAGACAGATGTGCCCTCTCTTTCTGCCAGCCCCAGCAGAACTGAGGAGGGAATGGCCTTCAAAGAGCTCGTGGCAGCCACAGGGCAGTCCTAGAAGGCCCACTGGGAGTCCATGAAGATCACAATCAGCTGCTATCGCTCCAACAGGTGCGACCACGCCATGAAGGATGGGCCCACACTGTGATGGCGGAAGCTAACTCAGGTCATCTCGGCCAAAGCTGGGAGCAGGTCCGAGGCCTGAAGGGACACTCTGTTTCCTAAACCCCAGTGTGCTGGGAAAAGTGCCTGTTTCAGACAGCCCAGGGCGGGTGGCGGTGAAGGGGGGTGGTGAATGCTGGCCGTGGCCTTGGCGCTGCCAAAGATGGTTTCTCAGGCTCAGTGAGAACAGGCCGGAAGCAAGAAGGAAGGAGAAGGGGGCACTGACGGGAGGCTAGGAGGACAAGAGACAGACACAGACACACCTCGCAGAGTGGGCAGGGATAAAACATCAAATGAAAAGGAGACAGGCTGACGCACCCACTGCTAGGTGGGGAAAGAGAAAGACCAAGACCTCTAACAAGAAGGACCGAGCCCCAAAACAGGGAGGAAAGGGCTGAGGGGAAGGGGCCTGTGGTTTAAGTGCCTACTATGTGCCAGGTGCTACACCTGTGGGATGGCATTACACAGGAACCCAGCACGTGTGGAGGTAAGTTAACAGCAACTGTAACAGCAGCTAACCCTTATTTTGTGCACTTACTATGCGCCAGGCACACCTAACACATTTATTCTTCATAATGACTCTATGGGGTACATACGATAATTCACCCTATTTCACAGAGAAGGGAACTGAGGCAAAGAGGGACAAAGTCACAGAGCTGGAAAAATAGCTGAACAGGGTTTCAATTGTAAGGAGCTTGGTTCTTAACCAGACACTACTCTCAGAAGGAGTCTGTCATCCCCATTTTACAGAAGAGAAAACTAAGGCTCAGAGAGTTCAGGCTGGAGGAGGAAGACAATGAAAAGCCTACACATATGCATGGAATGCCCATCATTCATCTTGTAGAAAGGTTCTTCACCACAACCTTAGGAGGCCAGCAGAAACAGACAGGAAAATGAGGCTCAGACAGTAAGTGACATGCCCGGACCAGAAAGGAAGTTGGAGGTAATGCTACCAGTAGGATGCCAAGTCCAAATTTCCCCTTAGCCTTAGCTTTTGCTAGATTAAGGAGTAAAGAAGCCTCTGGAAAGTCACTGTTTCATCCCGAAGACAAAGTAGCAGGAAGGAGAATTCAAAAAGGGCTGTGCTGGTCACTTGAGACAGTCCTCTATGTGCTGAGCAAGAACATTGCAAGGCAGGAATCCCTCAGTCCACCGATCTCCCCACCCACCCATCAAACCATCCACTCATACCCCCACCCCATCTCCTAACTTTCCCTCTCTCCAGTCATCCATCCATCCACTCAGTCATCCAACCTTCCATACCAGAGTCCAACCACCCCAGCAACTACCAACCAGCCATCTAGCTATCCATCAACACACCCATCCAACTGACCATCTACCCACCAATCTCCAAACCTCCATCATCTATCCACCCTCCCATCCAACAAACCATATAGGAAGACCCCCAACGCACCATTCATCTAAACAAACCTCTGCCAACTCATTATGTCTTCATCCCTATTTCTCCAACTACCTAAACATCCATACAGTCCCCCAACTTTCTATTCATCCCTCCATCCAGCCATCTCCTACACCTCCAACCACTCAACTGCTCACTCATTCACCTACGTACTCATCTAGTCATACGTCGACTCATATGTCCATCCAATCTCTCCCTGCCTCCCTTCATCCACCATCCATTCATCTCCCAAACTTCTGTCCATCGTTCCTCCTCCCATTTGCCCATTCACCACTCATTCACCCATCCATTCACTCCTAGACTCTACAAAGAAGATACAAAGATGATGAAGGTACTATCCTTTCCCTCGAAACACTTAACAGAAGATCTCCCTCCCCTCAAACCTTCTACCTTTGGATCTTAAAATCACAGGATGTTGGTGTCACAAAAAACTTTCAAACTTCCATGACTGTCGCAATCTACACAGTCCAACATGGTAGCCAAAAGTCACGTGTGGCTATTGAATGCTTAAAACGTGGCTAGTACCAATTGAGATGTACTGTAAGCGTAACATACATACCACATTTTGAAGATTTAGTGCATAATTTTTTAAAAGAATGCAAAGTATCTCTAATAATTTTTAATTGACTAAGTGGAAATGATAATATTTGGGGATATAATGGGATAAATAAAATCTTTAAATTCATTTCTTCTACTTCCTTTTAATTAATGGAGCTACTAGAAAATTTTAAATAACCTCTGTGGCTCACATTATATTTCTGTTGGATAGTGCTGATCTAGAACAAACCGCTCAACTGAAGAAGAGGGGGGAAAAAAGGCCCTGAGAGGGAAGGGTAAGCCAATACTGTCACCTCGAGAAACTTTCAGGGTTCAACCCAAGCCCAGCCTCCTGGCTCACCTGTGCAACCCCGCCCCCAGCAACTCACCTGGATTTCCGCTTGCAATAGACAAGGAGGTTGTCAAACAGGAAGAAGGCCCTCTCCTGGATGTTGCCTGCGGAGATTTTTAACAGAGTCCCTTGCAGGAGGAGCTGGGTGCAGATGTCCGTGAGGTTGGAACCCTGGGAGAGTGATGGGGGGGGCGGGGTACAGTGAATGATCTGATCTCCCAAAGACAGACCTACCACTGCCTCCTTCATACCCCCAAATCTAAATGCAGTACTGCAGGCAAATCTGTCGGCAGAGAGAAAACCAATACAACATGACCAATGGCATCCATCTATTGATCTAGCCAGAACAATGCTGGCAAGAGCACATGGAGGTAACCATTGCACAGGAGAGGGACTTGGGGCTCAGAGAGGTGAGAGGGCTCACCCAGCTCACACAGCCCTGGTCAGCATCTGGTTTGGTTTCGGTTCAGTTCGTGTTTTGAATTTGGGGTTTTTTTTGTTGTTTGGGTTTTTTGCCTATCCCATCCTTCTTGTTTATTTATGTCTCAAGTTGTTATTCCGTCTCCTCCACAAGAATGCCACTTGCATAAGGAGAGGAAACACCGAATTTATCAAGCATTTGCCACTGTATTCCCAGCACCCATAATGCTCTCTGGCATATTGTGCATAGTTAATAAATGCTGTAGAACAGGTAAGAAATACAATGTGAACACCACCAGGCGCAGGATTCTCGCAGCGCTCACTCTAGCTGCAGATATGAGTGTTGATGGGGACGGTCCCCCAATTCTACCTGGTTATCTATGCTAAGTGACAGGGAGGTGGCTAAGACGCTAAGTGTGTGTGAAGTTCACTGATACTCCATGAGGTTTAGGGTGGTGTGGTCAGAAAAGGCACCAGGAAAGAGTGAGATGGGCCTGGGAGGAAGGCTAAAATACAGAGGCTGAGGGTGAGGATGAAGGAAGGACCCTGCTGGGAGAAGTCCTCAGTGCTGGGGACCACACAGGTCTGTCTGGGACTCTGGGGGGACCAAGGCAGGGGCAGAGAGGCCCCAAACTGTTAAGAGAGAGGAAGCTAGAAACAGATCTAGGAGGGCACTGTCTGCCAGCTAAGGCAGCCCCCTGGCTGTCCCCCAAATCCTTGCTCCTCTTCTATCACAGGAATGGAGTTTTAGCGGGCACTTGGATGCCCAACCACAGACTCCATTTCCCAGCATCCCTTGCACCAGGTGTGGTCATGTGACTAAATTATGGCCAGTGCGCTCACTTCCACATCATTTCCTTGAAGGAAAATTGCTCCCCCTCCTCTTCTTCCCTTCCCTCTTGCCACAGGCTGGAAGACAGCCATAGTGGTGGTGGAATACGCTGTAGCAGATGGTGGAAGGAACCTGGGTCCACATGGAGCAGAGCCGCCCCACCCTCTGCCTGCACTGCTACTGAGAAATGAACCTTTGTCTCTCTGAAGCCATTGTCTCTCTTCTTACAGCAGCCAACCATGTACTTTAACTCATATACCAAGATAAGGGTGTAGGCCCCATCAATAGGTGGACAGTAGGGTGCCTCTGACATTGAGGCCTAAGGGATATTATGCAAAAGCAGTGTTTTAGGGGAGATTCATATAACAGAACTGCAGATTCAGTGATGTTGTCTCTGCTTGGACATGAACTTGGGAATGAAAGAGGGAGAACTGTTCACAGAATCTCCTTCCCCAAACACTCGACACCCAGAACCAACAAGGACTTTGGACCCCAGTGAGATCTGCATACTCAGTTATTTCTGAGACCCATTAAGGGGAACTGGTTTTGGCAACTCAGAAATCAGTTTGCTGACTGCCCCATCACAGTCTTTCCTGCTGTTGTTAGAGCTGGTTTGCTCAGTGAGCACAGCTCAGCTGGGTGAAGAAAAACCATTCGTCCAACAATGCCAGAGACCCCTCTGGAGCCCATCCGGGGTCCTGGGCAACCAGCTTCTTTGTAGTCAAGAGCTGTGCAGCCCAGGACAGGAGCACGCGCCGTTAGCAGAAATCACAGCCTAGGCATGTGCAAGCCACAGGCAGATACCTGATTCCCACACAGCGACCCAGGCGGTCGTGAGCCCACTGCACCAGGACATGGGACTCCCATGATGAAGAGCCCCCGGGCCCCAGGATCCTTGCAGACAGGGTAAGCAAGACTACGTGGGTCATGAGGCGCCATCAGTAGCCCAGGAGCCAGCTCAGAGCAGACGGCAGTTCAGAAGTTCCTGGAGACCATATGCCTCACCGTCTCCTCCCCTCTCCTCGCTCGCGCCCACCCTTCGGCCCCTCGGCTCCACAGGAGGATTTTGGCTGCTTGCATATGAATCTGGTACCTGGCCCAGCTGTAGGGCCCAGAGCCCCGAGGTCACGCAGGCCTTGACCTGACCTCTCTGCAATGTCAGGGGACCGCAGAGATGAAGCACCCAGCCTGGGAAGCTGCCCTTCTGGCCTTGGCCCAGCACACTGCACATGAAATGCTAAGGACACCCCTTCCACCCCGGCCCCGATGAGAAGCCCGGCTGGGCCTCGGTCTCCCCGGAATCCTTGAGCCCAGGTCAGGGGTGGCGCTAAGGATGGGACAGATACAGGGGGAGGAGGCTGAGCACCAAGGTGTCCACCAGGCAGGGCTGGAGACCTCCTGCAGACAAATGCAGCCTCAACCGAACTGAAGTGGTAACATTCAGAGAAGATGCCAAAGCTAACACGGGCATAGGGTTTCCACATGTCAGCTACCGTTCCAAGTGCCCTTCACAAACTCAGTTAATCCACGTGACAACTCTCATTTTACAACTGAGGAAACGGAGGCACAGAGCAGTGACGTGATTTGTTCAAGGTCACACAGCTAGTAAAGAGCAAGCTGAGATCTGAACCCAGACGGGTGGCCCCACGGCCCTATCCACTACCCTCTGCTACCCTGGGCTGCTTCTTAGCAGGCAACCTGAAAGGTTTTGGGGTGCAACTACTGGTCAAGAGCAGCAGTCTTGGAAGGGGAGAGACCAAATGTGTCCCTCCCCTCAGGGAGCATAGGCAGCCCAGACAGGGTGGGAAGAATATATGAGAATTTCTACTTCTGATCTTTTTTTTAAAAACAGCTTTATGTTTCCTCACTCCTGTTTCCTTCTGTCCCCTCGTGGATGAGTGAGCAGTTGATGGGCTCTTAAACCAGGGCTCCCAAGGCCAGCAAGAGAACCGTGCCCTGTTTCTTTCGTATGAAGAATATGCATTTCTTTTTATTATTGTGAGCTTCACACGAAAGTCCGTGCAGTTGCATCCCGTGTCCACCCGCAGGAGGGTCAGCTCACGCTGGGTATGACTTGAGCCAAAGCTGCATGAGGCCTGTTCATCTAAAAAGAATGAAGAATAAACTCCTGCTTGGCGGCCACGGCTCCTTCTGACTTTTATTGAGCGTTTACTATGAGCCATAAAGAAAGCACTGTTCTGAGGGCTTTGCATGCATCCACTCCTCAGATCCCCAAGTGACCCCTGAGGGTTACGGCCATGAACCCCTCCACACAGAGGGGCTGACTCGTTCACTCACTTCTTCCATAGTATTGCAACATACGGCCACTTCCTTGTGCTTAGCAAAATGGACTGAGGGATTAACTCATCTGGTTTTAGCTAAACAAGTCTCACGACTAAAAAGGACAAGTGGCTTACCAAGGATCAGGCCAAAAAAAAAAGAACCCCCACAGATTAAAAATCACACTAATGATGCAAGCCCAGGCACACTGAAAGAAAGCGGCCAAGGAAAAACTTCTCCTCTCCAAAAAGCAAATGCCTTGCCAGCCTCTTCCGAGAGAGATGACAGCCATCTAATCAGATGGGCAAGCAGTCAAACAAAAAAGATTAGAAACTATCAAGAAGAGGATCAGAAATAAGGATTTGCAACGACTATCATTCACTCTAAGTCATGCTGAACCCTGTGACTATAACTACTGATGGCATAAAGCCAAGGCAAGTAGCTTCACGGTTAAATATTATTTTTCCTAGCTAGAACATACGATTTTCACAAGGCATCTTGAGGATCAAACTGTATTTAAAAAACCTTTCTACTGCATAGAAAACCAGTTCACATTTTCCAAAGAATGTTCATATTCCACAGTTCACTTTATCCTCAAGTGACACCAGGAGATAACTTCAGAGATATTATTACTAAAATTAGACAACTAGGGGCAAGAAGGCCAAGCAAGCAGGACAAACTAGCCTGAGGCAGGACAGTCTGTAAGTTACAGGGCTGGGCCTCAAAGCCAAGTCCCTGTGCCTCGGTTTCCTCATCTGTAAAACGGGGATAATAACAACACCTCAATTCCAGTGTTGGAAGCATGTAACAGGCGCCCAATAAGTGTCAGCAATGCTTATTCTGGGTCACGTTATTTCCTACTGCACCCAAAAACAGTGATCGCAATAAAGGCCATTCTTAAATTGTAGATTTTTCTGGGTCCAAAAGGGCCCCGAAGTCCCTTAGTTCTTACTTCCCTGGGCCCTTACCAGAAGAAGGCATCTGGAAATCACTTCTGCTCCTGGCTGCCAAACTGATTGCTCAATACCCTCTCCACAGGGGCCCACGTGAGAAATTTCTTTTCTCGCTGGTTGCCAGGAAATTCTCTATCTCCCAGAAGAACTGCTCCACTTCTTCCTTTTTTGACAATGAATATTAAGTAACTTATGTATCCTGCTCTTTTCACCTTGGCTGCCAGGATGCTCAAAACCCAAACAGACTGATGCTTAAATGCATCAACAATATTTGCTCTTTAAGTTAGCACCTTTGCTGAAAGTGGCCATGTGACCTACTTCTGGCCAATGAGATGAGGGGGAGGTTTTTCTGGGGCTTATGGTAAAGGTTTTCCTCCATTGGAGAGGAGAGCTCCCTCTCACTGCCCTGGCCAGTCCTGTGTCTCCTCCTGCTTTAGACATACAATGCCTGGAGCTGCTGCTATCCTGGAACCATGAGAGGAAGGCCAAGAGGATCACAAGAGACCAAATCAGAGCTCAGACATCATGAGGCTAAAACAGAAGTCCTTAGAGAACACATCCTAACAGACACACATGAGGATCGGGCGATTTCCAGTTGCAGGAAACAGAAACCAAGCTAGGTATTTCAAACAGAAAGAACTCAAGGGTTTACTCAATCACTGAGGGGCTAGAAGAGCCAAAAATCCAGGCCAGGGCTCCCCTCAAATCAAGAACACTGCAGAACTGCCCCTCCAGGGGGCAATGGGCTCTGCCCCGCTGGGAAAAAGGAGAGTCAGAAGAGCACCTGCCTGAGCCGATGCTCGAAAAAGGCCGACCTGGCTGCAGCCAGGCCCTCGGGAGCTGTTGCCTCACCTGTCAGCTGCAAAGCCACCCTGTCCTGCTAGATGACACCCCATCACGAATAAAAAGGACACCACACTAGACTTGTTGGGTTTATCACTTTGTGAGATGTGTAAATGTCTGATCACTATGTTGTTTCGTACACCTGAAATTAATTAGTTAATTAGTAATTATAAAAAGGGATGCCCCGTGCCCTGCCTCCAGGGACCCAGGAAGTTGGAGCCTGGGCCCTCTGCTAATGCAACCACAGAAAGCCAAACACGACCAACCGTGGCTGGGATTTGCTACAAAACAGCATGAGGGTGGCATCCGTCCCACTCTCGCCTTCCAAATGTCAAGCAGCTGGATCCGATCGTGGCCAATCATATCCCAACCCCAAGCTATTATACAAGAGGGTCTGAGAAACGCAGGTCTTTGTTCTCCAGTCTCAGCAAGGCAGGAAGGCCGGGGCGGAAGGACGGTACAGGACATGGTAAGCATTAATCCATAGTCCCCACCTGTTCTCTGAACACGGGCCTCTCTCCTCTCTGCAGCTAAACCCTCAACTCCTTAGCGGTACAGAGTCACACTCAGGATTCCCTAACACAGGGAAAAGAAGTGAAAATCCCAAGCCCAGAGAGTACCACAAAATCTAAAGAGAAGAAGGCAGATGATTCAGAGGACAATCTGTGTCCAAGTCTTTCATCTTTGGTCTTAATCTCCCATTCCAGCTGTATTTACTCTGATGTTGACTTTTTTATTTATTCAGACTTTCCCATTTCCTTCTGCAGATTGGTAGGAAATCTCTAATAATCTAAGGAAGATATGGGGGTTTAAACAAAGATATGACACATAGTCAGAAGATCTCAAGAATCCCATCCCCTAATAATCATGATTGTAATATCAATACCTCCCATGTATTGAGTACCTACTATGTGCCAGGTATCAATGAGGAAACTGAAGTTTAGAGAAGTTAAGACGTGACTAAAGTCACCCAGCAAGGGAATGTCAGAGCCAGAATTGTGTCTTGGAGCAGACCCTTCTATGCCACCCTTGACCGTGGTGTCAAAAGCTCAAAGGCCGATGGGCACCAGGCTGATAAGGCATCATGTGAAGAATGACTGGAGAGCAATGTGGAGTGGTGGGGACTGAGGAAAACCGGAGGCTCCGGTGGCTACTCCTGTGGAAAATGGGGGTCCAGTGTCATTGATTTTTCAAGAGAAACTCAGTCTCAATTTCTATGTGGATTTAATTGGAAAATAATTAAAAGAAGTTTTTTTACATAAACACCATGTAAGCCAAACAAAATAAGCTGCAGGCTGAACCTGGTGCCCAGGCCACAGTCTGTGCCTGTAGCTGCACACTCCCTGGGCCCCTCACCAGCCCAGAGGGCCCCTC
The DNA here is from genome assembly GCF_001890085.2 of Hipposideros armiger. Taxonomy (NCBI): domain Eukaryota; kingdom Metazoa; phylum Chordata; class Mammalia; order Chiroptera; family Hipposideridae; genus Hipposideros; species Hipposideros armiger. Next base: position 409,239 of record NW_017731404.1, read on the forward strand.
CTGCCCCAGGCATACCTCCCAGCCTTCGATATGGGACTGCAGCTGCTCCAGGACCTCCAGCTTCTCCATCTGCCGCTTGGTCTCATTGATGTTGGAGCAGACGGTCTTCATGGCCTGCAGGGCACTCTGGACCGCAGAGTGGTCCGGGTGCTTGCCGGGGGTCCTCTTCGCCAGCTCCTAGGGTAGAGGTAAGGGCAGCAATAAGAGACATCCACCCAGAGAGGACCAAACACGGCCTCCGGATCACCAAACGTGGCCTCTAGTCACCCGGCGGAGCCAAATCCCAGCTCTGCTCTGTGCAAACTGTGTGATCTGGGGCTGGGAGACATCATTCATTCATTCATTCATTCATTCAGTAAATGTCCCCTGAACACCTCCTCCATGGCAGGCAGTGTTCTAGGATCTGGGGATAAATGCTTTTTAATAAAACAGAGAAAAATTCGTTTTATTTGGTGGATAGTACACTCTATAAAGGAGATCAACCAAAACAAAGAAAAATCAAGTATATAATTTAATGTTAGGCAGTGATAAAAACAATGAAGACACATCAGAATAAGAGACTACAGGGTCTTGGGAAAGGAGGTATGTTTTCAAATATGAGGTCAGGGAAGGCCCCTCTGAGGAGGTGACATTTGAACAGAGACTCTGGATAATGCAAGGGAGCGAGTCCTGCCCAACTCTGGGGAAAGTGTGCCTGGCAGAAGGAACAGCAAATGGAAAGGGGCTGGGGCGGGAGCATGTGTGTAGGTAACAAGGAACGGCGAGGAGGAGGTGGGCTGGAGTGGAGTAAATGAGAGAGAGAAGGAGAAAAGGAGAGACAGAGACAGAGACAGAGAGAGGCTGGCAGACCAGAGGCGGCCGCTGATACTCCCCCTGCCCGGGCCATTCTTCTCATCTGTAAAATGGGTACAAAAACCACCTCCCCGTCACTGGGACATACAGGGAGTGTGAAGAGGGCAGCGAGGGCAGACGCTTAACCCGCAAACTTCCCCCAGCACCACTTCTCACTCTCGTCTCACCGCTCACAAGCACATTCTAAAGGTCAGGCCGGTCTTAATCAAACGGTTTCAGTCACACAGTAAGTGTGATGAGAGGGGAGCTGAGAAGGAAGGCTTTAGCTGGGCCTCAAGATAACCAGGGGTTTTCAGGCCAAATTACTCAACTGACAGGACCATGCCAGCAAACGTAAGTTTCTTTAGTCATGTGACCCCGACGTGCCCAAAAGTTCCAGCATCTCCCCATCTCTCTGCTCCTTTGAAAACCATAGATGTGACGTTCTAGTGTGGTGGTGGTTCCAAGCACAGTCACACTCGGTAGCTGGGTGACCTTGGGCCAGTCACCCTCCATGCCAAAGCTTCAGTTTCATCACCCGAAAAACTAGTGCTGGTGAGGATGAGGATGACGACGGCAGCAGCTGACGCCTACTGAGCCTTTACTCTGTACTTGTGAGGTAGGTTCTGTAATTACCCCATTTAACAGATGGGGAGACTGAGGCCCACCAGCATAGCCCAAGGCCTCCAAGAAGTAAGAGGAGGAACCTGGACTTGAACCCGGTCATCTGGGTCTACTCATGGTCATAGTGAGGGGTAAATCAGATACTGCAGGAAAAGTACCTCCATGGTAAAGTACATGCCCAGTAAGCATACAACCTTTGTATAAGCAAAGGCCCTGAGACAGCGAGAAATAGCGAGGAGGCTGCAACAGCGTGAGCGACAAAGAGAAGGATGGGTTGGCAATGAGGTCGGACACACACGCTGAGGCCACGTCACATAAGGCCGTGGCAGGTGGGCTCTTGGGGTTTCATCCCAAGAGCACGGGGGAGAAGTTGGGGGGTTATGGGCTGCAGCCTGACACCATCCTTTAAAGGATCCTTCTGGCTGCCAAGAGGAGGATGTTCTAGAGGAAATACAGCTAGTGGCTACTGCAGGTGTCCAGGCAAGAGATGATGGTGGCTTGGACTGGGATGTCTGTGCCTCATTCATTCATTTATTCATTCATTCATTAATCCATCCATCCAGTGAGGCTTCCCATATACCTGACCTCACACTGGGCCCTCTGCTGGAGACACAGGTGACGCGGACAGTGCACCAGCCCTCCTGGAATCGACAGCCTGTTTGTACACATGTACACAGGTAAAATTACCACAGAAGACCAGGACCTACGCATATGATCAGGAATTTAGTTCATCTCACCAAAGCGCCCCAGTCCCACGTTCTGTGAATGAACCGTTTTGAGCATCCGGACCTTTGTCAGGCCAGCCAAGGCCCAAGAGGGGAGGGTGGCTCTCCGTTTCCTCCCAGTGAGCAGGAACAGAGGCTGCCAATTACTTGGACCCCCCCAACCCTTTTCCATCACCCCCTTCTTCTAAAGCAGGGGTCAGAGGACAGCCTGAAGACCAAGCCAGGAGAGAAAACTCTACTGGAACACAGCACGTTCATGCATTTCCGTGTTGTCCATGCTGCTCTCCCTCTACGGCAGAATGGCATCCCTGCAACAGAGGCCATATGGCCCGCAAAGCCTACAATATTTCCTCTCTGGTCCTTTAAAAGTTTGCTGACCCCTGGTCAAAAGCAACAGAAGAATAAAGACACCATTCCCAGCCTGCCCTGGATACTAGGCTCTGACCAGTGAGATGCGGGCAGCCTCCATTTTTTTCCCCCTTTTCCCTCTACCCCACGCTGGAATGTGGACATGCTGTGAGCACCTGGTGGTAAGGGACACAGCCCAGGGTGACAGAACCTGGGCCTTGATGGCGTGGAGCCACCATGTTACTCCTGGATTGCCTAGCACAGAAATAAACGTACATTAAATCACTGTAATTTGGGTACCTGTGTCTGCGGCTAAAATATATCCTAATACAAAAGAGAGCCCATCCTGGGATGTCACCGGGGATAAATTCTCGTGACATTGTGTTCTTCCTTCTGTTGGCTCTATTTAGCTTGGCCATCGTGAAACGCAGTGAGCGAATGATCCCCACCTGACAGACGAGGAGGCTGAGGCTCACCCAGAGGTGAGATCACTTGCCCAAGATCACAGATTGCTAAGTGGTAGAGCCAGGATTCAAACCCACACAGTCTCGCTCCAGAGGCCATGTGTTGCACCACTGCTCTATGGCTCTCCAGCCTGTGTCCCTGGTCCTGGGGCACAGAGAGGCGAAAGCTCTTGCCCAAGGCCACAGAGCCAGAAAGTGGGACCTGGTGGACACTTAACCACGTCTGCAGGTCCCTCGAGAAACACTAACACGAATGCTCCCCAAAATGAGGCTCTTAGAACACAAAATGTCTGAGCAGCGGCAGGCCCTGGGGAATCCTTAGAAAGACTGAGGGCAGAGAAGGGAGGGCTGTGCCCGGGGCCATCCTGCAAATTGGCGGCGGAAGCTCCTCCAGGGCCAAGCCAGTGACCTTTCCCAGCATCCGCCCCACGAGCCCCGTGTGGTTTCACAAGCGGGCCTGAGGTAAGGACTTCCTAGAAGAGAGGATGTCAGAGTACAGGAACCTGGCATTTCCGCGCCGTCCCTCATCTCCTTCACTCCCCGGCAACCGGGGCCTTAGCAACAGGGAACTACTGGTGCTGGCTGTGGGCAGCCCCATCACGCCCCAGAGTTGTGAGCCCTGCCCACAGTGAGGCCACAAGAGGACAGCCTGGGACACAGGCCCTCAAAGTCCAGGCCAGCTCTAAGAAGACGGATCCCTGAAGCCACTGTGCGAAAACAAAGCTGGATGTGTCACGGGAAGAAGTGACAACATCCATCACTCGCTGGGACTTGGGGTTGCTAGAGGCCCAAAAGGCGAGATGGTGGTGGGAAAGCATGCTTTCCTCTCCACAAAGAGAAAAGGACAGCTCGTGGGGTTGGGGGGGGGTGTCACCAACGGGGGCTGGATCAACAGAGGACACTCACTTTCTGGGGACACTTCAGCCAGCTTCAGGAGGGGCTGATCCTGCCCCCAACTATTGATCTTGTCCACAGACCTCTACCCAAGGTGTCACCATCTAAGCCCAGGAGGCCAAGCTGTGATCTCTAGCAAGCATCTTCCTGTACTTGCAGCTCTGGGGCCCCCTCATGCTCTATCTAGGGTGGTAGAAGAATATATAATAAATGAAGAGGAACTGATAAGACCCACCACCACTTAAAGAAAACAAGAAGCGAAAAACATCCAGAAATCCAGGAAAACCCAGAAGTGAAAATGCTGTGCAGCACAGCACAGCACAGCCAAGAAAAGCTCCATGCAAACTATATGGAGATTTCATGCAAGTATAGTTCTGATTTTAACAATTTCAGACCCTGCTTCAAGTCCGGGAGAATTGCAGCCCCATAGATTTGGAATTAGTGGAGGAAAGGAAATAATGCTCACAGGTCTTAAAAACTCCACCTTCCACTAGGAGAGGTGAGGGGAAACGGTGGGAAGAGGGCTCAGGGCTGGGGGTTCGTAGTCTGGCTTTGACCAGGACATACAATGTGACCTTAGGCGAGTCACCTCCCTTTTCTGAGCCTAGGTCTCCTGGCTAAGCAAGGCAGGGCCTGGATCAGAGCCCAGGTCACAAACCCGGCCCTACAGGGCAAATGCTACTGCCAGCCTTTTTCCGCCAAGCAGAAGCTCTGGCCACCCTGGGCCTCTGCTTCCACCTGACAGTAACAGTTGGCCTGAAGGGTGGCCACCCCCTCGATGGGACACGTGCTCTGCAGTCTGCTACAGGACCCACCCCACCGAGTGACATCCAGTCTACTCACTTTCTGCACATGCCCTGCAGGCACCTGTATTTGAGACCCTGGATTGGTAGGTCTCTGCTGACATTCAGAGGTAGGGCGCCAACATTCAGGGGCTCCAACTTCCAAAGGAGGCCCTTACATGGCTCACTGTAGAAGTCTATACCCTGCACTCCCAATTCCAGGCTCTACAGAGACACTTCTCCAGAATGAAGGGTAAAATTGTGAGAGACGATGATTGGTGGCAGTGGTGATGGTGGTGGTAGCTATAAATTACAATTCAGTAGAAGAAAAAAACATGGAATAAAGAAAAACAAAGTAACTACATTAAAAACTAAAATTATGCAAAATAAAGCAAGAAAGAGGGAGAAAAGAAGCATAAAGAGGGACAAATAAATATCAAAAATGGATGGTAGAAATAAGTTCAAATGTATCAATAAACACATTAAAGATAAGTGGGCTCAATTTCCAGTTAGTAGATAGGGATTGACAGATCAGATCTAAAATTTTTAACTTTATTGCTGTTTACAAAAGAAATATCTACAACCTAAGGATAGAAAATGGTTGATAGTAAAAGGAGGAAACAAGCTATATCATGAAAATACCAATCAAAAAAAAACTCACTATAGTTTTATTAATATTGGACAAAATAAACTTTGAGACAAAACAGCTAATACTTATTTAAGCACTTATAAGCACTTTACAAGTATTATTTCATTTCATCTTCACAATGACCCATAACTAAAGCACTGACAGAGGAAACTGAGGGACAGAGAGCTTAAGTCACTTCTCAAAGAGACAACTCTAACAAGCACAGGAACTGGAATCATAAAAAATAAAAATCATTACAATATTGGAATAGCTAACACTTACCAAGCACAACTATCTACCTAGTAATATGCCAAGTGTTTGCATGAGTTTTCTCATGCATTGTCTCATCTAATCTTTGCAGCACGCCTGGGAGGAAACTACCAACCCCATTTTGCAGATGAGGCACAGAGAGGTTAAGCAACTTGTACTTGGTCACACAGCTAAGAGGTGGAGCTAGAACCACACAGAGCATGGCAGAAAGCAGAATGCCAGGGTAATCTGGGAAGGCTCCTTGGAAGATAAGGTATCCATGCTTGGCTTTGAAAGGAAGGAAACAGGTCCACTGCCCTGATGAAGACAGGCTTTATTCCTTTAGCTGTTGTTACTCATCACACAGGAAAGAACCTGAATTGGGGCAGGTTCAGGTTGAGGTGCCGGGGCAGCCGTGGGCAAGGTGTCAATGCTCAGCCGGAGAGGCAGGATGGAGGGTGGGCACTGCGGTTGGGTGAGGACAGGGCCTGGGACAGACAAAGCCACTGTGCAGAAACCTCTGGCTTCCTGTGCCTTCTCAGCACGACAGTGACAATGCCAGATCCCTGGCAAATGGGCGGCTCGTTTCATCACATCAGGGTCTCATAAGAACTCCAAAGAGATGACCGAAAGTATCCAGGACAATATAGAAAACTGGCAAAGTTATACAAAGACAACTATCCAACAGAAAACGGGCAAATGATGTAAAGCGGCAATGCCTGTAAAATGCACCACCATTGCCACTGCCCTAGTCCAGCCATCTCCTACCTGGACCACTGAGGTCAGCTCCTCTGCAGTCTCGCCGCCTCCACTCTCACCACCTGCATACAGTCCATTCTCCACACGCAGCCAGAGGGATTCCATGAGGAGCAAGTCAGATCCTGTCCCTCCTTCGCTCAGAACCTTCCCATGGCGCTCACCTCACTCAGAGAAGACACAGACCTCGCCATGGCCCACACGGCTGTGCATACTCTGCCCCAGCACCTCTCTACCCTCACTCCCGCACTCTCACAGCCTCCTCTCCAGTCACACTGGCCTCCTCGCTGTTCCTCAGACACAGCCCTGCCTTGGGGCCTTTGCACTGGCTGTTCCTTCTGTCTAGAAGACTCTTCCCCCAGGTACCTATATGGCTCCCTTCCTCACCTCCTTCAGGTCTTTGCTCAAACGTCACCTTCTCAGTCCATCACTGCTGGCCCTTACTAACCCTCTCAGACTGATTCCATCTAAACAAGCATATACGTTTCCTATTCATTCATTATGTCTCTCCCCAATAGAATATCAGTTCCACAGAAGTGGGGGGAGGGTTGCTTTTGTTTGTTTTTGTTTTTGTGGGGAGTTTTCGCTCACTCTGTATCACTAGCACCCAGTACAATGCCTGACATATAATAGTTCTCACTAAATAGCTGGTGAGTGCATAAATGAATGGCTTCAAAGACCCTAGCCACTGCAGCACCAGCTGTGGCTCTCTCGGAGGTAATGAGGAAAACGGAAGGGGTTTGCTAAGTAACTAATGTCCACTGTGCGATTCCTGTGCTTTAGTGCTGCCTCACCCCTCCCCCACTGCACCTACCCCCCACATAAAGTTTTCTCATGTGCCACCTAAAATCCTTTGTAGAGCTGTGAGTGGTACACGTCCCACGTTCTGGGAAACCCCGCTTTCCCAGCCATTCCCCTGCACCAAGAAGTGATGCCAATACCTCCTCAGTGATGACGACCATCCCCAGGGGCGCCATACCGCTAATGACCAAGGAGATGGAGGTAACAGTCGAATGGCAATGTGCTCGTGCTGAGCGTGGGTGCCAGCTGCATCCCCCACAGACAGACGTGGGAAGTGGGGGAGACACTGGAGCCTGTGCAGGGCCCCAGGCTACACCCTGAACAGCCATTCTGCAAACAGCATCCCTGACACACACCCACTGCAGCAGCTGTCCCAAACAGACGGCTCCTAGGACATGGTCTGTTTGGTCCCCGGATGTTTGACAAGCTTTAAATCAAGCTGACATTTGGAAATCAGGAGCTTTCACATAGCAGTCCCAATATCTAGATTCAGAAACTGTTGGCAACACTAGGGTGGCATTTCTATAGTCATTCAATGAGTAATTGGGTGGCACCTACTGTGTGCCAGGCACTATTCTGGGTACTGGGGGATTTTCCTGAGGAAATGCTAAAAATCCTTGACCAAGTCCTGACACCCAAATGAGGGAGATGGAAAATTAATCTGCACACCATGAGTTATGCAACAGAATGTGAGCCTGCCAACAGGTGCTGTGAAGAAAAATAAAAGCAGAGTGAGGAGATAGGGAATGGCAGAGGCCGCCCTTTCACAGCTGGGATAGTCAGAGAAGGCTTCTCGGAGGAGGGGACATCTGAGCAGCAGAAGCCTGACTTTGGGGAGTGATTAGGGAGTGAGCCTCAGGATATGTGGGGTAATGATGTCTTAAGCAGAGGAAACAGCAAGTGCAAAATTCCTGAGGCAGGAACCTGCCTGTTGTGTTCAAAGAACAGCAGGGAGGCAAGTGTGGCTGGAACAGAGTGAGAGAGGGTAAGCGGAGAAGGAGAGGGGGTCCAAGAGGAAACATGGGTTTGATGTGTAGCTCCTTGGAGGCGACAATGGTGAGGAATTTGGATTTTGATCTAAGTGACTGGGAAGCCGCTGGAGGGGCTTGAGTGAAGAAGAGATACGAACTGACTTAGGTTCAGCTGCTGTGTTGAGAACAGACTAGAGAGGACAAGGGTAGAGGCAGGGAGACCCAACAGGAGCTGTGGCAGTGACCCAGGAGAGAGGGGGAATGAAGGCGCTAGAAGGGCTGGACTCTGGATAGATTGGAAGGCAGAGCCATTAGGACTCCCTAATGGAATAGATGTGGAGGTGGCTCCCAGGCTTGGCCTGAGCAACTAGGAAGAAGAGAGGCCATTTATGGAGATGGAGGTGAAGAGTTGGGGTGGGAGGGGAGAGGGAGACAGGTGTGGCGGGAGGGAGGGGCCGAGCATTTGGTGCGGGGCACTTAGGAAGGAGGTGCCTGTTAGCCATCCAAGTGGAAACACTGAGTGGGCAGGAGAACAAGTCTCGCCCGAGTTGAAGGGTAAGGTCCAGATTGGAAGTCATCAGCCCACAGATAAAAGTTTAAGGCCGTGGGAATAACCACCCAAAACTTCTACGTGGGTATTCACAGCAGCACTAGTCATAACGGCCAGAAAGTGTGGACAACCCAAATGTCCATCAACCGATGAATGGATACACAAAATGTGGTCTATCTACATAACGGAATATTATTGAGCCGTAAAAAGGAATTAAGTTGTGATCCATGCTACCATGCGGGTGAGTCTTGAAAACACTGTGCTAAGTGAAAGAAGCCGGACACAAGAGGTTACATATGATATTGTCCCATTTATATGAAATGTGCAGAATAGGCAATTCATAGAGACGGGAAGGAGATGGCTGCCAGGGGCTGGCGGGAGGAGAGAAAAGGGAAGTGATTACTAATGGATCTGGAGTTGCTTTTGTGGGTGATGAAAATATTCTAAAATTATTATGGTGATGGTTGCACAACGTTTGAATACACTTTTTTTTTCCTTTTTTTTAAAGGCCACAGAGTTAAATAAGGTCACTATGGGAGCAAGTCTAAATAGAAGGAAGGGCCCAAGGACTGAGACCTGGAGCCCACCTATGGTTACAGGTCTAGAAGGGAAGGGACCAGCAAAGGAGGCTGGGAAGAAGGGGCCAGAGTGGTAGCCGCCCCCTTTACACAGGTGTGCCCTCCAATTGCCCCCCCCCACCTGCTTCCATTACTCACCAGGCCCTCGTGGGGCCCGGAGGAGCAGAGACTGGGTCTGTTTTGTTCACGACTGTAGGTCCAGAGCCACGTCAGCAGCTGGTGCACAGTAAGCGCCCCAATCAGATCTGTGCATCACCAGGAAACTACTAAAAGGGTCCGTGACAAGTCAGTCTGCCCTCGGACAGCTGCCATTTGAGTACCAGGGGTATTACCCCAAACCTGAATCATTTCCTTGGAAATGTCAATGGAAAACTCAACAAAGCCTGAAAATGCCAACTGTCTATCCCCGGCCTGGGCTGAAGGCTGAAATAGAATGTTCTGGCTATTCTTAGGCAATGTTCAAGTTCGGCTTTTTGGGCTGTTCCCAAAGAGGCTTTCATTCTCGCCTCTTCCCTCTTCCCACCCAGGCGCCTCGATCCTGTCTGCCTACTCAATTCAGAGTTCAGCTCAAACAAGGGGGCTCAGAGGACCACAGGGACATCTGCGAGGGCCTCAGAATCGGAGGGACATCTGCGAGGGCCTCAGAATCGGAGGGCAGCTCGCGGGATCATCTTTTAAAACCACTGGAAAATGTGACAGAAAGGAGGAACCCAGGGGGGCTATGAAGAGTTCCCCTCAGTCCCAGCTGTTTTCTGATGCAAACATTCCAGCTGTGGGTGCCAAAGGCCAGGACCCTGAGCACATCTGTCAGGCAGGAGGCATGGCATGTCCCCACAGGAATCTAAGGCCCTGCTGGCTGCTCCCCCAGTGCTCTCTGGAGCCCCGGATAAACACAGCTGGAGACGAGGAAACAGGCTGTAAACAGCCATTTGGTCAAGAGAGCAAACCCACAGGCCAGCCTCATCATCGTTTCCTGGGGGCAGTTATTCCTCCAATGGTTGCAGGCCACCTCTGTCCCTCTCTCTACTCTTCTGGAAATCCGGACCCCAGAAATCCCACCAGACCAAACTGTGGCCCCAGGAGCTGACCAGGCCTCAGAAACACATGGGCTTGGAGTCCAGCCATACACACAGGGTCCAGCCCCACTGACTGTTAAAAGGTGTTACGGACACTGCCACTCCCAAGTGCACGCTGGGATTCCAGGCTTTCCCAAGATCCAGAAGCCAAAGGGTTCACACCTAGGGAACCTTGGCTGGGTTCTGAGGCCAGAGCTGCGGGCTCCTCTAATAGGTCAGATGCTCAAGGTTTTAAAACCCAGGCAAGAAGGAACAGACCAGCCACTGAGCCAAGAAAACACAAGGCCACCAGCCTTCCCAGACCCCCACTTAGGGAGCTGAGAAGGTCAGCATCCCCAGCACCCAGCACTTTAGCAGCTTAACTCCTCCAAGTGCTTGTCAGTGGGCGATGAAGCTGCTGGGTTAGGAAGCAGAGTTCCAACTTCCCTCGAATCAACCGGCCAGGTTCGAACCGTGCCTCCTCCTCCTTCTCTAACGTATGTATCTTATCAACAGGCCACTTCTCTGTACCGTAGTTGCTTCATCTTTAAAATGGAGCTAATCAGAGTACCTGCCTCATCGAGTTGCTCTACGGATTAAGTAAATACGTGTCTAATCATCATACCAACCCTATCAGTACTATTAATATAAACTATGTATTACAGATGAGAAACTGAGGCACGGAGACGTGACTGGCCCACGGTCACACAGCTAATAAATGGCAGAGCTGGAATTCGAGCCCAGGCAGCCTGTGGCTGCAAGGTTGGGCTCTCATCCAGGCGTCAGCAAACGTTTTCTATGAAGGGCCAGATAGTAAATATTTTAGGCTTTGGCGGCCACATCCCGTCTCTGTCGCCTGTTCTTCTTTGTTTGTCTTTTGGTTTGGTTTTGTTTTTCTAACAACCCTATAAAAAATGTAAACACCGTTCTGAGCTCATGGGTTGTACACAAACAGGCCGTGGGCTGGATGTGGCCCACGGGCCACCGTTTTGCCAGCCCCTCCCCTAAACCACTACAGAATGCTACCACTTAAGTGCTAGCAACTAATTCACATTTGGAAGACACACCTAACAGAGCAAATGAAGAACAGGGCAAGTCCAGTTCAGTCCACAGGCTACCAATGTACAAGTTCCACGTGGAGCTTCTTCTGCACCAAGGTGACTACATATGGCCTTGCCAACATCCCACTGAGGGTCCAAGCAGCTACAAGAACAAGTGCGGAAGGTCCCTTGGAGACCCCTGGGAGGAAGCAACAGAAGCAGCCCAGAGGAGGTGCAGGGAGAGCTGTGTCCCACCTCCCACAGGCCTGGACACATTACAGGCCTGTGGTCACAAGGCAGAGTTGACAGCCCCAGGGTCTAGTCCAGCTCCAAGGCTCAAGTGTCACCCACCTTCTCCAGCAGAAAACCAAGTTCAACGGTTCCCTAGTGCTCTTCCCCTCCCGGCTCTCTTCTCATGGCACAAGGGTGCATGCCACCCCAGGGAGCAAGTACGTGAATGAGGCACCCCTGGCCAACTTAATCCACCAGCAGGGACCCCAGGAACAGCTGTCAGGTGCAAGACCCTGAGGATGGAGCCAGGGCAAGCTCGGGCCAACAGCCACCATTTCCAAGGGCTGGGAACCCAAGCTGAGAGAAGCAGGTGGTGGCAGAGCCATCCATCCTGCTGGGGATCTGCCTAGAAGCTGGCTCTGAAGCTGAGAATCAAGACTTCTTGGGTCTCTATACAAGCAGCACATCTACCCCTGATCTGCCTGACCAAGACTAGTCAGAGGTGGCTAGACAGGGAAGGAGGCAGCAGGTGTGTGGACCACCCAGCATCTGCCCACCCTCTTGCACACATAGCCCAGATTTTAGGGAGGAGGGTCCAGTCTCTCCCCTTCGCTGGGCTTTTGGCCTTGGGATACAGTGATTGGTGGGAGGCTGGAACACATGACCCAAGTCTAAGCCAATTAGAGATCCCTTGCTCAGAGTGACTGGTTCAGGGGTGAAGCAACCAATCAGAATACAACAGTGTTCTGCTCACTGTCATTGGACCATGTCTCAGCCAATGAGAGCCCAACACTGGCCAGCTCATAGTGATTGGGGTAAAGCCCAAGTCCAAGCATATGGGAGGAGAAATGGCACAAGCAAAGGCTTCGTGTCATTGGTTCAAGTTAAAGACATGATGCAGGCCCAAACCACTCAGAATATCACACTCTCCTGGCCAAAGATGGCCAGGACTTTTGTCAAAGCTACTAGAAGAGAGGTTTACTTTTATTTTATGATTAAGCCAGTCAGAGCTGGGTTTTCTGTCACTTCAAATATGGGGAAAGCGGTTGGGTGGAGGTCTCACCTTGAGGAGGAGGGGGTACTTGCAGATCCTCTGAATTGGAGACAGCAGGTAGCCCTCCAGAGGGATGTCTGTGGTTTTCCGGCCTCCCAGAAGCATGCAGCTCTGCAAAGGAACAGGAGACCCTCATTAAAATTCGCCAAAGACACAGCAAAACAATTGGGCCACCCTCAAATAACCAGGGGAAGCACTCTCAAAACACAGCTACAGGATTTGGAAGCAATTTAGCAACACCCGGGAGAGACAGAAACGTGCATATTCTACAACCCAGCATAAGGCCCCCATTGGGGATTACCAAATCCTGTTCCGTCCTTATTTTGGTAATTCAAGTTTTATGAGAACACAGCCACATCTATTTGTTTACATACTGACGGGGACTTCTTCCAAGTGATCGTGGCACAGCTGAGTCGTTGTAACAGACACCGGAGAGTCACAAAACCTGAAATATTTACTATTGTGACTTTCACAGGAAAGCTGCCAACCCCTGATCTACAGAACTTTCACGTAAGTGCTCCAGGAGACAGAAATGTGGACATTCAAAACTGCCTTGTTTGGAATAGCAAAAAAGTAGAAGCAACCGAAATATCCCATCAACTAAGAACGGAAAAACATGTTTGCGGTAATTAGACAATGGTACGGTATACCGCAGTAAAAATGGGACAACTAAAGTGACGCAGAGCTCCATGGATGAGCCTCCAAAACATACTCTTCAGCAAAAAAAAAAGAAAAGAAAAAAAGAGAGAAAGAGATCGGTATGAGCCCTTGTAAAGGCACACAAACTAAAACGAGGCATCGTTTACAGAGAACACATCTGTAGTAAAATATAGACATTCATGGGAAAGAAGTGAGGTACCAAGTTCTAGTGGGAGTTACCTCTGGGGAGGGAGGGTTATGGGATTTGGAAAATGAGCCTGGAATCTTCAACTGCTACTGAAAAGGTTTTATTTCCTTACCTGGAAGGTGGGGACATGAGTGCTGTCACAGAAATACTGTAATACCTTGGTTTGTGAACATAATTCGTTCCGGAAACAAACTACTCGTACTGCAAGACATCTCTCGTTTACCATGTTAACATGTATTAGAAATGCTTGCTGGTCTTGCGAACACTCGCAAACCAAGTTACTCGCAATCCAAGGTTTTACTGTACCCATAAAGACCACGACTCTGTCAGGAATCAAATACAGTCACCCACCAGCTCCCGGCCACACGGGTCACCTCCAGCCACCTGCAGCCACCCACATCAACATTTCCTTCAGGCCAGTCCCCTTTCCTGTGCTCATTCTATGCCCTGTACCTAAAATGCCTTTTCCTCCCCCAATAATAATAAAAATAGTGTTATCCTCATCCATAGCTAACGCTAAGAGCTTATGATGTGCCCAGCAGGCACTGAGAGCTCGAATCCTGACCACCAACCTCCCATGAACTGAACGCTATTCTTATTCCCATTTCACAGCTCTGGCAACTGGGGTTGGGGAGCCTTAGTGTTTCTCCCCAAGGTGACCCCAGAACAAGTAAGCCACACAGGTGCGATCTACACCCAGACAGGCTGACGAAGAGCCTGGCTTGGAACAATGGTGCCAGGCCACCCTGAGCCCAAGCCCAGCATGCTTCAAAGCCAGCCCGGCCACCCCCCCTCCTGGAAACCTTCCCCGCCTGCTCGCAATTCCCAAGACTCCTTCCTCCTGGCATCTCCAGGAGGATGACAAATAGTAGGTCATTTGTCCCACGCGGCTTGAAATCATATGCAGGTGCTGTCCTCACCTTTGGGGGGGCTCCTCTTGCAGCCAAAGGGCTCCAACTTGAGAATCCATTTTTTGGATGCCAGGAATCCTGAGGTACATGTCTGCGGTTCCCACAACGACCCTCACAGTCCTGGGTCCCTAGGGCTCACTATGTGCCCAGTGTACGTACAAATGGATGAATGAATGAATGGATGAACTAATACATGAGCCAACTGCCAGCACATCCAGCAAGGAGCAGACCTCGGCTTTCCTCCTCAACGCCATGCTAGCAGGTTGGAAATGAAAACAGGGCTCTTGGGAAAAGGGATTCCCACCCTATCCTTCATTCATTCGTTCTACAAATACACATTGTATGCTTACTATGTGCTGGGCACAGTTCCAAGCACTGGGGGAACTTCTCAACAAAGCAGACAAGTTCCCTGCTTGCATTCAAGTGAAAATAAGGCCAGAGAGCATTTACCATGTGCTCACCACGTGCTAGGCACTATGCCTCATGCTTCGCCAATAGGTAAATTCATCCTCACGGCCCCAGAATAAGCATGGACAACTATCTCCCTATCACAAATGGAGAAGCTGGCACAGACAGCCAAAAAGACTGGCCCAAGACTCAGAGCTACTGCTGTTCAGGGCTCTTCATGGCCTCCTCCTTGGAGCAGCAGAATCCCAGGGACCCCGGGGCCTGCTGTGACTGCCACCTCCATATCTACCCCTGGCACAGATGAGGGATCAGGGCTGCAGCAGCTGGGAGATGCCAGGCCCACACTGCTCACACTCAGGCCTTTGTCCTCCAAGCCAGCGCTCCCCACAAGCTGCCCTGGTGATGTCAGCTCTGGGCAGAGAGAGGGCAGCCTGGGGGTAGGGCAGGGCTTTCCAGAAGCCCCCAGGACTTGGCCGGAGAAGGGCCTGTCTCTTTGTCCAAGATCAAGGAGTTTTCTCAAGACTGTCACAGCCACCAACTACACTTCTCCTGAACACCCTAGGCTGTTGTTTCACTTTATTTTCATTTGAAAAAAGAAGAATGCACACACACACACACACACACACACACACACACACACACACACACAGAGCTACCATTCACTATTCTATTAAGATTACACTCCAGGCACTATGGGAAGGACTTTTGAGAAGGAGCCCTTTAAACCCGCAGAATGCACAGAGCTGATTCAGGTCAGGTGTCAACTTCCTCACCTTCCCAACCTCCTACTGGCAGCATGTCCCACGCAGTTCTGGGTCCTCCTTTCTGTCCTTGTTCATTCCCTGGCTGACCTCATTCAGACCATCACTTTAACACCATCTCATCTACTGAAAACACTCAGATTTACATGTCCAGACCGGCCCCTCCCTTCCCTAAACTTCAGTCTCAGGTCTCTGATACCCAAATCCCCACCTGGATGTCTAACCGGCATCTTGGGCCTCACACATCCAAAATGGTGGGGTTTTTAAAATTTACCTCTCATGCCTGCTCCTACCCCAGCCTTCACCAGCTCGGGGAACTGCAACTGCATTCTTCCAGTTGTTTGGGCCCAAAACCCTGGAGTCATCTTTGACTCCTCTCATTCCGTTACACCCGAAAGCCCGCCATCCTGCAAATCGTGTCCCCTATCCCCTAGAGCTCTATGATTTCAACCACCTCTTGCACCACCATTGCCCCATCCATCATCCTTACCATCATCATCGCCTGCCTGGACTGCTGCAGCAGCCCTGTCGTGGGGTGAACAGTGTCCCCCCCAAAATGCCAAGCCCTCCCAGAATCTCAGAATACGACCTTATTTGGAAATAAGGTCTTTGCGGATATAATTAAATTAAGATGAGGTTATACTAGGTTAGGGTGAGCCCTACATCATCTGACTCGTGTCCTTGTAAGAAGTGGATGAGAAGGAGGCCATGTGAAGATAGGAGCAGAGACTGGAGTTATGTTTCCATAAGCTAACGCAGGATTCTCCCCTACAGCCTTCAGAGGGATCAGAGCTTGGTCAACACCTTGATTTCAGCCTTCTGGCCTCCAGAATGGTGAGAGACTGAATTCTGTTGTTTTACATCACCCAGTTTGTGGTCACTGTGACGGCAGCCCCAGGACACATACACCAGCCCCCACCCCAGTCTCCCTGCTTCTTACCCTCACGCTGCCAAGAGAAGCCTTCCAAAATGCAAATTAGTTCAAGTCACTCCTCTGCCCCAAACCCTCCCAGTGCTTCCCATCCCACTCAGACTAAAATTGAATATTCTGTTAAAAGGAGTGCCACGTGCTCCAACATGGACAGCTCTCACAGGCATTATGTTGAGAAAAAAAAAAAAAGCCAGACACAAAAGCATCCTGCATGGTTTCCACTTGTGAAAAATTCTAGAACAGGCAAAACTAACCTTTGCTGGGAGAAATCAGCATAGAGGTTCCCTCTGGATGCACAGAGAACCTTCTGGGGTGATGGAAATGTTCTAACCTTGACCTTGGTGATGGTTCCATGGGTGTGTGAGTATGCAAATGCAGACATTCACTTCATGAAAGCTAGACTGCAATATAAAGGCTTTAAAGTCTCAGACCCTCTCCATTGGCTAAATGCATCTTCCTTACCTGGCTTCTCAAGCTTCCTGACTGCATTTCCTTCCACTTCTCTTATTCTCTCCATTCCAGCCACCCTGGCCTTGCTAGTCCTCAAACACACTCCTACCTCAGGGCCTTTGCACTTACAGTTCCTCTGGCTGGAATGCTTTCCCTCCAGAAACCCCTTGCTTCTCTCTTTATCCAGGTCTCTGCTTAAATGTCACCTAAGACACCGTCTTCCCAAAGACCAATCTAAAATAGCAACCACCACCCTAACTCCCTCAAAACATCCTGTCATCCTTAACTTATTTTATTTCCTACGGAGAACACAATGCCACATGATGTATCATGTAAGTCTCCCCTACTTGAATAGCCACTCCATGAGAGCAGGGACTTTTCTTGCCTTGGTCACTGTTGTATCCCCTTAGAATGATCTTACCACACGGTAAGTGCTCAATAAAAAGCTGTCAAATGAGTGCATGACTAAATGATTCCCATTTTACAGACAAAAAAACTGAAGCACAGAAAGATGAAACTCCCGCCCCATCTTTCAGCTAGTACGCAGCACATGCAAAGCCAGGTTCTGTCTGTCCCAATGCCTTAATATCTCATGATAGACATGAAACGGCTCTTCTGCAGGTGACCAAAAGCTGGGAGATGCCAGCAAGGAGGGAGACAGATGGCACATGTGCTGGCACCCCACACATCCCCCTCCCTGCCCAAGCTGGCCCAGCCCAGCTGCTGCTAGGAAAATGACAATTTGACCCACCAGGAAGGCTGCAGGAGAGACAGGAAGGAAGGGCAGAAAAACTGAAGGCCCTTCCCTTTCCACACCCCTGAAAACACTTTCCTGCGTCCCAAGACACAGCTGAGCCCAAGGGGACACTCTCTCTCGGCCAGAGAGCCCCCAGCGCCTGTGCAGCATCGCTAAGTGATGTGCCTGAAAGTCACCAAGTCGAGCGCAGAAACATGGATGCGTGTGTGGTCTTGCACTACATGACTTTATCTTTGCTTTTGCTCATGGTCTTTTGTGAATGTAAGTGCAAAACTGCAAATGTGAAGGTACAGCTACCAGCAATGAAAGGCATCAGTCCCGAACACTTGAGACACTTGCAACAAAAGTGGAAATCAGTCAACCAACCATCAGCCCTTTCTCAGATGCTCACTGGAAGTGGGCCAAACAACATGAAGTCACTAGTGAAGGAAATACGCATTTTGAATAAAAAATCTGGAAATTCTTTGTTGGAGACTGTGCATTATGGAGAAGTACAATCAAGAATTTTATGATACAGTTTAGCTCTCTGGGCACGTGGTTAATACTCCTTATGCTATTGTCAGTTAACTGTTCTCTCATGTGCTGAATTCTTCATGTGCTGTTGAGAAATAAAACAGTATTACAGTGTGTGTGTGTATTGGGGGTAAGGAGCCTGTGACTAAATGAGCAGGGGATTTAAAGGTAAAAGACCAGGATTCAAACCCATGAGTAGCTCAATCACTTTTCAGGTATGTACTCTTATTAGAAAGTCACTTAGTATTTTGGAGTCATTAAAATCACAGGTGGCAAAGGCTATGAGGTGTCCCCTAATATATTCTTCTTCCACAGCAACAGGATTTTCAACTGGGCACATGGCTGCTCAGAATAAAGCCTACATGTCCCAGCCTCCCTTGCAGCTAGGTGTCGGCATGTGACTAAGTTCTGGCCAATGGGATGTGAGTAGGAGAAATGTGTGCAACTTGCTGCTGTGCCTTTCAAAGGAGAAGGGCAGCCCCTCCTCCTCACCCTCTTCCTGCATCCTACTACCGGAATGTGGAAGTGGTAAGAGGTGTCTTAGACCACATCAATGAGGACACACTCTGGGGCCTTGGCCCCTGACGCTAGACCCCTATACTGGCCCCAGACTGTCTAGATCCACATTGTTAACAAAAGCGAGAGATAAGTGCCTACCTTGTTTAAACCACTGTTATTTGCGATGTCTGCAGACAATGTATATTTAACTCAGACACAACAGACAGTAGCTGGTAAAGCTCCAAGGAGATCACAAACGAGAGCCTGTTTTATTACACAAGTGAAGCTCTCTGCAATCATAGGGAAGACCATCTATCATCCTGCCTGACCAACATCCATTCCCAGCTTGCTTCCACAAGCGTAAACCAACTGCCTTTTAAGGACCCATCCTACCCTTAGGGCCTGTGGTATGGGTGGAGTTGACCCTCCAGCTCCAGAAGTGACCGATCAGGGCCCCCAACCAATCCCTCTATCTACAGCAACTGGTTCAGAAATAAGGTCATGAGCCAAACTGAGCCAGTGAGCATCAGGCCCAGGATGTTTGCCTTACTATTGGTTAAAAGGATCTCTCTTTATCCTGGGGTTACTCAGCTCTGAGCAGTGTAAGAGTGGAGCTGCTGGAGGCCACGATGCCACCACTTAGGAAGAACCTGCATGGACATGGAGCCACGGCAAAGAAAACCCAGGCCAAGAGACACATTGCTGATGACATCATTTGAGCACCCAGATTCTGCTGTGCCTGAAGGCCTCTCTGGTCTTAAACTTATAAGCAAGTAAATTCTTCTTCTTCTTTTTGTTCTTTTTGCTTAAGCCAATTTTAATTGGATTTTCTTTTACTGATAATTAAATAACCTGAAGAATACAGGTATTGCTACTATTGCTACCACTCTTATTAGGATCATTGCTTCAGGCCAGGAGTTGGGAAACTTAGCCCTAGGGCCAAATCCAGCCCTCTGCCAGCTTTTATAAATAAAGTTTTATTGGAACACAGCCATGCTCATTCCTTTACATATCATTAATATTTATGGCTGTCTTTGTGCTATGACAGCAGAGTTGAGTCGTTGTACCAGGGACCGTACGACCCACAAAGGCAGAAGTATTCACTATCTGGCCCTTTACAGCAAACGTTCGGTGATCCCTGCTTGACACAGGAAGGGATCAGGCAGCATGGGTCAGCGTAAGGCGTCTGCATGAAGCTCTCAGGAGCCTAGGGATTCCCAAGGCTGAGGCAAACAGAAGCGAGGGGCAGGGGTGACAGGTAAACTTACCAAAAGGAAGGCGCGCACCGTGGGGATCTTGTTCAGCTCCACCAGCAGCCGCAGGGCCTTCTCGTGGTTGCTGCAATACTCCTCATACACGCAGAACTTGTCCTTCTGCAAGACAAGGACGGAGCCTGAGTCAGGTCACGGCAGGCAGGCAGGCAGGCGCTCTGAGACATGCTGACGGCCAGCCCCGCAGGCCAGGGGGGAAGGGACTGCCCCAGACCCTGAGAGACTACCCTGCAGAAAGGGTTTCAGGTGAAATGGCTCCCACTCGCTGCAGGCCTCTCAGCCTCTACTTTTGCCCCAGTTCTGTCCCCAGCGGCCTGGGTAGCCTTTCAGGAAGCAGCATGGCCCAGGGTCAAGTGTGCAGACTCAAGCCAAGTGGCCTGGGCTTGAATCCTGGCTCTGCATTTCCGGCTGTGAACTTGGGCAAGTTACCTGACCTCTCTGTGCTTTGGTTGCCTCATCTGTAAGCTGGCGTTAACAACAGTCCCTACCTCATGGGGTTGTTACGAGGGTTAAGGGAGTTAAAGTGTGAGGGTTTAGCATGTAGTAAGTGCTTAATAAATGTCCAACTTTACTATTAAAACACTAGTCAGACTGTGTCACACCCCTGCTTAACCCCGCCAATGGCACTCTATTACACTAGGTATGAAATCCAACACTGTATCAAGACCATCAAGGGCCAGATAATGTGATCCTGCATTCTCTGATCTCATCTCACCGGCCTTCTGTCTACTCCTTGAATTTGCCCTGTTCCTACCTCAGGGCCTTTGCACTTGCCATTCGCTCTATCTGGAACACTCTTCCCCCAGGTCTGGCTACTCCCCACCATTAAAATCTGAACTCAAATGCCACCTCCTCAAATGCACCCAGGCTACCCCAGCTAAAGTAGCCAACCAAGTTCTCTATCACCCACCCACATGTCTTCATTCTCTTTATAGTGTTCTCACATCTGGAATGGTCCAGATTCTTTGTTTATCAGCTGTCTTCCCACTTGGCAGTCAGCTCTCTGAAGGCAGTGTATACATCTGCCTCGTTCACTGAACCAGGTCCTAGCACAATGCCCGGCACACAGTAGGCCCTCAATGACTACTTGCCAAATAAATGAACTTTGCACACCTACTATGTGCAATGCCCTGTATATCTGAACCAGAAGAGTCTAAATAAGGCTCCGGAATTTGAGGGAACAAATAGACCTCTGGTCGCTGCCACACAGCAATGGCAGTCCTGAGGCTGGAAGGTAGCTCTGTTGACCTCCAGATGCCCCTGGGGGCTGAAAGCGGGACTCTTTCCAGCCTAGAGGTCACGTGTGGGTCACCAGGTCTGTAACCACGTCAAGGTTTCCGGGACTGAAAGGGACAAGAACCTTCTTAGCAGGAAGCTCTCTACTGAGCATTCTCTGTACCAAAAGGCTCACAGAACCTGGCCTCCCAACACACCAAACCCCAAACAAGGATGTCCTGGCGAAGGCCACTGTGGAGGAGGGGCTGAAGGGCCTTGACCTTGGGCTGGATGATGGGCAGAAGACCCCAAGTCGCAAAGGAAGGAAGAGGTGTGCCTGCAAAACAAGCAGCTCGTCTTGTTTCTAAACAAGCCCTCAGTCATCCTGCTGAAGGGTGGCTGCAGGAAAGAGGAAACCAAAGAGGGAGAATGGGTTTCAGAATCAATCAGCCGCCCCAACACACCCAGCGCACTCTGGGGGCTCTGTGTGCACCATCTGAGCAGATGCCATGAGCAGCGAAGTGCTCACAGCCAGCGCCAATGGCCGACACAGTGTGCGCTGAGCACTTAGTGCATACCACGTTCTGCTCTTGTAGAATAAGGGCAAACATTCGCTCCTCACAACAACCTGACATGGTAATGACTGTCTTCAACCCATTCACACATTGGAAATCCAAGGAAACGTCACGAGCCCAGAGTCTGACACCTATTGAAGTGGCCGAACCAGGATTCAATCTCTTAACTCCCATGCCAACGTCCAGCTCAAGGTCACAGCATGGGATGGCGATGAGGGTGGAAGGCAAAAACAGTGGGTACAAATCTCAAGCTACACGTCTACAGACGAAGCTCCGAGGGGCACTGCAGCATGACGAGGAAGTGTGCTGTGACTCCAAAACCAGACCACCTCGCTGGGGAAACCCGGCTCCAATCTCCCTAAGTCGTGGGTGACTTTGGGCAAACTACTTCACCTCCTCATGCCTCAGTTCCCTCATCTATGAAATGGACGTAATAGCAGACTGCCTCCCTCCCCCAACTACCTGGGCTGCTGGAAAATTAAATAACAATATACGTAAAATGAATAGAACAGTGCCTGGTACGCAACGCATACTATGAGACATTTCAAAATAGTCTAAAAGTATTAGCTACAAACAAAAACACTATCAACAAAAATGAATCAGCAGGCTGAAACACAAAACAAACAATGCCACAATTACCCAAGTGTACACACATGTCATCAATAAACAACCCTGACACGTACACACAATCTGAAGCATTACAAGCACAAGCTAC
Organism: Hipposideros armiger; assembly: GCF_001890085.2. NCBI lineage: Eukaryota > Metazoa > Chordata > Mammalia > Chiroptera > Hipposideridae > Hipposideros > Hipposideros armiger. Next base: position 431,672 of record NW_017731404.1, read on the forward strand.
ATGCTCCAAACAACACCACCAACATCAGTGCACAGGTAAACACGCACCGAGTCCCCAACTACCATCTCCTCATCCGCTGCCTGGAGCCCACAGACACCGACACACACATATACACAAGGGCGGGGAAGGAGAAGAAGGGACCCCAGCATCCCCCACGCTGCCCAAGCAGACCTTTTTCTATTTCCACTGGTCTTCAATGAGCCCAGGGGACCATCAAGGCCAGTGGAGATGGGTAAGGCGAAGTCTGGACTGCAGCGGCTCACCCAGGCACAGATAAAAACATGTGAAGGAGGCTGCCAGACACCTCTGGAACCAGGGCCTCAGCTGCAGACCATGGTGAGAGGGCCTGCCGAGAAAGGAGAGGGCTTTTCTTGTTGTAAGGGACAGGAATTGGCCCATGTCTGGGGCCTGCTCCTGCAGAGAAGGCCAGCAGGGCTGTAGAGGGCGGGCTGGGCTCTGAATGCAGGTATCTGAATGACAGCAGGAGGTCCCAACCACAGGTAAGGACTTCCTAAAAAAAAAACCTGCTCTGCAGCCAAGTGCCTGGGCTTTCCTGAGCCTACAGACCCTACTATGAGCACTGCTCAGAGATAAGACACCAGAACCCATGACCACTATCAGCATCAGCTTTGTGAGTGCAGGTTCTGCAGCCAGAACTCCCACGTTCATAGCCTGGCCCCCCAGGTCGCCAGCCCTGTAACCCTGGGCAAGGGCACAGAACACTTCAGAGCCTCCGCATCCTTGTCTATAAATCGGGCAAAATAATGACCTCCTCATCATAATGTTGTGAGAACTGTCAGGTGAATTCATAGTAAGTGCTTAAAATAGTGCATAGTGAGTGCTCATGGCTGTTACTTATTATTATCATTATCATTCTTCTTATTATTACTATTGTTGATGTTACTGCTATTAGTACCATCGTTATGATGTCAGCAAATTCATCATCACATTGGTGAAGCAGTCTATGACAGGGCGGGGCTCTACACTGTGAGCCCACGGAACCATCAATACACCCCACTCCACTCCCAGGCACCGCAGGGGAGCACGTGACAGAGGCCAAGCCAATCAAATAGCTCCCTGTCCTGGCAGCAGTGGCCATGTAACCTAAGCTGTACCAGTGACAGCCCTCAAGGAATTATTGAGGAGAAGCTCTCTTTGAACTGTTGTTGCTGAGCTGGCAGAGTGTCAGTCTGAAACACTGAGGGCCACCTCTGCCACCATATGAGGCATCTACCCCTGCCCCCGCCCCCAACCCCACAAGAATGACACCAACACAGAGGAAGAGCAGAGCCTAGAGACATAGAAAGACCAAGTCCTGAAAACATCATAGGGGGGTCCTGGATCCAGCCATGCCTGAAGCCAACCCTCCTGAACATTTCATTTGTATGAGCCATAAAGCCTTTTTGTGTTTAAGCCTATTCAAGTTGGTGTCTTTGTCACTTGCAGTGAAGACCATCCTAATACATGCACAAGCTGAAAAGGGAAAGAAAATTAAAAGATGAACCCAAGCCTGGTGAGGTGACAAGGTGTCTCTGTCCATCTCCTTCTGTACCATGAAGGGGGTGAGCAACAAAGCAGAGACAAATCTGTTTATTCTCACACGTCAACCCTCATCAATGGGTACTGCTGGCTGGAACACTGGGGAGAAGAATGCTGGAGCCACCAGGGAGCACCAAAGCAGAATGCTGTGATTGATTAGCGATGTCTGCCACAGAGCAGGAGAGGGGAGTGAGTGATAAGACCGTCTGTCAGAGCTTTGTCGTTCCTCATCCCCTGAGCCCCTTCTCTGACACACTCTGCAATGTCATCCTACCCTTCAGCCTGCGGAAAGGGCAGGGGACCAAGGCTTGAGGACTGGAGAAGTTAAATTTAGCAAATGACAACACTCCCTCTTCAGAACCATGCCCAGTTCCATCACCCCCATGTCCTTTCCTTGAGCCCAATCCCAGCTGCGTCTCAGGCCCGAGACTCTGCAAATCTGGAAAAGCTGCTTTTGACAGCGAAGAGTCCAAGTGTTCAATTTCCTCCGAGGGGCCCCATGTAGGGCTTTGATTGTTTTGCCAGGAAGAAACAAACAGTTGTGCACACACAGATGTGGTGGGTAGGGAACGTGTGGCTGTGGGTCTGGGCTGCGAGGGAGGAGAAGGAGCCAGCTGCCAGCTGGGGACAGCTGAGGAAGAAGGTCGAGCCCCTAGGGAAGACGCGAGGAATGTCAGAAGTGGTGGCTGCTGTCCACAGTCCCTGGGGGGGTGACACGGGCTCCACGGAGACCATCTGCTCCAAGCCACTCACTTCATACTCAGAAAGACTGAGACAGCAAAGGGAAGGAACTGGCCATGGGGACATCTCCTGTGGTGGGGAGGGGAGCAGGAGATCCAGGTCTAGCTTGTGTACGGGTTTCCCCAACCTACGCTCACATTGGTGAGAGGAATTCTGGAGCCCCCAGGGAGCACACAGGCAGGAAGAGGGGGTTCAAACTTAACCACACCACTTCCCTGCTAAAAACCTACAACTCAGAACAAAATCTCTACTGGATCTGGCCCCCATGAAGTCCCTGACTCCTTCCAGTCACTCTGCTCCGGTTACCCAGGCCTCCCTGCTTTCCCCGGTGCACAAGGTTGCTCCCATCCCGGGGCCTCTGTCCTTGCTTCCTCTCCGGCCGGGGTGCCCTTTCCCCAGATCACCCCATCTCACCGCCTTACAGAGGCCTGCCCTGACCAGGGTTCCCAGACAAAACACAAGACACCCAGTTGAGTTCTCGTTTCAGATGAACAAATAACCTTTTGGTATAAGTATGTCCCAAATATGACATGAGACATACTTATACTAAAAACGTATTTGTCAGTTACCTGAAATCCAAATTTACTCGGCTGTCCTGGGTGTTTCAATTTGCTAAATCCGGCCACCTGTCCCAGGCAACCTCGAGTGGAGTCACCCCTTCTCACATCTGCATTTGCTGTTCTTCATAAGCCACGTTGCCATCTGAAATGACCGCCTCTGTTAACTTACTTCCCCTCCGTTTCTCTGGCCTATGAGCCTCATGGTAGCAGGGAGAGAGTGTGTCTTAAATTTAGGGCAGCATCCTCAGGGCCTAGTACTGTGCCTGGCACACAGTAGGTGCTTAGTATGTGTTTCAGGAGACTGTATCATGTAAGATGGTGAAAAACACCTGGAGCCAAACTATATCGGCTCAAATCTTGGCTCCAACACTTACTGACCGTGTAAGCCTGTGCCATGACATACCCTCTCTGGGCCTCAGTTTCCTCATGCGTAAAGTGGGTATAACGATAGCACCCACTGTTAAAGGCTGTGGAGTTTTAATAAATTCATATATGGGAAGTACCTAGAAGAGCGCCCGGCACAAAGAGAATGTTCACTCAGTGCTCATTTGTGATCATCTCGGTAGTTAGTGGTTACGTTGTGGGGTGAGGGGTGAGGGATTCTCCCACTGTCCACCGACGGGAGTGGCACCAACCAGCAGGCTGGTCGGTCAGCCAGGGCCCCCACTGGGTCTTCCACTCCCGGAGAGCCTATCTGCAGAGCTCTGCGCCCACTACCACCTCACGCGATGCTGCCTCAGCAGGTAGTGAACAAGCCTGAGCAGGAGGCTGGCCTGGCGCCCCCTCCCTTAGGGCTGGGGGATACTGTGGTGAGCCACTCGGGGCCCATCAGGACAGAGGCACCCAGAGCCTCAGGGAGTCCCTGCCCGGGAACCACCCTGAGCCCGAGTCCTTCACACCCATCCCGGGACAGCCCACGTCCAGAGACTGGGCAATGCGGGGTGCCAAGGCCTGTCCCCTCGCTGCAATTCATGGCGACCTGAAGAGCCACCCAAGCTCCAGAGTTCCTCCTGGGTGGGAGCACCTCAGGCCAGGTGGAGACTGTGTAGCCTCTCCTTCGCTGCTCCCAACAGGCCACCTGCATGCAAATCTCAGCTTCCACAAACCCGACCTACAGCAGCGGCTGCTTATAAAACGTCTTTGGTGCAATCCTCCATGAGCATGGGGAGAGGGGAGGGCAGGGGGGACAATTTTAAATTAATAACTTGGTTTTAAATTAAAAACACTGAATCACATGCTGAGAAAGCTGACTCCTTTTTCAGTTGTTCCACTTACCTCAAGGAGGGGTCTCAGCGAGGTGTGATATGACATGGATACAAGCCTAACACGGCTAATCTTCCTCTTGATCAAAGCGAGGGCAGGCCTCAGGCTCAGAAACTCAGGTGGGCAAGAGTTTCTAGACAGAGTGTGGTAACGCAGACTGGGTTTCATTGCATTTCTTCTTACCGTTACCTTCTATTTATAGCAAACTGATACTCATTTTCCATTTCCAATGATGATGCAAATTTCCCTTTGTAAATGAGTTTATTTAAGACTATTTTTTCAAGTGAATCGGTTTTTTAGAAGACGAAACAAGTAATCGTACAAGGGGTACCGGATATAGCAAAATTACAAACTGTGTGAATCAATGAAGTCTGGTTTAACCATGAAAAGGGTTCAAATCCCAGTTCTCCCACCCGTAGGGTCGTGACCGTGGGTTCGCCTGTCCTCTCAGTTTGCTTGCCTGTTGAGTGGGCTTAGGGCTATTCTTGATGCAGGGACAGAGCAGTGAACATGACAAAGTCCCTGCCTTCACGCTGCTGATATTCTAAGGGGGACAGAAAATAAACCAAAAAAAAAAAAAAAGAAAAGAAAAAAGAAAATATCCACTATCTCAGAGGTTGATAAGAGCCACTGAGAATAATAGAGGGGGAGGAGGCAAGGAAGGGCCTGCAGTGTTTCAACTTTGAACAGCGTGGGATGAAAGGGCTCATGAAGAAGGCGGCATTTCCGTGAAGATGGCAAGGTAGGGAGTCAGGAAGGCACAGGCGTGTCTGAGGGAAACGGCCCAGGCAGAGGGAACGGCACACTCGAAGGCCTGAGGTGGGCATGGGCTTCCCGTATTCTAGAATGATGAGGAGGCCAGTGTGGCCGCAGGGGTGGGAGTGAGGTCCCAGGAACTGGCAGGGCCTGGCAGGGTCTAATAATTCACCAGGTGCCCCAGACAATCCCGCAATGTGCCAAAGAGGGCTGGGTCCCATGAACAAATATGTACATAGTACAACTGAGCGAACACTGAGCACTTACTGATATGCTAGGTGCTGCTACTATGATTAATTCTCTCAAACACCCTAGGAAGTAGGTCTCACTACCCCCCCCCCGCACTTTGCAGATGAGGAAACTGAGGCACAGGTGGGTGAGATCATTCTCCCAGCATCACAGATCTGGGAAACAGCAGAGCCAGGAGGCAGCGGGCAGCTGGGCTGTAAAAAACTTGATCACGCGGGACCAGGGAGGACGTATGGGGTCTCAGCATGGCCCCGGGCAGGCCCCGGCCCAGCACGCCTTTCCACAGAGGCCCGAACTCCACCACCAGTGCATCAGGATTCTGACAGTAAGCACGGCCCCATCAGTGCCCAATTTGAGGAGGGTCCCGGGCAGTGCAGGAGAGGGTATGGAGAAGTGGTGTCCTCCTGGGCACTAAACTCCCCTCTCTTTCCTCCAGTCCTCCCCTGCATCTCTGAACAAGTTAGCAATCCTGTAGAGCGAGTGGGAAGAGCCCAAGTGGGCACCCAGGCTCCGGAAACCCTCACTGACCAGAGTCAAACTGGCTTACCCCACCTCTGTGGCTCAGGCAGAGAAGTCAGGGGACCCAAGGGGACTCATGGGCAAGTAGATAATGCACTTTCAGGCCAGCCCCAATAATGACACCTCCTCCTGAAAGCCTCTCTGGTGCTCTGGCTGGACTAACACCCCTGGCCGACACTCACACAGCATCAGCGCGGTGCCAGGCCGGACCTAAGTGCTTCACTCATATTCACTCGTTTCGTCCTCGTGACAGCACCAGGCAGCAGGCAACATCATTACCCCCATTTTACAGAGTCAGAGACTGAGGCCCAGGTGGATCAAGTGGCTTGCCCAAGGTCACTCAGTTAGTCAGCAGCGGAACATGGACTGGAACCTAAGCAGCCTGGCTCTAGAGAAACGAGCAGAGCTCACGCTTTCCTCTGAACCCAAAGGGAAGACTGGCCCTCCCATTCTTTATTTGTCCTGTACGAGAAACGTTTCCTGAACCACTACTGCCACTGCCACTCGCCCCTTCTCACCACCTCTGCTCTCCCACCTGCTCCTGGCCTCCCTGCCCCCCCCACCAGCCCTCCAAAGTCCACTCGCCCTCGCAGCAGCTTCGGGGCCCTGTAAACCCAAAGCAGGCCCCATCTCCGCCCTGCTCAGCACCTTCCATCAGCATCCATCTCACCCGTACCCCACCTTGCTCTCAGGTTCTTCCTATTTCACACACTGAGGAACGGTGAGTACGTGCACAGAAAGATGGCCCCCCACATTTAGCGAGCATTCACTCTGTGTCAGAACCTGTTCTAGGCACTCTCCTTAGGTTATCTCACTCAGTCCTCATGGCTCAGGTCCTAGGTTTCTACCCATTTCACAGGTGAGGACACCGGCACAGACAAAGTTAAAACAACCTGCTGAGAGGAACACAGCCTATATGAGCAGCTCAGCAGCCTGGCTGGGAGCACAGCACTCCCAGCACCATATGAGGCGGTCACCTGGGCTGGGCCGTAATGCCCTGAGGGCAGAGCCACCCCAGGCTTGATCTGAACGATCAACGTGTGATCCCTTGGGGAAGGGAGTCAGTGATCATGATGACAATGACTAAGTAAGAGCCAAGGAGGACCCAGTATTGACTATACACCAGGGCTTCTCCATCTCAGCACTGCTGACATTTGAGGCCAGATAATTCTGTTGTGGGGTCCGTCCTGGACATTAGAGGATATCTGGTGGCATCTCTGGCCTCCATCCACAAGCAGCCAGTGGCACCAGCCCCCTCCCTGAGTTGTGACAACCAAAAATGTCTCCAGGCATGGCCAAATGTCCCCTAGGGGCAAAATCGCCCCCTGGTTGAGAACCGCCGTTCTACGCTACACACTTGATTGCTTTACCCCTTTGAATATGTCCACCAGCCAAGAAGGTAGGTGACATATCGCTACCTCTCAATCCGAAGAGGAAACAGGCTCGGAGAGGAAAGGAGCTGGCTGCAGGCCTCATACCCATGAGGCCAGGGTGGCTTTTGTCCTGTGAGGAGGCTCCGGCCAGCACAGGAGGAGAGGGCATGGAAAAGCGGGTGCTTCGCGGGGGTGGGGGTGGGGGGGACGCAAAGCTTCCCCCGCCCCCCCAACTGTCCCTCACAATAACAAGAGACTTGGAAATCATGCAGGAAAAGAGAGGCGATTACAAGTGCTTGCTTCCCTGACCAAAAGCACAAGCGGATACCCAAGGGTCAGACACCCTCACTGGCCAGTGGGTGGCTGAGTCGGGGACTCAACCCCAGCTCTGTCTGACACAGGTCGGCCCTCTCGGCCAACTGGCTGCCTCTGTCCGTCATTCTGTGGCAGAGGGGCCCATCAGACAAGGAGGTCACCGGAGCCCCAGGACACGTCATCTAGCAAGGAGCTTGGTGGAAAAGGGGGTCACACGCTACATAACATTGAGGGGACAGAGAGCCAATTAAAACTACCCCCAAGTCTGCTGGCCCGAACCGCTCCCCACTGTTCCTGCGGACAGAAGCCAGGCCCACCTGCCCATCTATCTCCATCTCCCGGCCAAGGGTGGGCAGAGCGGGCACCAGGCAGAAGCCCACTTCCCAAAAGCTGCAGGCCCCGCCCGACAGGGGCTGGGACACTGTACTCACGAATTTTAAGAAAACGTTCCCAAGTTCATGCTGAGACTGAGGTTCCGGATGTAAACAATACTCCAAGGCAGCCAAGAAATCCTTATGAACTTCCAGGATGTCTTCGATGTTTGAGAACAGGATCTGTGAGGAAGAGTGAGGAGGCCCAAGGATCGTGTTACTGAGGCACAGACGGACAGCAAATTCAAGCATCAAAAGAAGACGCAGCCTCCGGCGCAGGTGAGGATGCCGTGAAACGGCGTTCTCATACACTGGAGCCAGTATACCACTCATAAAACCAATGATAATTAACAAAAATATTGCCAACATTTACTAAACAGGATGAGCGCCTAATCCTGTGCTAAGAACTTTACATGCATTTACGGCATCTCATCCTCACGCTAACTCCATAAGGTAGAAACTACTATTATCCCCAATTTGTAGATGAAGAACGGAGGCTCGGGAAAAATAATTAACGTCGCCAAGGTCACACAGTCCATGCAGAGAAGGATGTATCAGGCAGTCTTCATCACAGTGTTCGTCATAGCCAGACACAACTGATATATCCAACCATAAGACTGATCTTTAATACGATGAGGGTACTTCCATGCGCCCATTAAAATTATACGGAAGGAGAAAAAAAATAGAAAAGGGTGTTCAAAATATGTGTTTTAAACTATCCCAAACAATATACAAGTGCTCATTTCCCCACATGAATCTATAAAGTTTGACATGCACATATACTCCAAACCAAGCAATTCTACATTTTAGAATTTGACCTTTCAATCGGTCATTTCCAATTAGGGGCAGTTTTGCCTCCCAAGGGATGTTTGTCAATATCCAGGAAGATTGTTGGTGGTCACAAATTTGAAGGGGGGATGGTGCTGGCGTCCCACAGGCAGAGGCCAGGGGAGCTGCTGAACAGCCTACAGCGCACAGGACGGCCTCCACAGCAAAGAACTGTCTGGCCCAAAGTGTGCACTGTGCCGAGGCTGAACACTGGGTGGAGGGCCGAGAACGTATGCTGCAGCCTTATTTGCAATAGCAAAAGACTGAAACAGAAAAATAAACAAACAAAACCCAAAGTGTCCATTAATGGGGGCTTAGCAAACAGCTAAATAACTGGGCTGATCACAATGAAATAAATTCCAGGTGCTGGAATACTACGCAGCCTATAAAAAGAATCTGCAGATGTGTCTATATGGATATGGAATTCTGGAATGATCCTTGATCTGTACTGTTAAGGGTGGGGGAGAGGAACCATGGTGCCACACAGGATTCCAGTATGGGCCCATTTGTGTAAAATAACACACCAAAGAAGTCATTCCTCTCTATGCTGGCAGAAGCAGAGACTACCAGGACAGGGACACAAGCTGGTAACCGTAAGAGCCTCTGAAAGGAGAACTTGGGGGGACTTTCATATACTTTAGGTCCTTTTGAACTGCAAATTCCTTTTTCTCAAGAACCATATGACTTCACTCATTTGGGGGATATAAATCTGAAAGCAACAAACAAGGCAAACAAACAAACCAAAGCTCATAGACACAGACAACAGTTTAGTGGTTACCAGAGGGTAAGGGAGGAGGGGGTGGTAGAAGAGGGCAAAGGGGGTCAAATATATGGTGACAGGAAAACTGACTCTGGGTGATGAGTACACAATGTGATATATAGATGATCTATTACAGAATTGTACCTTTGAAACCTATATAATTTTACTAACCATTGTCACCTAAATATATCTAATAAAAAAATTTAGTCCTTTTTGTTTCTATTTTTAAAAACAGGTGTTTTAGGGCTTGCCGAGTGGCTCAGTTGGTTAAGAGCTCGCTCAAGAGTGCGAGCTCTGAGCAACAGGGTTGCCAGTTCGATTCCCAGCCCAAGCTGAGCTGTCGCTGAGCTGCCAACAGGTGGCAAGATAGCTCAGCTAAAAAAAAAAAATACAGGCGTTTTGTTGTTGTTTTGTTTTTAAGGAGGGCACAGCTCAAAGCGGCCCACGCAGGGATCGAACCGGCAACCTTGTTGTTCAGAGCACATGCTCTAACCAACTGAGCCACCTAGCCGCCCCCAACAGGTGCATTTTTAAATTTAATTTTGGAGAAGGCACTCACATGATTCAAAAATCAAAACACAGTAAAACGAATAAGGTGAGGAGTCCCTCTCCCACCCTCCCCCCAGTCCCCACCCACAGTGGCTCACAGCCGGGGTGACCAGCATCACTACTGGTTTATGGTTCCTCTTAGGGTTTCATCACATTCATTCATTCATTCAGCAAGTACTGACTGAGCACCCACTGTGTGCAGGACACTATTAGAGGCCCTGGGGGTACAGCAGGGAACAGGCAGGTGCCTGCCCCCAGGGAGGTGACATTCTAGTAGAAGGGGACAGACAACAAACAAATGACGATAGTTTTCTAGGTGGTAAGAAGAAATATGAAAAAATGAAATAGGAAGGGGGGACCAGGACGGGGCTGAGGGAGAAGTTTGTAAATTTAAATACAGGAACCGAGGGGAACTGATTTCAGTCAAGACCTGAAGGAATGAAAACCAGCGCCGTGGATCCCGCGAATGCACCAGAAAGAGCTGAGGGAGGCAGCCTGAGAGTGGGCAGGGAAGGCTGGGGGCTGGAGACCACGCCTCAACCGCTGAGGTCTGGGAGGACCAGAGCCTCGCCCTGGGGAATGCCCATCCCAGGAGGTGACTGAAAGAATCACCCACAGGGCCGGCCGAGTGGCGCGATGGTTAAGAGCTGCCTTGGGACACCAGAAGGCCCCGGTTCGGATCCCACATCTGAGGGCCAGTGACACTGCTCTCTACAGCTAAGATGCTGAACAACAGCTCAACCTGGAGCTGGGCTGCCGTGAGTCACCGGCGACGGCGTAGGCTGCTTCCCCTGCTGTAGTGGGTTGCCATGGGCTACTGTGTGTAGCCAGCAGCCAGCAGCCAGCATGAGCAGCCATCCAGAAGCCGGTGACTGATCTGCCTCACCCGGGAAGAGCACAATGATGGTGCCAACTTGGGCCAGTGAAGCAATGTCCTCCACAACTAGATTGAAGAACAAAAGGATAGCAACTTATCTGTTCCCCTTCCCCCAATTCCCCAATAAAAATCTTTAAAAAAAAAAAAAAAGAATCACCCACAGTGTTTGGTTCGTTCTCTGTGTGTGTGTGTGTCTCTCTCTCATTTTGTCCAGATCACATGGTTGATTCTCTGCTTATGTCCAAGACACATAGGATAGATCCTACTGTTATAATGACTTCAAGGAATGGCTGCAAATTTCCATCCACAGGAGAACTGATGAGTAAATCATGGTACTTTCATGCTATGGAATATTACATAGTAATAAAAAATGAATGGACCACAGCTGCATACAACTACGTGGGTGAATCTCACAGATCTAACAGTGAGCAAAAGACCCCAGACATGAAGAAAGATCTCATTTTATAGAAGATTCAAGAACAGGCAACAACAACCAATGCTAACCAGTCAGTGGTTATCTTTGGGATGGGGGCTTTTCCTGGGAGGGGGTACAGAGGAACCCATACTTAGGATTGCACCCTTACTGCATGTGAGTTATACCTCATAAAAAGATAAGGTTTTAAAAACTGTAATAAATTGCAATTTAAAATTATAATAAATCATTTTTAAATTGTAGGTGCTCAGTAAATACTTGCTGAATGAACGAATGAATGAACGCATAAAAAGCTCTGATCTCGGAGCTACTAGGGACCAGCCATGCCGTGACCCTGAGCAGGTCTCTTCACATCTCTAAGCCTCAGCTTTCTTCTCCAAAAACGGGGCTCAGAATTGTCAACGTGCAAGGTTACTGTGCAGATTAACCAGGACATGTAGGGGTGAGGGGGACTCCTGCTTGACCAAGCCCTTTGTGTGTCATACATGCTGGCGCCTCTCACTCCCTCCTCCCCTAGACCTGGACCTTGGAGCCCCAAGGACTGAAGGGGGCTTCCCAGAGAGCAAGGTCACACTAGAAAGCCAGGCCTAGGAGCACTGAGGCCTCCACCATGCACACAGAGGACCTATTGACGTCCTCCAGAAACTCCCCAGAGCCACTGCCAAGATGAAGCCCGGACCCAATTACTCATCCACCCTGCCTCCACACTCAATGCCCAGTGCAGGGCGGGGGCTGGGGCTGCCAGGCTCCCAGGGATGCCTGGGAAGGGATTTTCCGCTGGCTCCAAGCCAGGGACCCTGGCACGAGGAGGTTGGAAGACAGGATGGGCATGTTGAACAAGGGGACAAAGTCCTGGGTTGCGGAGTGGGGGCCTGGGGCTGAGTCCTCCTTGTATCCACCAGGCATGGTTTGCTCACAGGATAGAGAGGCCTCCAGGGGCTGCAGGAAGCCAGCTGCCAGTGGGGTAGGTGCACCCCAACCCCCGGGCACCCTCCGAGCCTCACCCCGGGAGAAGCAAGGCATGCAGCAGTAGGGACAGTGTGCAAAGGGGCTGGCCCAAGTGTCCTCACCTTGACGTTCTCCTCCGTGAGGCCCTTCTCCACCGAGTCTGCCACATTCTGCCGGATACGGTGCAGGAACGCCTGGAGGAGAGAAACAGGGAGAGGTGAGCGCCCACGCCTCCATCTCCCAGGGATGGCCCAAAAGAAGGGTCACAAGCTCGAATGCCAAGTAGGACGGGGGAAGTATCGTGGTCCAGGGATACAGGCGGGGGGAGTAAAAGAAAACCTCCCCTGCCATTCGACGAATGTTTATTGAGCAGCTACTATGCTCTGTGCAGAGAGTAACACAAAGCCCTGCCCTCAGGGAGGTGTCCTCACATCTGCTCCATCACCCCTGGGCCCGTCGCAGACTACAGTTCATTTTCCCCTTTTTTTTTCTTTTTTAAAAATGTAACTTCTAAATAACAACACGTTCACATGGCTCAAAAGGCAAAAATACAAAAAGTCAAAACTAGGAAAGTCTCTCTCCTACACCCCAGTCCCACCCATGGAGTCCCTCCCCACCTCCAACCCCCCACGGGAACCCCAGCTCCTCGTTTCTAGTATATCTTTCTAGAAGATCTTTATGTAAAAATACACACACACACTCGTTGGCCAACGAGTACAAACTTCCAGTGATAAGATGAACAAGTCCTGGGGATCTGATGTACAGCACAGTGATTATAGCTAATGATACTGTATTATACACATGAAAATTGCACTGGGGTAGCGATCATTTTGCAATATATAAGTATATTAAATCAACATACTGCACACCTTAAACTTACACAATACTTGTTATATGTCACATATATCTCAACAGAGCTGGAAAAAAAACATACACGTATATGTGTGTGTGTATAGATATACACACACAAACACACACACATACACACACACACATTTTTCTTTTTATTTCCCCCCCTTTTTACATTCCAAAAAACAGCAGTGCACACAGGATGTGCTGCACCGGCTTTTTCCACTTAACGTAGCTTAGAGATCTCTCCATATCGTTACCCGGGGAGCAGCCTGGCTCTTTTTTGACAGCTGCCCAGGATCCGACTATATGGATGGACCACGGTTATTCTGCCACATTTTTCAGGGGCTCGGAACAGAGCAATGACTTCTCCTCAGTGATTCAACAGATGATGAAGGAAGGGCACGGCGGGTCCTGTGGGAAACGAGCAGCACACACCCACCTAAGGAGGGCAGCCGCTCGCCCCCTCCAAGTGTGGGGAGGGCGGGAAGGGAGCAGATCCAGTATCACCAGGTGCTCTGGGTTTTGCTTTTTTCCAAGAGAGAAGTCAGATATTAGGATTTCTTAAAAGCAAACTCTTCCCAATTTTTAAATGTTGGCAAAAGATTCCTCCATTTTGGTGAGGAACTGGATTGTAGGAGTTGAGCATGAAAGTGGGGGACCAGAGTGGAGGGGTGCAGCCATGCTGAAAGATGACAGCAGCCTGATGGGTGGGGGTGGGAGGCAGACAGAGGAAGAACTACTGAGAAGGCCCCGTGGACAGGCCGAGGGGACGGAACAGACATGGGGCGGGAAGTGGGAGATGGGAGATGGCACCAGAAGGAGACCAAGGCCAGTCACACAGAGCGAACTCCCTGGTTTGCCCGGACCCTGGGGTTTGGCCCTAGGTTGACCTGGCAACAGCCATGCGGAGACCCTGTGAAAATTGCTTCACGGTTCTGTCACAGCCACAGGGCCATGATGAGGTGTGGTGGCCTGCCAGTTACCCTCCCTGCTGTGGCTGATTAGAGCATGGGGGCTCTGAGACGGGAAGGCTGGGTGAGCACACATTGTCCCTGTCACAGAGCTCCGTTGGAGGTGACTTAAAAGCGTGTCTCATCTAACCACCCTTGTTTAGGGAGACCTCTCAATGGCAGGGAAATGGAGAGGACAGCTCAGGACGGAGGGAAGCAGGGGCAGGTGGCTACTGAATCCTTTCCGACCCCCCGGAGGAATGCCCATGGTTGTCACAGGGAGCTGGCCACCTGCAACTCAGGTCTCCTAAGAGGTGGCACACTGGCGCTCTACATGATGGGTCACAGAGAGGAAAAGTCGGGGACACCGAGCAAGGCGGCCTCGCCTCTGTCCACGCTCACCGCAGGGCAATCTCCACCTGTCCCCTCAGGTCATGTTTACGTCCACAGCCTGGACTTGCCCCCTCATACCCAGCCTCTCACCTGGATTTCTGCCACGTCAACATCCCCATCGGATGGCCAAGGGGCGTCTCCAATGTAACCCCTCCAAAACCTAGTTTCTCATCTTCCCATCAAACCCACACCGCCAAGCTCTTCCCAGCCTGATTAATGGCACCTGTGCCTTCCAGGGCCTCCAGCCAAAAGCCCTCCCAATTGTCCTTGACCCCTCTTTCTCTGACATTCCGTTTCCATCCATCAGCAAACGCTATCAGCTTCACCTTCAACAAGGGTGAAAAACCCAACCACTTCTCCCCACCTTCTCAACCACGCATCTGGTCCACGCCACCATCTTCTGCCAAGACTAGTTCAGTCACCTCCTCCTGCTCCTCTTCCCCCCCCCCGACCTCCCACCAAAGTCCTTTCTCCACACACACAGCTAAAAGGATCCTTTTTTTTTTCTTTTTAAGATTTTATTGGGGAATTGGGGGAAGGGGAACAGGCAAGTTGCTGTCCTTTTGTTCTTCAGTCTAATTGTGGAGAACGTCGCTTCACTGGCCCATGTTGGTATGATCATTGCGCTCTTCCCCAGAGAGGCAGTCACTCGCCAGCCATTGGATGGACAGTCATGGCGGCTGGTGCTGCTCACGCTGGCTGCCAGCCACACACAGTAGCTCACGGCAGCCCACTGCAGCAAGGGCTGCAGGCTACCCCATCTCCGGCGACTCACAGCAGCCCAGCTCCAGGTGGAGCTGTTGTTCACCATCTTAGCTGTAGAGGGCGCAGCGTCACTGGCCCATATGTGGGATCCGAACTGGGGCCCTGCTTCTCAGAGCTGGCGTCCCAAGCCAGCTCTTAACCAATGGGCCACTCGGCCGGCCCTAAAGGGATCCTTTTAAATATCTAAACCAGATCCTATCAATCCATGGCTTAGAACTCTCCATGGCTTCCCACTATACTTAAAAAAAAAAAAGTCCAATTCCTTCCACAGCCCGTAAGGTCCTTGTGACCTTGTCTTAATCTCTCTGAACTCACCTTCCAGCACTCCATGCCCCCCATACCTCAATCATCTTCAGGCACACCTTCATTCTCTCTATTCCTTCTACCTGCCTGGCACATTCCTTCCTCAGGACCTTTGCACGTGCTGTTTCTACTAGCAGGATATCCTCCCCCAGCTCTGCCCTGGGCCAGCATCTTCTCATTCATCAGGCCTTAGCTCAAATGTCACCTCCTCCAAGAGGCCCTCCTGTCTTCATGCACTTGTCACATTCACAGTTTGCATTAAGAGCCTATTTGACAGACAGAAAGACAGAGGTGAAGCAATCTATACCATCTCCTAAGACAGGCCAAGATAAGAAGAGAGCATGGCTGGGATGAAAGCTTTACCCTAATCCAACAACAGAGGCCAGGTATGGAAACTGATGGTTTGGGTTTAAACTGCAGTCCTGCTGTGTGACCTCAAGGAAGTACATTAGCCTCTCTGAGTCTCAGTCTACTCTTCCCAAATATGGAGAGTATAGTAATACTATCTTACCTTTCAGAATGTATTAGGATAAAGTAAATGAAAGCTCCATGACAGCAGGGATGTTGTCTCCCTTGTTCCCTGCCGTCACGGCAGGGCCTAGACTAGTACCTGGCACACAGTAAGCCCTCAGAAATCAAAGGAAGGGGTAGAATGTTCCTGGCACAGTGCCTGACACATAGCAGGAGCCTCAACTCGGGCCACTTGGTAGCCTGCTGATCCTTCTTTTTAGAGGACAATGGGTAGAGGGAACAGGGGACAGGAGTTCCTAGAGGATGCTTTAACAGGGCCTGTGATACTGCCGGGAAAGTCCAGCCTCCAGCCTCCCCAGACCGGAGGGAGACAAAGGCAGCCTCGTCCAGCACAGCCGGGGACGGCAGGAAGCTGGGAGTGCAGTGAGGCTGACCTAGATTGGAGCTTCCTGTCCCGGTTTCTTCACACGAGCGCAGCCACCGCTATTGTGCTGGAACAATTAGAGGCTCGGGCCACCCACAGAGGAACCGCAAACAGGCCAGTTTGATGGGCACAATGGGCAGCTCGTGACATGGAAAGAATGAGCAGGCAGGGGCTCTGGGCCCAGCCCTCGCGCTACCCAAAGCACGACCGGCTTTTCCAGGCGGCGCCAATGTCCTCTGTGCAGGCGGGTGGTTGAAGGGACCCACTGGGCAACTCCTTGTCCCGGCCCTGACAGCCTTGGAACACTCGGCCAAAAGCAGCTCTCATCCTGGAAACCTCCCTTGGAGACGAGACCATTCTCAGGATTTCCAGGGCTGCCTGAGACTCTGCTTCGGCCATGGAATCTTTGCCCATGCCATGTGCGTGCTGCACCCCTGCCTGGGCCACTGCCCGCGTCTGCCCAAGTCCTCCCCTTCTGTCTATGATGATGGGGATGAAAAATACGTCAAGGATCCAGAAAAAGACAGAGAAAAATTTAGCAAACACCCACAGACGCCCAGCTTGGCCAAATCCTAGCATTATGCCAAATTTGCTTTAAACCATTTTCAAGAAGGAATTCATGAAGTCTGGAGTGGTGCAGACTGTGAAGGGCCACAGTGGAACCCTCAGGGGTGCTGAAATGTTCTCCTTCTTGATCTGAGCGGAGGATACACGGGTGAATGCATGTGCAAAGCTTCCACTGTGTGCACGTAAGGTTAGTTCACTTTACCCACCTACCCTGCGACTATCAAGCTCTCATGTAGAAACAAGAAGCAATGAATCATTACAGACAGAGGGGAGCCACCTGTGCACCTGCGCTTCCTGCAAGGCACCCCCTGCCCTGGAGGTAATGCTCCTCATTCCCACGCGTGCCTTTGCCTCGATGCACGTGTGAATCAAATAAAAAAGCAATAAAGAACATTATTTTATATGTTTGATGCCGCACATTTCCATAAATGACGTGCTTTCAGCAGCTTGCTTTTCCCATGCATCATGGAATCTTCCACATTTATCCACATCGATCCGTACACAGGGTAGCACCTGCTGTCCAGACCCCACCCACATCCCTTACCCCGAGGTGCATGCCAGCACCACTTCTAGCTGCCAGCACACACGTCTCTTGGCTTCCTCGGAGCCACACAGCTAGAAGTAGCAGAGCTGGGCCTCGAATCTGGGCACTCTGGCCTGGTGATGAGGGCCCAACACACGGTCGTCAGTGAGTCACCACAGACAGCACACCACATAAGCATAAAACAGGTAGCAGCTGCCCTGTGGGGCGCCCCTGGGGAACCGCCATCTGTCTGGAACCTGTGGCCACAGCCTTGGGAGGATAAATCTCTCCCTGGAGATAAAAAGGACAGAAAGGAGCCTCGAAGTCACTCTCGGGGACCGACGCTGGCAATTTGATCACAGAAGGGAGCGGGCCCAGCTGTGCCCAAGGACATCCCCGCCTTGGCCAGGTGACCTCACTAGACATATGGTGAAACCTGAGAGGGCCAGGGGACTGGCTGGAAGGGAGGGGAGGTGGGGGCAGGGCAGCCTCAGACCATAGCAAGGATGGAGGCAAGCGGTGCCCTGAGAACCCCATCCACCCACATGGTCCGGGTGGCTAGGGGTCCAAGGAAGCATAGTGTCATGGAGCCTTGAGTCCAATTAATAATAATGAAATAGCAATAACGACAGCAGAGAGGGGGCTTGTACAGCCTGCTCTAAGCAGCCCCACACAGACCAGAGTTTGGGGGAAACCCCAAATGCCAACTGACTCCTTCAAAACCCAAATCCTATCCTCTATCCATTCAAGTTCTGGGCATTTATCTGATGGGGAAAAATAAATCTCACATGTGGCATCAAGATTTAACTTCAGTTTCTACTGTATAATTCTATCACTTGGGAGTTTAAACAAATTGTCCATCTCAACAAAGGACAATCACGCTAAAAATGGTTTGCAGAAGTCCATTTGATGATACAGAAAAAGGCTGTTGATGTCTCTCCATGAAAAAAACCCAAGTTACAGAAGGGTACATGGAATATAATCTAATTTTTGGTGAAATAAATGATCTCTACATAAGCATTAAAAAAAAGTACAGAATACCCTCAACTGTGTGAGAGTATGGCCAAGATTACTAGCTGTCCCCCAATATCTGGTCTCTCCTTTTCCTTTAGAAATAGAACCCTAAATTTTAGAATAAAGACTGTATTTCCCAGCTTCCCTTGCAGCTAGGTTTGGCCACATGACTAAGTTTGGGCTAGTGGGGTATACGAGTAGATGTACTATGTTACAACATCTTGAAAGTATCCTTGGGGACGATGGGAGGAACAGGCAGGGATTCTCTTCTGCTAGTCCTCCTTCCTGCTGATTAAATAGCAAATGTGATGCCTGGAGCTCAAGCAGCCATCTTGTACTGTGAAGTGGAAGCCATGTGTTGAAGATGATGGAGCGGCAATACAGAAGGAGTTTACATCTCTAATGACATTGGAGTCAACATATCTACCCAGAGAAGCCTATAATTCAGTAAGAAAGAAAAAGCTCCCATCTCATTTAAAGCACTGTTACTTGCGTTTTATCTACAGCCATGGAACCTAATTCTGAGAGTGGAATTATCAGTGATTTCAATTTTCCTCTTTCTTCATCTCTTTTTTCCAAATTTCTACAATAAACATGCTACTTTTAAATCCAAAGTCCCTTTTTAACATAATTTTTTTTTTGAACAGGACAGGTGACTATATACCATCCCAATTACCACTTCCTCAGCATCTTCCCCCAATTATCACCTCCCACAGGAAGCTGGTCTGCATTCTCTTCCTGGAGGACGCACATCCCGTGAGGAGAGGGCAGTGTCTGCAGGCGGAGAGGAGAGCAGGGACCAGGCAATATGAGACGATAAGGCCTTCCTTCTGCAATGGGGTCTCTGAGCTCCCCACCTCGCCTTCTCCATGTTGACTCTGGAAACCACAAAGCATCCCAAGTTTTCCTCTGGCCACCCAACTCTTTCAAAAGCCTACTCTGCTCTGAGAAACTCTCTCTTCTCAAATGCTCAAAAGGTCCTGCATGTCTTAAGGAAGCAGCGTATGAGAGTGGTGAGGCTCAGAGGGTAGAACCGCCTGGTTCAGATCCTGCCTTTGCCATCTCCTGCTGTGTAGCCCAGACCAGTGACTCGACCTCTCTGGTCCTCATCTGGAACACAAACGGGGATCATAAAATTACTGACGTCATAAGCTATGGTGAAGCCAAAATGAACTACTGCATGCAAAGCACTCAAATACCAGCTCTGCTGCTTACAAGCTGTATGACCTTGGACGAATTACTTATCCTTTCTCTGCTGCAGTTTCCTCCTCTATGGAGTAGGGATAAAATGAGTACATAGGATTACAACGAGGATTACATTGTAATGTAATCCTAATGTAACGCTAACCCATGTAACAAGCACTCCGAATGGTGCCTGGTACATAGTGAGTGCTCCATTAAGCATCAGCTAGTATTAACTCCACACCCCCACCTTGAGATTATACAGACTATCCTCAGGGAGTCCGAGCCCTGGAGTAGATAAACATGAACCCACTGTGTTTCCTAAGGACACTTCTGAAATTAGATCAACCCCATTTATAGACCTCCTACTATGCGTCAGGGACTTTACATTTATCCTACATTATTTTTACTTATTGTTATTTAGATTTTCCAACCTGAACACAGTTCTATTCTCGGCTGCTTCCAAGTCCCCTGTGGTGAGATGAGAGAGGAAAGCTTTGTAAACTGTAGGGTGCCACCACGGCCTCATCATCACCACACGAAGCCATTTGCTACCTAGTCAGGGCACCGCTCCACCTCACTCCATCTGACTGCCAACCATGTGACCTCGGTGAGTCACTGAACTTCTCTGAGTCTATTTCCTCATCCAAAAAAAAAGAGGCAGTTGTGGAGGTTTAAGCAAGGTGATGTAGGTAAAACCTTTGTAACTACGAAGGCTTCCTGGAAGAATGGTAGAGGCTGGGACCACAGAAGTGGGCTGGACTACAAAAGGAAACAGGAAATTGCTTATGATTATATTGGGGGGCGGCGGGGGTGGGGGAAAGCAATCACCAAGTATTATCCAGGCCCACAAGCATTACCCAGGGCCTCACCGGGCACCAAGCTGGGCACTGGAGACACAGACACAAGACATGACCTTGCCATGGGGGTGGGGGGCAGTTATTCATTCCTGCATCCATCCATTTAGTCAGACACTGTGCCAAGAGCCAACAACACATCAGTGAATGCACAAATCAGAGCGAATCCCTATCTCATGGAGCACTGTAAAGACAGACCATCAATAGATTTTAAAACAAAATGGCAGGTAAGGATGAATGCTATGAAGAAAAATAAAGACGACGCGGGAACCCAGAGGGACAGGGTAGAGGAGCTATTTCACAGAGACATTCATGGAAAGCCTCTCGGAGGAGATGGCATTTGAGCAGAAGGAAAAGATTTACCCAAGAAGGAAAATAATTACCAAGAAGGGTTCCTGGTGGCTAACTGGGCTCAACTTTTAAAATAAAGCCTAGCAGCCATTGCTGAACAGGGGCCTCTAACGCATGCCACACTTCAGGGAGAGGTCCACACTAAACTGTCGGCCCACCTTGCATTCCTGCCCGCTGCGATAACCCTTTTAAAGGAGTTCCTGGAATCAACCAATACGACTGAGGCTTTTCCCGTCCAATCGGAGCTGAGCAACTATATCATTAACCAACCAGGACACTGCTTTTTAGACCAATCAAACTTTGAGGATTTGGAGTCCTCATTTGCAAGACGACAGACCAATCAGGGACCAGGGGTGAGGGCTTCTTTCTATATAAGTCAGCTCCTCTCTGGATCAGAAAGCACACCAAAGACTGTTTCCTTGGCTGTAGCCGTCCTGTTTCAATGAGGGCTGCCTCACAGACATGCTGTTCCACAGCTGTGCTGTTTCATAATTGAGCTATAACGCTGTTGTACTAGCTCACAGTCATGCTGTATCACAACTGAGCTGTTTGCACTGAATACACCGCACCCCAAATTGGGGACTCTTGTTGGAGCTGAATAGGCACCAACTAACATCAGTTGACGGCAGTTATTCAGGGACTGAGGTGAGGGAGCAGCTGTGTGGGTGTCTGAGGAAAGGTCATTCTAGGTAGAGGGCAAGTCAGTGCAAAGGCCCTGAGGCTTACTCATTCTTCCCAGACCATCCTAAACTAAAATATCTGTCCCTACGCCTACCCTGTTTGCTTCACAGCACCTGCTACTGGGGACATTATGTGTGTCCACTTGTCAGTCTATTGTCAATCTCCCTCAAGAATCTCAGCTCCAAAAAGACAATGATGTTTGTCTATCTAGGTCACTGTTATCCCCAGAGCCTAAGATTGCGCCCAGCACATAGGAGACCCTCAATAAATACGTGTTTAATTGACTAATCAATTGATCATCTGGAAAAAACTAACCCATCCAGCTTCTAAGCCCTGGGTGAGAACTGAGTGCCCAGTTCTCACCCAACCCTACCCCATCCCCCAACCATGGAGGAAGTTGACGCAAAAACTGAGTTGCTACAACCTGTTGTAAACAGGTCTGATGCAATAGTGGGGAGAGGGGGACCTCACAGGGGAAGCCAATACTCTTCCCCACACAGACCCTACTCCAGGGGCAGGAGCCCCGCCTACAATCTCCCTGAACTTGACAACAACCCACCAATCCTAAAAACAAAGATTTATGCAGCGCCTCCTGCGTGCTATCAAGCTATAACTCACTCTGGTGGGTCTCAAACAGGTGGCCCCCAGGCATGTTCAGTTTGACCTGCCGTGGGCTTTGAGAAAATTCAGGCCTATGTTTGACTATCAGGTTTCCCATTAAAATCTCAGTTCCCAGCTTCTTTGAAAAAGCTGACCACAGGTCTCAAATGTCCACAGGGCCACGGCTGGCTGCAGGAGCATGGCAGCTGTCATCGTTATCCAGAATGGGTGCCCCTCTGTTTCCCACCACCCAACCTGCTGCTGCACTCAACCTGTTCCTGCCTGACCCTATGGACATCTGAATTGAGACCCCGTCCTAGACATAAGCCTGACAAACGCGAAGCCTGTCATTCCCCTCACCGCCATACCCTCACCCGGGGCAGGCATCACTAATGGAGCACAGATCTCTTTCCTGCTGAGTCTTCTGTGCTGTTCAGAATTTTTCTCACCCCTCACTGTTGTCACCCAAATGTGGTCTGAGATCCTTCCTAGTCTAACCCCAGCTCCTCGCCACTCCTGTGGGTCCCTTGGCTTTTTTCCTGAAGAATGGGCTCATCAGAGTGAGATTATAGCAGGGCTTCTCAACCCTGGTACCACTACTGGTATTTGAGTGAGTAATTTTTTGTTGTGGGGGCCAGCCTGTGAATTACAGGATGTTTAGCAGCATCTCTGGTCTCTACCTGCTAGATGCCAGTAGCATCCCCCCAGTAGTGACAACCAGAAAAATCTTCAAACATTGTCCAATATTCCCTGGGGGGAAGGGGGAGAATCTCCCCCAGCTGAAAACTACTGCACTACAGCAGAAATGTCTACAGAGCCAAGTATCCTGGATACAAATCCTGGCTCAGTCATTTACGGGCCGAATGACCCTCAGCAGCTTCTCTGTGTCTCAGTTCCTTTCTCTATAAAACGGGGATCTAAAAATGGTACATGACTGTTCATGAGTATGGAGTTTATTTGGGGGGTGATGAAAATATCCTTAAATGAGAAGGTGGTGATGATGGTATACGACTTTGTGACTATTCTCAAAACCACTGAATTATACACTTTCAGTGGATAAATTGTATGGTATGTGAATTACATCTCAATTACCTGTTGTGCACACACGCAGAAAAGGTACCTACCTCACAGGGGACTGTGCGAGTTTAAGGAGTTAGGATAAAGTGTGTTGGTAGGCACAAAATGAGTCTTAGCCTTATTATCAGCATCGGCCCAGGCTGATCTGGGGCCTGCATGGGCGGGCGGCTTCGAGGAAAAACCTAAAGTGACCGAGGCAATGGTGGCTGGGAACAGGCTCCACTTTGGGTGGTATTTCCCGCCGGAATGTCCCAGACAAAGACAACCAAGCCAGCCAGGCCCCAGGATGCAGGGCGGGGCTGCGGGGCGTCCTGGGGTCCCTGTGCCTGTCTGCAGCGGGGCAATGGGTGGAATGCGGTGTCCTCTCCACTGGGCTGACACTTGACATCTGAAGACAATGACTTTCAAGAAGTTTTGTTTTTTTCCTGGCCCAACTTTTTTTTTCCATCTCCCCAAACAATTGTTCCTGCGGTGGGTGGGAGAGCCGTCCCCCCTTAGCTTGTGAAGGATTGTGTTTGGAGAATCAGGGAACAATGCACAAAAGTGAGAGAATGTAAAAATAGTGGCATTCAGGGAACAGGCGAGGGAGGGGGACTCAGCGTGCAGGTTTCCTCTGGTTTATTTTTCCCAGCGCAGGCTCAGGCCCCTGGGAGGGAATTCAGACCCATGAAGAGGCTGCTGACAGCAGTGACAGCCTCAGAAACACAGACCTTTGCTGCTCAGACACAGTTTGGGGTCTTAAATTTAGGGAGTGTCGGCTAAGTTCCCACTGCTTCTCACATACTACCTCATCCCAGACAACCTCACCCCCATTTTACAGGAAAGGAGGCCGAGGTTCTCAACTGGATGAACCAAAGCACACAGCTAAGTGGACAGAGCTGGGATCTGACATCTAGGTCATCAGAGTCCAGACACTGATCTGCTGCCCCATCCACTCTGACCTTGTCCTATAGAGTAAGCCCTCACTTAATATCATCAATAGGTTCTTGAAACTGCAGCAAAATGACTTATGACAAAACTAGCGTTACCATAGACTAATTGATATAAACAAGACTTAAGTTTCTATGGTATTTCATCAATGTTCTAACAAAACAATGTTGAACCAAACGACATTATGCAAGGACCTGCTGTACTCTCCGTTTCCCTGACTGCCCACCCACATCTCACTCGTGGGATGGGGCCACTTCAGTGACATCACCTCTCTCAAGCTCCAAGAAGGCAGGCACCTTTGTCCCCACGGTCCAGCACAATGTCTGCCCTTCCAGGCTCAGGAAGTGAAGGGAGGGAGAGCCTTCGGATGCCATGGGACAGAGGCCCCAACTGCCCCTGCCCACTGTGATTGGTTAAATAATGCCCCCCACCCCCCCAAAGATGTCCACGTCCTAATCCCAGGGCCTGTGAATATGTGACCTTTTCTGGCTAAAGGGACTTTGTAGATGTGATGAAGTTAATGAGCTTGAGATGGGACGATTATCCTGGATTATCCAAGTGGGCCCTCAGTAATCACAGGGTCCTTAAAAGTGAAAGAGGGAGAGGGGAGGGGGAGCGTCTGGGTGACGCAGTGAAAAAGACTCCACTGGCTACTGCTGGCTTTGAAGATGGAAAGGGGGCCAGGACCCAAGGAATAGAGGCAGCCTCTGGAAACAGGAAAGGGGAGTAGATGGATTCTGCCCTAGAGCCTCCAGCAAGAACACGGCCATGCCAACAACTTGATGTTAGCCCCGCAAGGCCCGTGTCGGTCATCTGACCTCCAGAAATCTAAGACGATAAATTGGTGTTAGGCCACCAAGTCAGTGGCAATTTGTTGTCACAGCAGTAAAAGGAAACTAATAAAGCCACTTAGCTCGAGACATGTCCAAGAAAGAAATGTCCCTTCCCTCATCTGTAAAATAGGAATATTAATAGTGCCACCTTCAAGGATCACTAAGATGACAAGGTGATGCACGCTAGTGAGGTGACTTCGGGAGACTGACTCCTCCTCTCTGGGCCTGCTGCCCCCAACCCCCCGGAACAATGGGGACACACAGTGTCCACTGCTCAGGAGCCACTGACCTGGCTTACAAATGCAGCCCTGCCACTGACCCACTGTGTGACCCTGGGGAAGCCACCCCCGTGCTCCATCCTCTACACCCTCTTCTGTGGAACGGGACTCGTGTGGGACAAACAAGAAGCTGCATCCCCAAGGGCTCCCCAGCTCTGGACTTGGGGGGTCAGGCCCACACACTCTAACCACCCCCGTCCCCCACCTTCCAGCCAAACCAGTAACAACCAGCCCCACCACAGACCAACAGGTCACCAGAGATTTTGCAAGTGAGTCTTTCAACAGCTCCTTCCCTGGGGGACTCAGCTATCGCCCAGGGGCGCTGGGGGAGAGAGATGGGTGCCGTGAGGAAGCTCTGGTCCAAGCACCAGCAGGGGAAGGCGCGTGAGTGCAAACCTCAGTTTCCTCTTCTGCAAATGGGAGATTCAAACACCCACCTCAGAAGATCAAACAGATATGGAACCTCAGCTTCAGTACCATGCCGGGGGGAGGCCTTACGAAATGCTGCCACTTACATTACCATCACTGATATTATTTTTATCTGTCGGTGCATCACGATAGAAAAAAACCCTACCCCAACGCACAGGCCACACTGTATTTTCCTGACATTTCCCCGAAACTCACTCCACTCCAGCCACACTGGCTACTCTGCCTTTTCCTAAGACACGCCAGGCTTATCCCCACCTCAGGGCCTTTGCACATGCTGTTCCCTCAGCCTGGAAGACTTCTCCTGCAGATCATTAGAGCACAGGACAGGTCAAACGTCACCTCCTCAGACAGCCTGCCCTGGCCATCCTGGCCAAAGTAGCCTCCCCTCAGCCCCACCCAGTCACTCTCTCCCACACCTTGTTTTAATTCCCTATAAAACAGTTATCACAAGCTACGTGTTATTTTATGCAGGGACTAGTTGTCCTTCTCTCCATGGAGTGCCAGCTCCGTGAGGGCAGGGCTTCCTGTGTGTCTGGTTCACACCACGTAGAATGCTGTGAAGTAGGCAGAAGATGCTCAAAAAATAAAGAGAAGAAAGGAGGGATGTCACATAAGCCACTAAGCCTCTTTTTACGTGTGTAATAGCAGATAAATAAGAGCCTCAATCTCTTAGGGTTCTTTTGAGGATTCAAGGAATCATTACAGGTAACATAAAGTGCTTAGCACAGGTAAAGAAACACGATAAAAACTCAAATTTTAAGCAATCACTGATGTCCATCAACGGGAGAATGGTTGAACAAATTGTGGTGTATTCACACAATGGAATACAACTCAGCAATCAAAAGAAAAACTGTGACACATGTAAGGACATGGATGTGTCCTAAAAACATGACTGAAGCAAACGAAGCCAGACACAAAAGGGTGCATCCTGTGGGATTCCACTTCTACAAAAGCCAAAAAAAGAAAAAAAAACTGGTAAAATGCATCTTTGATGACAGAAGTTAACAAAAGTCGTTACCTTTGCAACAAAAAAAAACAAAAACAAAAAAAACCCCAAAGTCTTTACTTTTCCTCACCAGGTACTAACTGGCAAGGGGCATGAGGTGACCTCTGGGGTCGGTAAATGGTTTAGGTCTTCGCCTGGTGGTGATGCACAGGTAAAAACCCAGGGAGATGTACACTTAAGCCTATGCACTTTATTGTATGTCATTATACTGTGATAAAAATCATTCCAAAACGTGTTTTTCAGCAAAGTGATGGAAAGGGCATTCCCCTTGGTTCATCTACCTACATACACATGGGTCTCCCAGGCTCTGACAGCCAACACATCCCCCCACCCCATCACCACTGTTGTGGGCAGACCCGGGCCCCCCAACCCACACAGCCTTGGCTTCTGTGGGGCCCGTTGTCAAAGAGACAAGCCACCCTCCACACTCGCCCCCTCACTGCCTCCCCCACCCCCAGCCCAGCTTCCGAGAAGAGGCAGAACAGGAAGACTGCCTGCTCTGAGGTTTGAAGCAAAAAGGTCGGAGGAGGTAGGGGGCTCCCCACTGAATGAGATGTGCCATGAATAAGAGGGGGATCCTATCCGGGCACTTGATGGGTGTCTGCCACCCACAAACACAGGGATAGTCGCAACACAAATGTTGGCTCTACAAGTGTGGATGGGTTATCTCCAGGAGCCCCAGCACAGAGCACACCCTGTACATCTCAGGCTGGCTGTCACACACCACTGCATGGTGCTTCCCCACTTAAAGCGGTTGGTTACTACTCCCAAGATAAAACCACACTCCTTACCACAGCCTCCGAGGCCTTACACGACTTCACTTCCTATCTCCCTGGCTCCCCTCACCTCCTCTCCTCTCCTCCCACACTGGCCTCTTTAATGTTCTAGGAACACACTTAGCAGGCTCCTGCCACAGGGCCTTTGCGCTGGCTGTCCCTTCTGCCTGCAATACTCATCCCAAGAATCCACATGATTCATTTCCTCTCCTCCTTCATGCCTTTGTTCAAACATCACCTCTTCAATGAGACCCGCCCTGATCACCCCACTTAAAACCGCCACACCTTCCCAGCATCCCACCGCCCTTACCTTGCTTCGTTTTCATCCATAGCACTTATCACCCACTAACACCATAGATTTTTCTCATCTAATATCTTAATTGTCTATCTTTGTTGTAAACTCAATGGGGGCAAGGTCTTTTGCCTGTCTTGTGTACTGCTATATCCCTAGCACCTGGTACACAGTAGGTGCTCAATAAATTACTTGTGGGTTCAAGGAGGTAAACCAGAGGCTTGTCACAGCACTGATTTTCTTATAATTTTCGGCATTATTTCAATTCTCTGTTATGAGTATGTGTTATCTTTACAATTTAAGAGGTCCGGGGAAAGCCAGGGGGCCCGTGTCTTTGTAAAGGCTCGGGAGCACGGGGAGGTCAGGAGCAGTTAGGTAGTCAGGGAGGGCTGCCCAGAGGTGGAGGGCCAAGAGGATCCTGACAAATAGGTAAGATCAGGCTGAGCTGATTCCCAGGCCCTGCTCTTCAGAGGCTCCAATTCAGTGGGATGGAAGGTGCCCAGGCATCTGTATTTTTAATACGCTTCCCCAAGTGCCTGTGACAGGCACTGAGGTTTAGGTGCTGATGGCTGAGTCTGACCTGGACTGAATGTATACAGTTGCCTTTCATGGTGAAAATTAATAACATCACAGTAAGAAAATTGGAAGTCACACATTCCAACAGGACACACTGCTAACACTTTGGTATGTCACCGTCAGTGGTTTTTCCTGTGCAGTTTTGAAGACACAGCAGGTTGTATATAATAAATCGTGTAGGGCCAGCTAAGTGGCGCATTGGTTAGGAGTTGGCTTGGGAGTGCCAGCTCTGCGCAGCAGGGCCCGGGTTTGGATCCCACATGAGGGCCAGTGACGCTGCGCCCTCTACAGCTAAGATGGTGAACAACAGCTCGACCTGGAGCTGGGCTGCCGTGAGTCGCCGGCAATGGCTACGGCTGCAGTGGGGCTGCAGTGGGCTGTCATAAGCTACCGTGAGCAGCCGGCAGCCAGCGTGAGCTGCCGTGAGCCGCCGTGAGTGGCCATCCAATGGCCGGCAAATGACTGCCTCGCCCGAGAAGAGTGCAATGATAATACCAACATGGGCCAGTGAAGCAACGTCCTCCACAACTAGACTGAAGAACAAAAAAATGGACAGCAACTTGTCTGCTCCCCTTCCCCGATTCCCCAACGCTGTTCCCCTCCCCCAATTCCCCAATAAAATCTTTAAAAAATAAAAATTAAAAAAAATTTTTAAATGGTGTCCCCTTTTCTCTGCTGGGTAGCGGATGGAGAAGTGAGCATGGCTCATGTTGCTCCATTTCCCATTTCGGGGCCCTTCGGTTGTTTCCAGCGCTCTCATAGGCGGTGCTTCGATGAACATTTCAGTACATAAAAGTAGGTAGGTTCCTCCCCGCCCCGTACTTAGGGTTTTTTCTTGGACTCTGTTTTCAGCATGCGTTCCTGGGGTCCCAGGGACATCATGTTGGGGAGGTTCCTGCTAAGTCTGCTACATGTCTCACCAAAGGGTTTGCACCAATCTACTGCCCCCAAATGATGCCAAAGGCAACAAGTTCGAGCCTTATCAGAGGGGCAGCCCCACCACCACCCAGAGCAGGACCCGAGGCCCAGAGGGTGACACGTTCAAGGCTGCTGCTCATTGAGAATTTTCTTCACGCTGGATGCTGATCTGAGTGCTTTATCACCATGAGCTCTCGTGATCCTCACCACCTCCATGTGAGCAGGGGCTCATGCCCACATACTGGCAAGCAGTGAGCGCTCAGTAAGCGCGTTACACTACAATTATTACTATTACTATTACTATTATTATTATTTTCTGCATTTGATTTTCCTATAAGAATGACTTGTCCAACCACATCATTGAGTAAAATCAGGATTCCAGAAAGCTGGGCCGAGTGTCTCAGTGGCACAGGAATGGCCCAGGAGGGTGCCTACACCCCCAAAAAGGGACAAAAGGGGTCCGTCCCATCAGTCCATACCCTGTGGCAGAGCCATTCCTGGTGACGAGGCCAGCCCTGGTTCCTGTGCTACTAGGTGACACTGCCTGCTAGAGAAACGCCCCAGCCTGACAGAGAACTAATTAGGACTGAATAAAGGTGTGAGTCTACAGGTGTGTTAGCGAGCAAGGCGGTGCCAGCCTCAGGGGGACACTACCCCTGTGCCCCGAATACTGCCCTGGCCACCAGCGATGAGACAGACCCAGAGTCCTATCGTCAGCTCCAAAAAACCTTTCAGTTCCCTTTTCTCTTTGCGGAACTTCCCGCCACGTCGAGCTGAAAAGGAAGCGGGAGGGATGGTGACAGCAACACAAATCATTTCATGTCTGCTGAGGAAAGAGGAACAGGCAGCTGGGGCTGGGACAGGGCTGGTCTGTTCAGTGCCGTCCAGCAAGGGACGGCCACGTGGCAGCACGTGAAGGCAGAAGGAGACGTTGTCTGGAGAAATCAAACAAGCCGACTCAGTGGCCGTGAGTCCATGGGCAAGTCACTACCTTCACTGGTCTCAGTTCTACTCACCTGGAAAACGGGCAAAACAGTACCTACCTCGAGGGCGACTTCAAAAATGTAAATAAGATCTGAGAAGTACTTACTGGCACAGGCCCTGGCACACAGCACATGCTCCATAAATCTCCCTCACAATCACTAGTTCAAGCTTCTCATCCTGGCATCTGGCTACCACATCCTGCCAAAGCCTCCCCTGGCAGGGCTCAGGCCCTGCCCACTGGCTTCCAAATGCCCGTGCTAATGCTTGCCTGGTCACCACTAACCATGGAAATCACCAGCAACCTGCCAGGCGCAGAGAGGCAGAGTAACTGTCTTGGGACAGAATCTGCCCACTCGTTCAGCAAGTGTTTATTGCAGAGGTGACATATGAACTGAGACCAACATGAAGTGGGGAAGTGAGCCATGAGGACCACCTGGCTGTGTGCAAAGGATGGACTGTAGCTGGGGGCGCAAGAAGCCCAAGGAGGAGGCTCCTGCAACAGTGCAGGTGGAAGATGACCGTGGACTTGACCAGAGTGGTGGTGTTGCAGTGGGAGGAACGGTCAGATTCTAGATATTTTGAAGGCAGAGCCCACGGGGTTTGCTGATGGATGGGACATAGGGACGGGGGGAGCGAGAGGGGCCAACTCACTGGTGTCTGGCCTGAGACACTGACAGGACAGAGGTCACTTTTACTGAGACAGGAAAGGCTGTGGTTTGGCAAGGCAGGGGCTGGGGGGACGGACAAGAGTTCAGTTTGGGACATTTTAAGTCTCTGCCCTCATGCACGCCAGTCTGGCAAGGGAGACAGATCATCAGCAAATCCATTGCACAATGTGGATTCAGCTGCCATCGTGCCGAGTGCTAGGAAGCAGGACTGGGCAAGGTGACCCAGGCAAGGGAGTCCAGGGAAGGCTGCCTGGAGGAGGCACCTCAAAGCTCAGGCCAGAGGCTGAGGAGCCCGAGAAGGGCGAGAGCTGATGAAAGCTGCTACCTCTGTGTTCTCCACTGTCCTCATCGCTACACCTCCCACTTCACACCCAGAGGGGCCGAGCCCATGAATGCGTCAGACAGAGCAAGGTTCAAATCCCAGACCCTCTTTCTTGGGTAGTCTTGAGCTGGTAACTTCACCTCTCTCAGTTTCCTCAGTTTCCACATCTATAAAAAGGGGTAATTGTGCCAACTTTGGGGGGAAGGCGGTGCGAAGCTCTGGGAACCCAGAGAGAGATGCCACCTCCTTCCCAAACGTGCCACACCTCCCCTGAGCCTCAGTGAAAGCTGCTTTGTCAGGGGAGCTGGGAGGGAGTGGCTGGGCCCAACAGGCTAAAACCACAGGCCGGGAACACGGCTCCAGGAGAGCCTCCTGCCCCCGCAGCCCAGGCCATCCCTGCTGGGATTTTTCCATCAGTTCAAAATGGAAATGCTCTGAAAATGCACAGCCTCCCGGTCAGCCACGCGGCAGGGGTGTTTTTCCACGGTGAGGCTGGATGTAGTCTTAAAACCAGCTACGCAGGGCAACAGGGGCCACTGCCCTTTAAGAAAGAGGAGTGGGTGCTGGTCAGCAGGCAGCAAGAACCCAATTTCCCCTCGGCTTTGGGGAGACAGGGCGCCTGCGGGCTGACTCTACAAGCCGGTCGCCACACTCCGGCTCACACGCGTCTGTCCTCCGAACACACTGCTTCTGCATCCCTGATGACGCCATGAAGTCATTCGTTCACCCACTCAGTATATAACAGAGTCAGCACCTACTCAGGGCCAGGCACTGTTCTAGTCCTGGGGATAGAATGGCGAACAAAAGAGATGCAGCTCTCACCCTCAGAGAGCTGATGGGTGAGGCACAGGCCATAAACAAAACATAGCGGACAAGTGTTATAAAGAAAATCAAGCAGGAAAGGGAGAGATGAAGTGGGGGGATGGGTGCTATTTTAAGCGCGGCGACCTCTCTGATATGGGGATGTCCAGTAGAGACCCAGATGAATGAGGGAGCAAGCCACGGGAGGCCAGGGAGAAGCACGGCCAAGGCAGCGAGGACAGCAAGTGCAAAGGCCCTGAGGCAGAGGCCTGCTTGGCGTGTCTGAAGAACTGTGGCTGGAGCAAAGCAAACAGGTAAAGAGGAGGACTGGGCAAGGTGACCCAGTCAGAGGGCTTCACAGGCTCAGATACAAAGGTACACAGGAGCCAGATCACGCAGGCTAAAGAGACAGGATTTTGTCCTAAGCACAGTGGACAAGACCCTGAGAAAGGAGGATACTCAGCAGCGTGGCCAGCAGGGGAAAGACCCAAGTCCTCAGCGTTAGCGAGTGGGCAGCCCCGTTTTCCCCAGGGCGGTACAGAGGATACCTCCCCGCCCACCACTGGACCCTCCCTTCATTTCCCTGAGCCTCGTTTGTCCCCATCTGTAAAATGGAGACTCGAGCTCTGCCCAGCCCCCTGTGGGGGTCCAATGAGGAGCATGCAGAGACGCTGAAACTGGAGGCTGGGGCACCCCACATCCCAAGGGCTGCTCTGACCTCTTTGCCCTTGAGAACAAACCTCCCAGGTTCCAGTGTCTGCTGGGCCCCCAGGGACCCGGCCCCCCTCAGACAGCCCCAAATAGGCTCTCTGAGAGGAGAGGTGTCCCAGGAGGCGGCGCCTGGCAACCAGATGCCTGCCTAGCAACGGTGGGGTAGGATGGCAGCTGGGCTCCGTGGCAACCGTCAGCGGGGGCCTAAAGGCCAGGCGCTGCTTCAGAGAGGGAGTCAGTGGTGGAAGAGGGGTTTCCCCAGGCTCCTCTCTAAAGCAAACCCTCAGAAAATCCAGCAGGCAACCACTTACAGCTCTGGTGGCCCAGGTGTCACCCACCCTGCCCAGCACTGGGTCTCTGAGTGGTTCGCTTTGCTTCTCTGGGTGTCCAGTCTCCTCTAAAAGGGTAGACCAATGCCTACCACATGGGGACACATGAGAATTCAGCATTAATACATAAAATATAAGACCAGCAAGCATTTATAGGGAGCATGGACTCTGTGCCAGCCTCTGTGCTACATATTTGATTGCCATTCTCTCATTTAACTCTCCTGAGGTAGGTGGTGATTTATGAATCCCATCACACAGATAAGAAAACTGAGGCACCGAGAGGCAAAGCATCACACACAGTGAGGAGCAGAGCCAGAGAGGCCAACCTCCATGCCAGGCCCCTTAACCACTCCGTCATCCTGTCTCTGGTATGAAAGGACCTGGGGTGCTTCTCTCACTCATTGGTCCAGTCAGCAAGTATTTCTACAGTATTAATAATAATGGTAACGACAGTCGCTCACGTTTATGGAGCATGTTTTATGGGCCAGGTACCGTTCTAGCGCTCTCGGGCACTGGCTCACATAATCCTCACAACCCTGTGAGGTAGCCACTGCCAACAGCCCCTTTTACAGAGGAGCAAACTGAGGCCCAGGGAGGAGAAGCAATTTGCCTAAGAAGTTACACTAGGACGTGGTAAAACTGCCACTCACACACAGGCCTTGTGACACCAAAACCCTCCGCATCATACCAGGCACTCAGCAGGTGTTTGAACATCATGATCTGGGTCCAACTATGGGAAAGCCTCCGAGTCCCCAATCCTCTGACTCTCCAGCCTCAAGCCTGAGGCCCAGGAGCCCCCCGACCACACCCCACCATTCTCCTGAAGGTGTGACGGCTTCCGCTGGAATCCCTACCCCAGACAGCCACGCAGAAGGTTGTGAATCCCAGTCCCTCAGGTTGGCTGGACCTTTATCCCACCCCCATCACCCAAAATTATCTATAGACAGGTCCTGCGAGGAAATCAATGGCGCCTGAAGGTCACATCACAAAATCCGAGAACAAACCTTGACAGCATAGAGCCAGGCAGAGGGGTGAGAATCTGAGGTGCTGACAGGGTGCCCCCCATCTCCAGGCAGCCAGAACTACACACAATGGACTCTGATATAATGACCACTGGCCCTGGGGTCACAGCAAAGCCAAGCTGCATGGCCTGGCAGGTTCAGCTCTCTGGGACGCAACTTCCACATCTGTAAAATGGGCGTGATGAGAATAGTGCCCTGAGATGGCAAAGATTGTAGGAGAGATCACAGACCAAGGGCTGAGAATAGCACCGAAAACATAGCTCTGGCTGCAACTGTTATGGCTCCTCCTCCATCGTCATCACCATCATCACCATCATCACCATCATCATCATCATCAGGATTATCAGTATTTCGGAGCCTACAATCAGAGGTGCCCAAGATGTCTACACCAGGGGCTACAAACACCAAAGCCTATAGAAGCCATGCAAGTAGGGTGAATGAGTGGCGCTGGCCAGGTGTAGCACAACAGGGAGAAGGCAGGGACTGTGGCAAACTAGAGTAGACGCTCACTTAAAGGGGCAGCCCCTACTCTGTTCCAGCCACTGTCACCAGGCAGAAATATAGCCAGATCTCTCCGTATTCCAAGAGAAACTAGAAATCTAGATTTTTGTGACAGTTTTTTCCAACTTTTAAAAACCCTGTGCTGGCTAATTCCGAAATGTGTATGAAAAGCAAAGAAGCTAGAATAGCCAACTTGATTTTGAAAAAGAACAATGTTAAAGAGTCACACCTATCTAATTTTGAGGATTCCTCTAAAGTTACAGTAATCAAGACAGTATGGAACTGGCCAAAGATCAGACACAGAGATCAAAGAAATGGAACAGGGAATCCAAAAATAGACAGACCCACACAAATATGGCCATTTGAATTGTGACAAAGGTGCCAAGGCAATTCAATGGAGAAAGGATAGACTTTTCAACAGATGATGCTAGAATGACTAACATCTTATGCAAATTAATGAATCTCAACCTAAACTACATACTTTATACTCAAGTTAACTCAAAATTCATCATAGGTCTACATGTAAAACTTTTAGAAGAAAACAGGAGAAAATCTTTGTGGCCTGAGGTTAAGCAAAAAGTTCTTAGATATGACATTAAAAGCAAGATCCATAAGAGAAAATAAATGATAAATTAAAATTTAAAAAATTTGCTATGCAAAAGACAATGATAAGAGAATGAAAAGATAAGCTACAGAATGGGAGAAAATATTTGCAAATGACCACATCTGACAAGGGGTCTGCATCCAGAATATAACTCTAAATTCAACAGTAAGAAAACAACCCACTAAAAAAAAATGGGTACAAGACCTGAACATATATGCTGCACCCATCAGGATACATGGACAGTATATATGGACAAGCCATTCAACATTATTAGCCATTAGAGAAATGTAAATTAAAACCACAATGAGATAACATTATACTTCTATGAGAATGGCTTTTAAAAAAAAAAAACCTGACAATAGCCAAGTGCTGACGAGGATTGCGAAACCACAGGCTCTCTTAGATATTGCCAGTGGGATGTGAAACCGTACAGTAACTTTGGAAAACAGTTTGGCAGTTTCTCATAACGTGAAGGAGACACTTAACATATGGCCCCACTCCTGGGTGTTTTACTTTGGAGAAATGAAAACATGTTCACACAAAAGACTACAGGAACCGGTTACTAGCAGCTCTATTTATAATTGTCCCAAACTAGAAACAATGTATCATTCAACAGGTGAATGGATAAACAGGCTGTGGTAAATACAAACAACAGGAACACTACTTACTCAGCAATGAAAAGGAACAAACTGGATACACGTGACAACATGGATGAATCTCAAAGACTGTATGTGGAGTGAAAGGAGCTAGCCTCAAAAGGCGGTATGCTGTATGATTCCATCATATGGGGAATATATATATTCTGGAAAAGGCAAAACTATAGGGACAGAAACCAGATGACTGGTTGCCAGGGGTTACAGGTGCGGGAGGGTGTGACCTCTCAGTGGCAGCACAAGAGAATTTTGGGGGTGATGGAACTGTTCTATATCCAGGTTACAATGTAGGAACATAACTCCATACATGCATTGAAACTCATAAAACTCAACACCCACAAAAGTCATTTTTATTGTATATAACTTTTTAAAATTAAATCTTTAAAAAAAATCTCACACTGGGTATCAATAGACTCAGGGGTTTTTTTTAAATACATATACAGATAAAATGACACAGAAATATATGTGTGTGCATGCGTGAATGAATACACACACACACACACACACACACACACACACATTTCCCAGCTCTATCCACTTGAGAGGGCCTAAAAACAGTGACATCCAGTAGTAACAAACACACCTAGCACCCAAATCTAGGTGTCTAAGTACCATCCTCCAATAAAAAGAACCAGAGCTCCTTGGACAATGTTGATTCAAGGGCTCGGACCAGGAAATACAAGACGAACCTGGGATATCATGTGGTGCCAGCAAGTAAAGAAATGCTCAAAGAAGAGAGAAAGGACCCCCTCCTCTCCTGGGCAGGTCCCTGGGAATGACCCTGCCTCCCTTGCCCGGGCCAAGCCCACCCACATACCCCAAGCCATATGTCCATGAAGCCTCTACCCCACTTCCCACACTCGCGGTGCCAGACACTCAACCACTCGCCAGGAGGCCCCATCTCCCAGGACCCTTCTAATTTGAGGTTAGCTTCAAAAGAGGAAGGCCCGCCCTCCTAGTCTTCCCTGGAAGATGAGCAATCTATGGGTGGTCTGCCTGCCAGGGCTGGGCTGCTCGCTGCTCTGCTGAAGAGCCCAGCAGCGTCGGCAAGAAGTCAGCGAATTTCTAAGGGGCTCAGCTTCGCCGTCTACAAAATGGGAATGACGTCTACACTGTTCTCAAAGGGAAGTCACGAAGATCAAAAAGTGCCCTAAAAAACGTTCCGAACAGCACACATACCAGGCTAGTGTAGGATGATGATGATGATGATGATGATGACCTAATATTTACTGAGTAGCTGCTACATGATGGATGCTTTCTAAATGCTTTATAGAAATCCCTGGTTGTAATTCTCTCAACAGCCCTATCTTAGCCCCTTCTACTGATGAGGAAACTGAGGCCCAGAGAAGTAAAGTTAGTTATCTACAGTCACACAGCCAATAAGTAGTAGAATTATAATTCAATCAGAGTCTGTGCATTCTACATGTATTAACACACTTGTCGCAGTAACGCCATTGGTGGGTACTATCATCATCCACATTTTTACAGATGAAGAAACTGAGGCCCAGAGAGTTTTAATGACTTATCTGATTACAGATGGTGATGAACCCACACTGGACAAAGGTCAAGGGGGCAAGAGTCAGGAGACCTGGGCTCTGGGGCCATTTGTGCCTCAACGTGGCCACACAATCACTGGCAAGCACTTCCCCTGCTGAGTCGCAGCGCCGTCCTCGGTCACTCAGTCAACGATCAGCCAAAACCAAAGGTTCAGGCCATGTGTCCACGTCTAGATCCTATTAAAATGGTGAGAAGGATTCTCAACAGATTTGGAGGGTATGTTTGGGATGGTCTGACTTACAGTACTGGCTGGTCAGGAAAGGTCGTCTGAGGAGGTAAAATTTGAGCAGAAAACAGAAAGAGCGACGGGCACAAGCCATCAAGATACCTGAGGAAAGGGCTTTCCAGGTAGAGGAAACAGCACAGGCAAGCCGCCAGAGGCAGGACTTTGCTCAGAGGGCCCATGGAGCAGTGAGGTCAGCAAAGGACTTCGGCTTTTACTCTGAGTGTGATGAGGGGCCATGAGGAGCCCCAGGAGGTCACAGGGAAAGCGAGCAGACAGGTGTCCCGGTCTGACCTGGATTTTAACCAGGTGCCTCCGGTTGGTGTGCAGAGAGTGGACTGTAAGTGGTGACAAGGGGACTGCTGCAATAGCCCACGCAAAAGATGAGAGGGACTTAAACCAGCATGTTGGTTAAAGCACCGTCTCTGGAGCCAGGTGGTATGGGTTCAAATTTCAGATCTGCCACTGACTAGCTGTGTGACCTTGGGCAAGGGGCTTCACCTCTCTGAATGTCAATGTCCTCATCTGTAAAATGAAGATGAAATGAATACACATCTAATAGGGTTTTACGAAGATTAAAGGAGCTACTACTTTAAAGTACATGAAAGCGATAACGCTATGTTGGCATGTAGAAAGCACGGTAAATGGTTAAATAAGGTGGTAGCAGGGAAGGTGGTGAGAATTAAGATGTTTCAAAGTTAGACCAATGGGATTTGCCACTGGGTCGGATACCCAGGGGTGACTGAAGGCGAGGACCAAGGCCAACGCCCAAGTTTTTGGCCTGAGCAACCGGAAGGATGGAGCTGACGTTAACTGGGATGGAAAATCCAGAGGACAGGTGAGATCAGGGGGAAGAAAAGAGGTTCCTGGACTGAACCTGCCCCCTCCCCCGCCCCCACCCCCACAACAAACAGGGTTCAAGAGGAGGAGGAGGATCAGCAAAGGAGGCTGAGCAGGGGCACAGAGGAAAGGCAGGCATCCTCCGCATCCTGGCACCATCCCTTAATCATCCCGTTTGTTTCAGGAGTGAGACTGGTCCCCTCGACGAGTCTGCAACTTCTCCACAACAGAGACACATCCTAAAATGCCCCTGTGTCCACCTGTTATCCAAGTCCTCCAAGGGAGAAAAGCCATCATGTTTTCAAACTATTCCAACCAGGCTGACTGCTTCTAAAATCAATCCCCAAACACCTTGCCCTGCTAAATATCCATGTCTCTGCGACTCCACATGGGGCACAACGAAAGCAAATCAGTTACCAAGCAAAACTGCACGTCTTGCAAAAGAGGCTGGATTTCATGACATCGATGAAAGTGATGTTGGGAAGCGGCAGCTGGGGGAGCAGGCAAAGCTGTAAACATACGAAGACCTGGCAGGCAGACCAGTTCACGTAACAGGAGAGAATGGCCAAGGAAGGAGGCAAGAGAGGAAAGTTCCAACGGAGGCGGCCCAGCCGTCCCAGAGAGGCATGCATGAGAGCCAAACCCGGCTCAATGGTTTTTGCAAAACGATGCTTTATCATCGTACTCTTTATCATCACGCTGTAAAGGACAACCTGACATGAATGATATCAGATCACGCAATCACTGAATTTTAATCAGACAAATTATGCAACCCCCAGTGGAAAAAAAAAATCAGCACTTGATTCTCCCTTTAATGATTCTAAGAATTCATGCCAAGTTGCCACTGCATCCTAAATACTACATCTTAATAACTGAAAAGATGAAATTTAACTTATTTTTAGGATCCTGGTTTTCTTCCCCCAGGTAAAGTCCTCATCCAGCTCTTCCCCCACAGGCACTCCCAATATTGCTATGTGAGGGCCCATTTTCAACGGATTCTCAGCAGCAAGCCTTTTTCCGGCACCAAACATTTGGGGATGGTGAGGCCAACCTGGACCAGCAGATGGCCAGGCCCTCTTGGACCTAAAGGCCTTCCCCTCTTCCCTGGATAAACCAAGAAGCTGCTTTGCCCACCGGAACTGCAAACCCACAAGAAGAGAAAATCACGTGGATTGTCGGGTGTGAAGCTTTGAGTGGGGAGTGTCCAGCCTCCTCTCCTGAACCCACCTGACCCCACAGAGGCCCCTTCCCGCCCCACCGGCCCAGCAGGAAGCAGCTCTCAGCTCCCCCGCCTGTCACCAGTGGCCTCATCCTTGGGAAATCCCATAAAGGTGCTGACTTTAAATGAGAACTTTTTATTACATATGAATTCTATCTCTATAAAGTTTACATGTTTAAGAAGTGTTGATCTGCCTGTGAGTACCCTGCCTGGGGTCTGCTCTAATAGGCCAGCTGGAGGACGGCAGGCTGCCCAGCCCCCACCAGGAACAGGGCCCAACAGCAGGCCAGACAGCACCATTAAGACTCGTTCATAAAAAATGCTTAGGACGCTAAAGGCCACTGGTGTCCCGTGCTGTCCATTCTGCCCTCAAGAAACTGGCGTGGGAGCTATCTCCTCAGTGATACGCAGGCTTGGCTCCAGCCACTGTGCCAGCCTAGCACCCAAAGCCCCTTCCGTGGGGGTTGGCACCAGGGTGGCAGGACTGTCCCTAAACCAGTTTCAAGCTCAGGAGTCATGGCTGATGTGCTAACTCTGAGGCACCCCCTCTGACCTCCTGAAGTGACCCTCACCCTCTTGGCAGCTGCAAAGACTCACTCATCCCAACTGGCCAGCCTCCCTGGGCCTTTAGGGTCGACCGTCAAGATTCTAGCCCCCTGACAATCGGGCCCCAGCCAGTGGCCCCTTTTTCTTGTTCTCTTTAACCCTATGCACCTCCGAGTTTTTTGATTCCCCGAATGCCCCAGCAGCAGAAAAAAAATTGAGCGCATCCCCCCACATTTGTTTCACAAATATCTATGAGCCCCTGCCAGGGGCCGAGCAACGGACATGCGGACATGCGGGGAACAAGAGAAAACCCGGGCTTAAAAGGAGACAGATTGTTAACAAGCAGACAAATAAATACAGCAGGAGGGGAGGGGTGCTAAAAGGCAGGAGAAAGCTGGGGAGTGAGTGAAGTTTTCTGAGACAGGGTGTTTGAGGGGAGGGAGGCCTAAGGGGGCAGGTTAGGTAGATCCTGGGGGACAGCGCCCCGCAGCAGGTAGAGAAGTGAGGTAAGACTATGCTTGGAGCCTTAGAGGGGCCACTGGGGCTCCAAAGGAGGGGCGTGGGGGGCGGGACTGAACTCAGACAGGGCAGACCCAGTCATCTAGGTTTGTACGAAGCTCCCTGGGAAACGGGCCATGGGCCAGGTTGAAGGTGGGAGGGCAAGTGGCAAGACCCCTCTGGAGGACAAATGAGTGTTCTCAGGAAGCAAACCAATCCTTCTGAATCCATCCTACAGAGGCACCAGCACCTGTGTGTGACCCAAGACATGACATGCAAAGGGGACTGCGAGCAAAGCAGGGAAGGGCAGGAATTCTGACCCGTGGGTGGGGGAGGGGGAGGAGTAGAAGAGGGGGAGGAGGAAAAGGAGGACTGTGAGTAGGGGAAGGGAGGAGGGGTGAGAAGGGCGAGAGGTCACTGGGGTGGGTCAGAGCATCTCTAACAGATGACCCATGACCCTCCCAGCCCCCACGCCCCACCCCACACTCAGAACCTCTCAAAGCCCCCTTGAGCACCGCACGCTGATGGCCCTCTGGGGACTCATTCCCGGGCCTCACTGGTGGCCGGCCGTTCCTCACACTCTCCTTGCCCACCATGGTGGTGAGTGATGGGTGCCCCCCTCCATCAGCCCCAGGCCCTCCCAGAAGAAGGGCGGGGAATCCTTTAACCCTGGAAACACTGACATATGTGTCTGCTTCCCCAGACCACCGGACTTCATATCACCTCTAAACATACCTATCTCAGGATCAGGTAAAAGTTGGTTCCAACTGGCCAGTGAATTCTATTAAAAGGCATCATAAAGATTCTTTAATTAAAAAAAACAAAAAACAAACAAACAAAAAAAACAACTGAATTTCAAACATCACAGGTAACAAGTGTTTAAAGGAGCAACAGATGCCTGTTGGCTGCAGAGACCCCACCCAACCAGGGTCCATAACAGAATGTTTCAAAGGCCTGACCACTTTCCAGCTCATTTCCTTCTGCTGTTCATAATATTATACATTTATATAAAGGCAAAAAAACAAACAAACAAAAAAAACCCCACCTTCTTGCAAAAAAAAAAAGAGAATCCCATTTTTGCAAGGAATTTTATAAGCAAATCTGGAGGGTAGGGGAAGGCCCTAAGGAAACCCGTAAATAAGCCTGGTTGCAAAATGTTTAAAAAAAACAAAAAACTTTTCATATAGAAACACCCAATGAACATTTTTCAAGTCTAATTTTGAAAAATGATCAAAACACTTTTCTTTTTCAAACATCCCAAATGACAAGTGGCCACCAGATGCTGGGGTATGGAAATACGACTGCGGTTTGTTTTATTTTTCTTTGTTTTTAAGAAACCTAAAAATTAGGGAAGTCACAAATACCCGGGGGGGGGGGGGGGGACATGAGGAAAATGGCCGGTGTGGTGACTCAACTTGACTTGCGGATTATCAGAGGCTTCGGGATGAATGCACCCAGCAGCCAAACATCTGATGCTGGCGTGGGGGACCACGAGAGACTGCACAAACCCAAACGGAACTTGTAATGCACTTGCTGTATGTAAAAGGCCCATGGCAAGTGTTCTATAAGCTGAGAACATTTTGCTGGGAAGACGGCGCCCCCCGTGGATCCCTGTTCTCCACCACCAAGGAAAAGACAAGCAATGTTCTAGAACCTTTCGCAGGATGACATGCTTGGGATATGATGTCACCTGGTGAAGTGAATTCATCCAAGAATGAGTCACGGAAGCAGCCCTGGAATGCCCTTCAGAAACCTCAGTGGTAGAACCCAGGGCTTAGGCCCAAAGG
>NW_017731404.1:474110-495313 GCF_001890085.2 Hipposideros armiger
ACCCACCCCTCAAACAGGAATCTCCCCTCTTTGGGATAAGCTCAGAGCCCCCGCTAGGATGGCAGGCATCTCGCCTTTTGCCACCAGCTTCTATTTCCCCTTTTTTTATGGTAAAGCACCCCACAGCTTCTATTTCCCCTTTTTTTATGGTAAAGCACCCCATGCTGCCTGACGGGTGTTATCCGTCCTCCACCTGAGCCACACAGGGTACAAGAATGAAGCCAGTGGGAAAAGCAGAGCTAAGAGATGGATGCCGAGCCCTAGACCAAGCTCTACCTGAAGCTCATCTCCGAGCTTCAATGTCATAGCTCTTGTTTACGTCAGTTAGGTTCCGTTTTCACTCACAGAGAGAGTCTACCATCCAAGATTAAACAAAACCTGACTTTAGCTCGGAACTGAGAAGTCCAGCTAAGTCCACCCCTTCCAAAGATTCACCAGTTCAGAATGGAACAAGTCCTTTAGGTGTCATGGATACGGGCCAATTACAGGCACCCAGCTTCCAACAACCTCACAGTGAAATCTGGCATCGCCTTCCTCAATGTCTCCATCCACCTTCACTGCCAGGACAACCTGCTGAACGTCAGGCCCTCACCCCCGTCCTGGACACTGAGCTTTTCTGGGGAAGAATGGGGGGGCGGGGGGGGGGGCGCAAGGAGAGAGAAAGAAGGAAAAGAGACCAAAAAAGGGGCTCTATAATAAATCTGACAAATCCCGTGACAGGAAGTAACCTCACAGGGCGATCTGATCATAAATTCCTGATGGGTGGGTAGTCACGCCCCAGGCATATAACTTCTTAATAAAAGGTTTCTTTCGCCTTAAGTCAGCCCTGCCCACTGTTCTGATGCAGCTAGGTTAACACACGTTTGAAATGCCGGAAGTAATCTTTTTCAGACCTCTAGGAAGTGTAACCACCCTCAAGAGAACACATCATTTTATCTTTCCTGTAATCCAATCACCGCCTTGCTTTCTCCCACTTTCATACAATCTTCCTCATCTTGCCCCCTTAATTCCCAATGCATAAAAGAAACTGCAGAACTGTCATTCTCCGGAGTATTTAAGATCTTGCGTTCCAGCATGTCATCAGTTTGGCTCAAATAAACCCTTATAAAAATTCTCTACAGGTTTCGACATTTCTTGTATTGACAAAGGGGACGGGGCAGGAAGAGTGAGAGGAGGAGAGCATCAACAGCAAGCTCTTCCTGAGAGCTCAGCATGGGCCAGCGGACCTGCTCCAAGCACTCTCATGCAGTATCTCATTTAATCCTCGCAACACCAGCAGAGGTAGATATTGTTATTATTATCCTCGTGCTACAGATCAGGAAACCAAGCTGCAGAGGGGTAAGTCAATTGCCCAGGGTCACACCGCCGGTGTGTGGCAGGGCCAGGCTATTAGCCAGCCCCCACACAGCCACCCAAAACATTGACCCGTCCCCCACAGCTTGCTGGGAACTGCCCGCATGTTCCCTTTCCTAGACATGCCTGGATGAAGCACTCCAGCTCTCTAAAACTCATGGGCTCTTTCACATGGTCCTTACGAGTTATTTCTCTGCTGGCCAGTCCAGCAGTCTCAGCCTCTCTGAGTCATGAACCAGCTCATGTCCCTCCTCAGCTCCAGGGGCTTCCATCCACTGAGAATAAAGTCCAATGTTCTCACCACAGGCCACAAGGCCACTTCGGGCCTCGCCTCCTGCCATTCTCCTTGTAAGCTGCTCCAGCCACACCAGCTTCCACTACTGGCATGACCTCCTGCCCCAGGGCCTTTGCACTTACTGTTCCCTCTGCCTAGAATGCTTTCCCCCAGATGCTAGCATAGCTCCACCACCAGTCCCAAACTTCTTAAGGACCTCTGTTCAAACCTCACTATCTCTGGGAAGCCATCCATGCTCAGCTCATCTAAGAAAAGCAACTCACTCCCAGCCCTGCATGCCTTCTCTCTGTCCCTGCATTAGTTTTCTCCCTGGCCTTTATCACTAACTGGTACTCCACGCATTTACTTATTTACTTGTTCACTGTCATAGCGCCAAACGTGGTAGGCAGGTGCTCAAAAAGTGTCCTGGAATGAATGCATGCATGACCAGATCTGCCATCTCAAATCCAAACTCAGCCTGTCTCACACATGGATCAGCTATAGTAACACAGCTCTTGTCCAGGGGGGGAAAGAAAGCCACAACATTAGTCCACAGGCGCATGGGCGGCAGCAACCCCCACAAAGACCTACTTGTGCAGAGCTCAGAGGAGGGGCGGGGTCCCGGGGCCACGTGGGGACCACAAACGCTTTGTGACTCCTCCCCTCACTGAGCGCTAGCAGGAAGCGCTCTTCTACTCCAGGTCTCCCACTCAGATTTTCAGGCCAAAACCCTGGAGTGTCCTCAGGGCATCGACAAGCGAGAGGAGGGAGGGGGGCAGCAAGGAGGGCTTTCCCTCAGGGTCCTGCAGGTGC
The DNA here is from genome assembly GCF_001890085.2 of Hipposideros armiger. NCBI lineage: Eukaryota > Metazoa > Chordata > Mammalia > Chiroptera > Hipposideridae > Hipposideros > Hipposideros armiger. The sequence continues at coordinate 476,551 of NW_017731404.1, forward strand.
GGGTCGGCCCCTGAGAGCCCACCTCCCTCGCCTCACTTTAGTCCCCCTCAATTCCTATCTCTCCCCCCATAGCCAGCCAGCAGCAGATCCATCAGAAGGGGGGCCACACCTTCTAAATACCTGTCTCTTCTCTGCCACCTCCTGGGTCAGGGCCACCATCATCTCCTACCTGGACGGCTGCAGGGCCTCCTGCCTGGTCTGCCTGCTACCCCTCCTGCCCCAATCCACGAAGCGACAGAGAGAACTCTTCAAAACCAAATCCACTCATGTTCCTCCCCCTCTCTCAACCCTCCAATGGCTGGCTTCCTGCACATCTGGGAAAAAAATCCCAACTCCTCACCTCACCATGAAAGATCTGGCCACAGCCGGCTCCCTGCTCACTCACTGCTCCTCACACTCACCTCACACCTCAGGACCTTTGCACATGCTGTTCCTTCTACCCAAACACCTCTCTCCAACAACTCTACTCCTCATCGCTCAGTGACAATGCCACCTCCTTGCCAGGCCTTCCCTGGCTGCCCAGCTAACACAGCCCTTCCAGACCCACCCCTGACACCATCAACCCCACACCCTGCTTCGCCATCTTCACAGCCCTGACCACTGTCTGAAGTGGTCTGTGCCTCCTTCCTTCAGTTTCTGTCTGCTTCCCACCAATCCCAGGCACCCTTGAACGAGAGCCCTATAAGGTCAGGAACAACTCTCCTGTTTACCCCACATGCCCAGCACCCACCCATACCAAAACTCAAAAAATATCTGACGACTGAAAACACAAAATCCTATGTTGGGTGCCAGCTCAAATGCCAACCCACCCTGATAGTCCAGCCAGAGGTGATCTCTGGTGACCTCTCAGAGTTCGTTATCACAGTACTCCTCACAGCACAGGGCACTTTCCCCATTTCACTCCAGCTGTTAAGTTCCTGTCTGACCTTCCCCATTACAGTAAAAGCTACTGGTGGAAAACCCACATCCAAGAAACCCCAGCCACCCTGGGCCTGGCGTGGAGCTGTGAGCTTTGTACTTGCCTCACGGCAGGTTTCCCCAGGTCTGCCTGGCAACGCTAGGTGACACTGGGGGAGAGGGGCCGTTGGGCCAACATTCATGAATATTTTTATTTTGATATTAATACCTATGGCTACCATATCAAATCCATGAACATTATTGCTTAAGATAAGACTAACATTTTAAAAAAGGGAGGAGGGTCAGATTAAGTAAAAATGTTATATAAAAAAAAGTTGCAGCTGGTATATGCATGTGACAAAAAAACCATGAGACTGATGCCAGAGTAAGTAAATTTTAGGCAACACTAAATGAATGGATGGCTGGGCCAATGGACAGGAGGGGATGAAGGAAGAAGTAAAAGAATGAAGCGAAGGGGAGGAAAGACAAAGAAAAACAGGCCGAGCACATAGTAGGTGCTCAGTAAAGATGCTAAATTAAGCCGTTAGCAAAGGAAGCAGGACGGGGCTGTGGTGACATGCTGGGGCCCTGGGACCACGCCGCTGGTTCGCATCCTGGCCCAGCCCTTGCTCCCTCTGGGACCCTGGGCATGTGACACAACCCCTCTGTGCTTCAGTTTCCTCATCCGTACAACGAGACACCAAGAATACCTCCGTCAAGGCTAATGGAAGGAATAAATGAGCTAATGTGTGCCGAATGCTCAGAACAGGGCTCAATTCATCCTAAATGCTTGATAAAGATCGGCGAGTAGTATGATAAATAAATTACTGAGCCCATCCTAGGACTGGGATAGGAAAAAGGCCCAAAATGTAGCCACTTCCCTCTTTCAGAAGCACCCTAAAACTCCACAAGCCTCCCCAGAAAGTTTTCCAGGAATGGAGAGAGAAAAGAGGGGAACGAGAGGTCCCGCTCCCAATAGGCTCAAAGCAGGCAAGCGGGTGATAGGCTGCAGGATAATTCACAGAGGAAAAAAAAGAACTTTAACATGGGTGGCTAGCCAGGCTGTCTCTCCAGATTTAAAGGCTGTTGTGCTAATTCTGCCGGCTTCGGTTTTTCTTAGCCTCCAAGGAGCTCTTGCCTAAACGAGTGCCTGCAATATGCTGAGAAGAAGGAAGGGAAGGTGAAAGAGAAGCAGAGAAAGGCTGGGTGTGCCCCTGAGGAAGCCAGTCTGTTGGGTCCAACCCAGTCCTGAACACCCAGAGCCTTTCCTCAAGGCCACCACCAATGGGTCACGCCAAGGCTCACAGCCCCGCCCTCAGTGCACCCAACATTTTCCCTGCCACATCCCAACCTCCCGAGCAGCAAGCCCTAAGTTCCTCCATCCACCCACCACCTGTGCCCAACTGTGCCCACCAGCCCCCATCAGCTCACACCCTGCCAATCAACTGAAATATTACTGGCTGCTCAGGTGATCAGGTGACTGGGTTCACTGCCCAAGAACCCCGATGTGCATTTATTTCTGGGAATGTGCCAAAGAGAGAAAGAGAACAACAGAGATAGACAGAGAGAGCCATGCGAGCGTCAGCACACACACACACACACACACACACACACACACACACACACGCATAATGTATACACTATTAATGCCGGGTGACAAGCCTGCAGAAAATAGCACCCAGCTAGCTGGCTAAGACTATGCGAATTCATGCGCACATACACATTAACGTCACTCCCTGTGGTAAACACACAGGGGAAATAAATAGTCCCCTTCACGCTATTTCTGCCAGATGGCAGAGCCTTGGCAATTACTGAATATGTCTGCACGTCTGTGCATTTGTTTGTATGCAATAATAACACGGCTGGACCGGCCAAGTGGCGCATTGGTTAAGAGTTGGCTTGGGACACCAGCTCTGAGCAGCAGGGCCCCGGTTCAGATCCCACATGAGGGCCAGTGACGCTGTGCCCTCTGCAGCTAAGATGGTGAACAACAGCTCAACCTGGAGCTGGGCTGCTGTGAGTCACCGGTGACGACGTTAGGCTGCAGTGGGGTGGCAGGGGGCTGCCATGAGCTACCATGAGTGGCTGGCAGCCGGTGTGAGAGGCCGGCGGCTGCCATGAGCTGCCGTGAGCCACCATGAGTGGCCATCCAATGGCCAGCGAGTGACTGCCTCAGCTGGGAAGAGTGCAATGATAGTACCAACATGGGCCAGTGAAGCGACTTCCTCCACAACTAGACTGAAGAACAAAAGGATAGCAACTTGTCTGTTCCCCTTTCCCAATTCCCCAATTAAATCTTTAAAAAATAAAAAATAAAAAAGTAATAACACAGCTGACGTTGCTGAGTTCTTACCATGTGCCAGGCGCTCTCCTACGTGCCACATCAACTCCATGACAGAGATATTATCACTATTACCCCTATTTGACAGATGGGGAAACTGAGGCACAGAGGTTCAGTCACTCACTCCAAGGTCACACTGCTGGTGAGTGGTAGAGCTAGGATTTGCACCCAGGCAGTCCAGCTCCCAAGCCTGCACTCTATGCCACCGTTTTACGCAGCTGCAATAGCATAGCTACAGAGCCAGGGTGCCGGGCTCTGCCAGCATGCTAATTACAACCGACATGTTTATCCCTAAAATAACATATTAGTCCCATGTTGCAGGTGTACATATGAGAAAATTGAGACACCAAGAGGTTAAATAATTTGCCCAAGGTCACAGCCGGGCAGTGCCAAGGCTAGGGTTTGAACCAGGCATTGAGATGCTAGATCCCAGGCTCTGGCACGCCAGGCAGCTTCCAGCTGTAAAAAGGTAGTTAACTCTGACAAACACAAGGGCTGTACAGCCAGCACCCAGTATGAGCAAGTCATTTTGACCCTAGGGGTGAGAGGGAAGGATCCCAAAATGACCACATGCCACTGGGGCCCTCAACAAGCCCACCATGCCAATGAGAGGCTGGATTTAAACAAGACTGGTACAGACCTGAGCCAGAAACCCCCAGGGAAGGTGGGTGCCCAAGGTCCAGAAATGCATGCAGTCAAGGTCGGAGCCCAACGACAGCCTCTGCCCCTCCAACAAGTTGCCCCAGGGGCAGAGTGTGCAAACTGGCAACCCACGGGTTTGGCCCACAGACGTGTTTTGTTTGGCCAACGCTGTGTTTGTTAAAAATGTGACTGAGTTGCCAACTTTTAAAAATCAAGTGATTTCATACCAAAAACTCCACATTTCCGGCTGTTGGAAAACATCTTTAAAAAGTCAGCAGATCTGGCAATACTGGGCTCATGTTCCTACACAGGAACTGCTGCTTGGAGCTGAGAAGCAGCTGCCCCCCGCTTTACATGGGACATGTGCTTCTGCTGTTTTCCAGAAGGTGCGGGGTCAGAGGCTTGGGCTGTGGGGCCAGACCACCAGCTCGCTTGTATCTGAGCTCTGTCATCTCCTCATTGTATGATTTGGGCAAATTAATGCTGTGCCTCATCTGTAAAAGAGTAACCACTCCATAGGACAGATGCCGGGTACCTAATAAACACTCAATAAGTGTTAAACAACATTGCTGTCTCCCCAACATCAAGGCCAAAGGTTTGAGGCATCATTTTGTAACAAGAAGAGCTTGCACATGTCTAGTACCTACTATGTGCCTCGCATTATTCTAGTACTTTATGGATCCATTTGATCTTCCCAAGAAACCTGTAAGACCACTCCTAGGCATATACTCAAGAGAAAGTAAAACTTACGCCCACACAAAAACTTGTACACAAATGTTCATAGCAGCATTATTGATAATAGTGAAACAGCAGAAACAACCCAAATGTCCATCAACTAATGAATGGATATATATATATACACACACACACACACACACACACATATATATATATATAAACAAATGTGATATAGCCATATAGTGGAATATTATTCAACCATGAAAAGGAATGAAATTATGACACATGCTACAACATAGATGAACCTCAAGAGCATTTCGCTAAGTGAAAGAAGCCAGATACAAGAGGCCACATTTATGATTCCATTTATATGAAATATCCGAATCTGTAGAGACAGAGTAGATTAGTGGTTGCCAGGGGTGGAGGAGGGGAAGAAATCAGAGTGACTGCGAATGGATTCAGGGTCTTTCTGAGGTGATGGGATGTTCTGGAATGCGAAAGCTGGGATGGTGCCCAACCTTGTGAATATACAAAAGCCTGGAATGGACACTTTAACAGGGTAGATTTTATGGCACATGAATTATATATCTCAATTTTTAAAAAAATTCAAGAAGCATCTATAAGACAGATGTTTGTATTATCTCCATTGTAGAGGTGAAAAAAATCAAGGCACAGCGAGCTTCCAGGTAGAGAAATATTTTTCTCTATATCCATGTTGATGGTGAAAGTAAAGGAACGAGACAGGTGATGCGGGTGGTGTGACTTTTTTCCCACCCGGCTGCTTGACTGGTGGGAGCCACGGGCATCTGGGTTTGCCCAGGCAAATCATCTCCAATCTGGGCTCCAGTCAAACATCAGACTGGAATGACTCTTATCTAGATCCCTCTAATGTCCTCAAGCATCTTACAAATCCAGGGCGTTGTGGTGAAGCATTATTTATTCATATCTATAGGGACAGCTGTGGACATTAATAAATGATGACTTTAATGACCCACAGTGGGAACTGGGCCTCTCCCAAGTGCACGGGAAGAAAACATCCTGGGGTTTCCAAGTCCGTCCAAGCCCTTCGTGTGTCTGGCTCAGATGTCAGAGCAAGGGGCCTTGGCAGCCCACCTCCTCCCAAGAGGGTCCAGTAGGGCCAACCCATTAGGCAGGAGGATCCCTTACTCCCCAAGGGAAGATTACCTCACGGGGCTAGAAGACACCCCTCCCTTCCCAGGAGGAGTGCCCTCACTCACCAAGAGGACCCGGCCTTGGGACAACAGACACCCTCCCTCATAGGATGAAAAGACACCCCCCAACCCCATTTGGAGCAGCAAAATCTCACTGGGATGCTGGGGGATGGGGCCACAGCTTTTCTGCAAATAAGTCCCTATACAGTCCCTGAGCATGGAAGGGTCCTCAAGGGTGCCCTGCAGTAGGAGGCTCCAAGCCCCACTCTCAGATGCAGGACCAACCTGCAAATGATGCATTAGAAGCCAGACAGAAAGAGGGAGAGAGGGTGGGGGTAAGAAACAGGCACAAACAGAGGGGAGGGGAGGGGAGGGCAGGGGAGGGCAGGGCAGGGCAGGGCAGGGGAGGGACAGACCTAGGTTGACAGAGCCTCAGAGGGAGGCTGGAGGCAGAGCCTGGGAGAGAAAGCAAATGGAGAGCATGAAACAAGAGCGCTCCCAGGCAGAAGCAGCAGTCCAGGAAGAAGAGGGGAGACACAGCAGGGGCCTTCCTTTGGGGTCCTTCCCACACAGCAAGGCAATGCCAGACCTGCCCATGAGTCCCCATCAGTGGGAAGGTAGGGGGGCAACCTCAGCTGAGGAGCAAGCAGGCTAGTCAGGCTGGGGGCTGGGCCTGGGAGTGCCAAGGGTCCAGCCAGGTTGCCATGGCCACGGAGACAAAGAGGGGCTGATGAGAAGCCTGGGACTATTCCCCAAAGGGGCCCCAGCCGCCTGCAGTCCCCAGGGAAGCCCACTTGTCTCTAGGACCTGCTTCACCAGGGCTCCAAGCTGTTGGCCAAATGCACTTCTAAGGGGAGGCCTGCAGGTCAGGGTCTATTCAGCTGCCCGGGCTGGAGGCAGGCAGTGAAAAACATGGCCCAGTCAGGGTGGGCAAAGAGAAAGTACCCCCGTCTCCCAAGCATCCAGACCCTGCCAGCCAACCCTAAGTTCCTAACTTGCCTGGGCCTTCATTTCTTCATCCATTAAATGGGGAGTAGATCCCTCAGCTTGTCCTAGCTCCCAGGGGCAAGGAGCTTGTAGGCAGAGAACCAAAGGTCTGACTAAATGATTAATAATAAAGTTCACATGTGCTGAGGGCTCACTGTGAGCCAGGGTCTGCTCTCAGCGCTTCGCCTGTCCTAACACAGCATCCCTACAAGTACGGAAGAACTATTTTTTTTTTTGCTTTAATTTCCAACCCATTTGAGATGGACTAATGCTTTTGCGCAATGTAATAAAAATGAATTACTAGAAAAAGAAAGTGAAAAGACAGACTAGAAGCCTAATTTTTTTTAGTCTTGAACTAAACCTGCATAAAGTTACTCTGCCAAATTGCCGTCTGGACCTCCTGTGCAAATCACACTCTGAACTGCTCGTTGTCTCAGCACAGGGGACCCTCACAGCCACCCAGGAAGTAGGTACCAGAGCAGGCACGAGGCCAGGGCTGCAGCATGGTTATGAGTTTAGCAGTCCGGGTTCTAGTACCAGCTCTGCCATTTCCTGGCAAAAGACTTCGCCCCTCTGTGCCTCTGTTTCCCCACCTGCAATATGGGACTAATGCTAATGGTATCTCATAGGGGTTTTTTGGTGGGGAGTCAACAAGTTTATCGTGTGCAGCTCTTTAGAATAGTAACTGACTTACTGAAACTTGCACCGCATATTAGGTATTACCGTAAAGTGGCATCAAATGTCAGGTGGCATTGTTATTGTGATTCTCTATCTCCTTACCCTCACCCACCACCCACCACACCTGATGTGTCAAGTATCTACCAGACGACTGCCTTACTTGTCTGTCACTCCCACGAAAATGCTAGGTCTATGAGGGCAGGGGCTCAGGTCTGTGTTGTCAACCACTGAACACCCCACTCGGACTAGAACTGTGCCTGGCACTTGGTGGATGCCCCCAAAATGGCAAGAAGCATGAGCTCAAAGCCTGGTCTGCCAAGTGTTCGCTGTGTGACCTCAAGTAAATGACTCAAACTCTCTGGGCCTCCTTTCCTTATCTGTGGAATGGGCATACAATAATGATGACCTTGCCCACGTGCACAGAAAGGTTTGGGGAAGGCTGCTGCTCCCTGCAGCACTTCTCAGCACTTTATTTGGCAAGGTCTTGGAGACATTTTTGGTTGTCACAACTGGGGAGGGGAGTGTGTACCGGCACCTAATGGGCAGAGGCCAGGGATGCTGCTAAGCATTCTCCAATGCACAGGACGGCCCCCCCACATCAAAGAAGTACGCAGCCCAAACTGTCAACAGTGCTGAGGTTGAGAGCTCCTGGTATGGAAGAAAAAGAACCACCCAGGTGCCCATCAAGAGAGGAATGGATGTATAAACTCCAGTATGCTCGTCCTGTGAAACAGTAGGCAGAAGTTAGAGGGGATGACCTAAAACTGTATAGAACATTAAAAGATCACCCAGACATACACAGTCAGTGAACAAAGCCAGCTGCAGAATGCTAGGTGACCACAGCCATCGACCCTCAGAGAGCAGGTAAAGGACGGAGGCTGTAGCTTTAGCCACCTGCTCCACCGCCTCGGTTTGACACCTTTTACTTAAACAAATGCACACACTTAAAAGCATGCCCCGTTGTTTCCACGAGTTCATAATTATGTATGTCAATGGCATGACCGCACCAGGAAAGATCTAGAAAGCTGCACAGCAGACTAGTAACAAGAGACACTGGAGGTAGGGTCAGCCAGGAATAGGGAGGTGAAGGTTCCCTCACTTGTAATTGTTTAATTTTCTACTATGAGATTGCATTCCTATCATTTAATTAAAAATGAATGACAAAGGTATATACCCTTTAACCCAGAAATTCCATTCCCACAACTGTATAAACCTACAGGCATGAAGTGGCCTGTGTCTGTCATATACATCATTTGTAGTGACAAAAGATGGGAAGAACTTGAGCGTCCATCAAGAGGGGACTAGCTTAAAGAAAGACAAACCACAGAGCATCCATCCAGCGGAATTCTACGTGCTATTACGGAATTACCTCCATGGCAGAGGGTGAAAGGGGGACAAGGCCAAGTGCAGAAATGTGAGTACAATGAGCCACCACTTGTGTAACAAAAGGGACATGAACAGGCTATGAAGGGCCCGTAAGGAACCAGGACCAGCGGGCTGGCTTTGGGGTGGAAACTGGGAGGCTGACCTCTTTTTCTTTCAAAAAAGATTTTATTGTTTTTAGAGCAGTTTTAGGTTCCCAGCAAAATTGAACAGAAGGTACAGAAATTTCCCCTGTACCCCTTGCCCCCACAGATGCACAGCCTCCCTCCCCCATTATCAGATCTCCCATCAGAGCGGTGCATTTGTTACAATCCATGGACCTGAGTTGGTTGCCATGTCATTATCCCCCAGAGTTGACATTGGGGTTCACTCTTGGTGGTTCACATTCTGTGGGTTTGGACAAATGCATGATGACACGTATCCATCATTATAGTATCATACAGAGCAGTTTCACTGCCCTAAAAGTCCTCTGTGCTCCATCCCGGGCAACTGCTGATCTTTTTACTGTCCTCATAGTTTTGGGGAAGTGATATCTCACTCTGCACTATTTATGCCTTTTTAATTTCAATCATGGGAACGATTACATGGTAGATATATAAATAATATATAGCATTCATATAACATATAGTTTTATGTGCACACATGTATACATATATGTATTTCAAAACTTAATTTAAAAGACAGAAAAGAGCATATACTGTATGATTCCATTTTACACCAAGTTAAAAAACAGGCAAAAATAATGCTTGATGATAGAGATCAGAACAGTGGTTACTTTAGGGGATGCTTACTGGGAGGGAACACTGTCTGGGGTGTTGGCAATATTTACTACCTGATGGGGATGACGGTTATACAGTAACCATACACTTAATATGGTAAATTTTGCATGCAAGAGACGCCTAACAATTTTAACAAAAACTTTTCCATGAAAAAAACAGGTTCAGTCATGGTGAGGGGGGTGATTTCTAGAGAGCCCCCAAATTCTATCATCCCCCCATTCCCAGAGGGAGCTCTTTGCTTGGGGCCCTGGGAGGGGGCCAAGCTGGGGGACAGTTCCCTCCTTTGCCCCTCTGAGAATCAAATGAGAATCAAGCTGGCCTTTGTGGCCGGGTCCAGCAGAGCAGGACAAAGGGCCAAATGACGGCCCCCTGCTCCCCCCAGCCCCCCAGGACACTGCAGCCCATTCATGTTGGAGGCTGGCCATTTCCCCAGGGCTCCAGCCGCGCCCCCTCCCTCGGAGCTGGGAACAATATCCCCTTTTACCACCCGCTTGTCTCCCACTTCCGCATTTAATTGCAAGTTCATGGGTATTAAGTGGCCCATACAGCTGACCTAGCTCCCTCTCCCTCCCCACCCCCCAAAAAGGAGGCCCACAGCCTGGTCTCTGTTCACTGCCTCTGTGTGCCCACTCCTCTCAATGATCTCCCCAGAGAGAAAAGAGAAAGAGCCCCCCTAAGTCCCCCTCATCACCTTCCTCCAGCAACTCTGTTCTCACCCAGAAATGCCGCCTTGCAAACCAAGCTGCTCTTGGCCCTGGCACAGGGGTGTCAGGCCCTGGAATGGCACCCTCTGTTCCGACTTGCCAGGCCGCTGGCACACTCACTTTGCACCTCACTGTAACCCCACTTGATGTCTGAGGAAACTGAGGCCCATGGAGGGTCAGTGACAGGCCTGCCATCCAGCCAGGGCCAGTGCTAAGGGCCTCAACACCCCTCTGCCTGGATGGCCTGGCTCCCTCAGCTGCCTTCTTGCCCCTGACTCAAGGGGGTGGCCCAAACCTTTGACCCTTAATCTCTTCTCTCGCTTTGAAACTCCAGGGTCAACTCTGTGCTCACCCGGTGACCTTTAAGGGCCGTAGAGAGGTCACACAAGCCAATCTCCTACCCTTCACATGAACTCACTTTTGCCCTTGCTCATGGGATGGATTCCTATGAAGGAATGTCTCCACGCCTGTCACGCCTATCTTGAAAGTCTCCACCTCCTCCAGGAAGCCTTCCCAGTTACACCCGTCAAGGTCTAACATCCCTTCCTCTGAAAAGCCTCACCTTCTCACCATCCTCCACCACCCATTCAAATCTGCGCCAGCTCTCCCACCATTCTAAATTTGCTGTCTTCTCTCCATGCCACCACTTGGTCCAAGCCACCACCATCCTTTGCTGGTCACTGACACCTGGCCAATAGCCTAACCAGTCTTACTGCTCCTGCGGTCCTGCCTCCACACTCTGACCTGAGTGGCCCCTTTGAAAACATAAATCAGCCCACTCTTCTGCCCTGGTTCCAGCTTCCGGCCCTCCACAGCTGCCAGCTGCACCTGGAGGAAGGCTCTACTCCTCACCTTTACCTGCCAGGCCCTGCATGGTGTGCCAGGACCCTCCTCACCTCGCTGCCTTCCCTCCCTCCACGCCAGCACCTGCTGCACCTCACACTCACCAAGGTGTTGCCCCCCTCACAGCCTGTGCACCTGCAGATTCCTCCTGCTAGAACTCTCTTCTCCCAGACAGTCGTTGTTCATGGCTTCGCTCCCAGGTCAGGCCTTTCCTGAGCACTCACCTGAAGGCAGAGCCTCCGCCCTTCCTCCAGGCTGCTCTTCACCACAAACCATCCACCCGCTTTGCTGCCATCCTGGCAGGTACGGAAACTCAGAGTGGTCCTGCTCACTGCGTGTGGTCATTTTTCTGCGCCCCTCTGAGAACATCGGCCTCACCAGGGCAGGGATATTTGTCTGTTTGGGTCACTCCGGTGTCCCCAGGACCTAGTACAGCACCTGGCACACAGGAGGTGCTCAAAAACGCTTGGGCACTTGAGGAATTGACGAGAGAGGGTTCCTATTCTTCTTTCATTTAGGTCTAATGTGAGAGAAGGCCTATGCCCTGTTATGTTAAGCAGGTGCTATTAAGCAGATGCTACTGACCAGCTCTGGAGCTACTAACTGGACCAGCAGAGATCTCCCTGCTTTGTCTCGGTCTCCCCAGCAGTACGAGGAGGGTCTGCCATTTCCTGGTTCCTATGCAGCTCCTGAAGCTCGGGGATGGGGGGGTGAAATGGGGGCTCCCTCCGGGTGCCAGGCAGGGACCAGCAAATGAAGGAGCGCCCGGGACCAACCAGCTGGCTCCTCTGCTGGCAGAAGCCTCCTCCTCTCTGAAGGTCCAACTCAACCAAGGCGCCTCAGAGGCGGACCCTCCCACCCCCTTTCCCCAAGCCCGTCAGAATCATCTACACCATGTTTTCAGCTGGCGCCCCATTCAGGGGTACGGTGTGATGGTCAAGAGCAGGGCTCTGGCACCAGGCAGCCTGGGTTCGAATCCTGACTCTGCCTCTTATCATGGCCTCGCTTATAAACTCTGCTAGCTGCACCAGCCTGGGCAGGTTACCGAACCTCTCTACATGCATTAGCTTCCTCCATTTTAAGGAGCCCTGCATCATAAGTGGCTTTAAGGACTAAAGGAGTGAATAACACCCAAACTATTGGGTTGTCGAAAAGTCATAACATATTTTTTCTGTTTTTCATTGCAAAAATGCGTCGTGACTTGTCTGACAACCCAATACATTTCCCGAACTACAACGTGCTTGGGAATCACCTGTGCAAGGAGGTTTAACAAGTAGATTAAAAGCAGACTCTGATACAGCGGATCTGGGGTAAGGCCTAGCTCCCATGTCGATGCTGCCGGAACTGGGGCAGGCCTGGAGCAGAGCAAGGGTTTAACAGGTTTTGGCACATAGTAGGTACTCAATAAAATGTATCTCCTGTCATTATTAGCTATTATCTGACGACATTAGATTGTAGCAAGCTGTGTTTCTGGTCCTCCTACTAGGATTAAATTGGAATCTTTTCAGATCTGTGCAAAACGCTGACTTAAATCTGAAACCATAAACAAAATTTTAATTTCAATTTAAAAGAAATAGCAGCTACCATTTCTTGAGTGTCCACATTTTTTCTTCCACGTAATTCTCAAGACTCCCCTGTACTCCAGGTGAGGGGATGGCAGAGGTTCCCCGCATGGAGACCCCGCATAACCACCACGTGAGATGACCCCCACGAGGATACACAGACAGGACTGATAGAGGAAGACATTTGGAGCGCCCCTCTGAAGCCACAGCCACCTGAGTACACTGTCTGTAGCCTCCTGGAGCCTATGTGTGCTTAAGCATTAGCTGATTCAATGTAAAATATTTCAAATGCCACCATCTGGGGACCCGGTATTGTCCTACATGCATTTTGTTAATATAGCTCAAGACTGGAGGAGCCGTCCCGTGCACCCCTCAGCAAGGCTGGAGGAGTCCCATTTAGAGAGGAAGAGAATGAGGCACAGCCAGTCCGGGGTTGACCAGCCTGTCCAGGGTCCCGCTGGTGCACAGGCTCTATCCACCCCCAAGAGGACGATCGAGGGACCAGGCAGGTCGAAACCCAAAACAGCAAACCCCAGACAGCATTGGCCACTGTTCTGTGCTGCGTGGGAGGGACAGGGGCTGCTGGAACAAGGGCCCACAGCCTCCCCTCTGCAGGCCACCTCCAACCGCACAGATAGGATCTTGCTCTAATCTGCCTCTGGACCAGGGGCCTGCAGACCCTGCCATAAAGGGGGCCTGAGGGAGCTTTGATGTGGTGGAGGATGCAGCCAGCCTGACTCTGAAGCCAGCTGTGGGGGAGGGGAGGACCTCTGAGGCCCCAGTTCGGGCCTTCAAAATGGTCTCAGCTTTTCTCCAGTCCACTTAGGCCCCCGGACAATTTGAATACAACTCTTTTACCAAACCTTTTATACTCACGATCTCATGTAAACCTCACAAAAACCCTCTGAGGTAGGCACTATCATCACTCCCCATTTTGCAGGGGGGGCGGGACTGAGACACAGAGAGCCTAAGTAACCTACTCAAGGTCACACAGCAAGAAAGGGCAGAGCTAGATTCAAATCTAGGTTTAGCCGACGCCAGGGCTAAACTTATTTATAAGCACTTTTCCAGCAGAGTGACCAACTGTCCCGGTTTACCTAGGACTGAAGGGTTTCCTGGGATGTAGGACTTTTAGTTTTAAAATCAGGACAGTCCCAAGCAAACCAGGGCAGTTGGTCACTCTATTTCCCATTCTACCCGTCAATAAGAATAAAGATAAAAACAACAGTAATAGTAACAGCAGCTAACAGCACTCATGTGTGCTGGGCTCCGTGCAAACCCCTAAAGCACGTTCTTCATGGTGCCCTCACCACACAGCCCTGTGAGGTAGGGACCTTTGTTCTCCTCCCCCATTTCACAGATGAGGAAACCGAGGCCCAGGGAGGCTGCAGAACTTGCCCACGGTCAGCACCGAGTAGAGGGTGTGCAGCCTTTGAGATGGCAGAAGCAGTCGGTTCTCCATGTCCTGAGGCTCTTGGACAGGACAGGACCCCGAGAACCACAGTGCCCTTGGAACACTGACCTTCAACATGCACGACATGCAACCAAGCTGCTGCGGATGCAAATAATTACAGGCTTTCTAACAGTACACTAGCTTAAATTTTGCTGTTTACTAACTGGGTGGTCTTTGGGCAAGTTCCTGTGGTTCTCTCTAATTCGTATCCCTGTGTTAGGGCATCAGAGCACCTGTCACTTGCAGGATTTTTCCTGTTTGTTGATTGTCCATCTCCCGCCACTCAAGTATCAGACCTATGAGAGCAGGGATTGTGTCTGTTCTGTTCGCTGCTGCTTCCCCGTGCCTAGCACACAGTAGGACCTTAATCGGTATTTGCTGACAGTACGAAGACAGCAGAAAACAAGATTCCTGGAGCTTACAGTGGGTCTAACATGGTGTGGACATTCCCTTCGTGACAAGGGCTCTGAGAGAAGTCAGCCAGTTCTGAGAACTTGTAATGGAGACGCTGACCCAGGCTGGGGAGTGAGGCGGGTACAAGCCCGGGAGAGCTTTCCTGAACAAGTAAACCCTTGCCACTCACAGCGTGGTCCCCAGGCCAGCAGCACGGGCCTCCTCCCATCTCCTGGGAGCTGTTAGATACACAGCACCTTAGACCCCACCCCAGACCTGGAGATCCAGAATCTGCATTTTAATTCGATCCCCAGGTGCTTCAGATGTGTAGTAAAATGTGAGAGATCCCAGTTCAGAGTGGGCAATAACAGGACTGTGGTTCTCGGTATCCCTGGAAACTGAAAGGCATAAAGCAGGCCTGTGAGGCCACTCTCGTGTAAAACATGGCTGTCCAGCACCCCGGAGGCCCATCCAGGGACCCCGGGCACCCTTCCTCCCTCAGGCCCGAAACAGGATCCGAGAAGCCCATGGCAAGCATATGTGGGAAGGGAGGAGAAGGGGGATGTGAACCCGACAGATTTGCGTGGCAGACTCCCCGAGAGCCGCACCATCTGGAGCCCCTTTGTGATACAGGGGAGGAAGGACGGCGGAGAGGTAGAGAGCCAGGAATATTGATGAAGCAAGGGGGCAAAGGACGTGCGGGGGGGAGGGGGAGGCAGGGGGCCTCCTGTCACCAGAAAACCTGCATCCCCCTCACTCTGCCTCCCAGCCACCTGCAGCAGACAGGGCCACACACTCCAGTAACCACTCAGAATCCATGTGACATCTACCCTTCACACTGCTCCCAGAAATGTAACCCCCCCCCGAAAGTCAAACCCCATTCCTGCTCTTGTTACATGGGATTGTGGAGGGGCTAATGCCTCACTTCCACCTACAATGATAAACATGTGACCCAGGCCTGACCAATCAGAGCTCCAGGCCTCTGGATGGGCCATAGTTCGTGGGTGGGTAACATGACCTAAGGGTCAGACCTGGGAGCACCTGGATCCAACTATGCCTGAAGCCACTGCTCCTGAATCAAATGAGCCCATAAAAGTTTTTTGGGGGGGCTCTTGTTTGCTTTTTGCTTGAGACCCTTTGAGTGGAGGTTTCTGTTATTTACAACCCAAAGAGTCCTGAATAATACATCCGTTAAAGCACTTACCACCCTGCAGTGTCACTATTTGTATATCCATTCTCTCCCCAAGACTGGAGCTCCTTGAGGACACACACTATTGTTTGATTTAACTCTGTCCCTGATGCCTAGAAGGCCTGATACATAATATAATCTCAAGAGATGAGTGACATTGAATGGGTGGCATTTCCTTCCTTCACTCGACAAATATTTACTGAGCACGCACCCTATGCCAGGTACTGTTCTAGGCCTGGGAACAGCAGGGAATGGGAGAGGGAAGGATCCCTGTCCTCCAAGAGCTTAAATTCTAGTGTGTGGAGAGTAGACAATAATCAAACAAATGAGTAAAATATAATTGCAGTGGTGAAGGGGGAGAGGAAGCATAGGGAGGAGGTGCCATTTTAAATGAGGTCAGGGAAGGTTGCACTACGAAAATGAGATGTCTGAGCAGAGACCTGAAGCGATAACAAGCCACATGAATCCCTGGCGGGTGTCCTAGACCAAGCAGACAGCAAGTGCAAAGGCCCTGAGGCAGGAATGTGTCAGGTATGCTTGGCGATGAGGTCAGAGAGGTGGACATGGGGAGTGGGAAGACCAGATACTGAAGGGCCTCTAGGTCATCCTGAGGGCGTTGGCATTTACACGGAGCAAGGTGGGAGCTTTGAGAGGGCTTTGAGCAGAGGAGGAATGCGAGCTGACTTACACAGGGTGTGTGTGAAAAACCACCTGTCAGGGGCAATGGTAGAAGCAAGGGACCGGGGAGGAGACAACTGCAAGAGTCCCAGCAGGAGACAATGGAGGGGTGAGAAGTGGCCAGATTCTAGGTACTTGTTGAAGGTGGCGCTGACAGGATTTCCTGATAGATGTAGGATATAAGGGGAACAGCAGAATCGAGATGGCTCCCAGGATGTGCCTGAGCAAACAGAAGGATGGAGGGGTCATTGACTAGACAGGGGCAGTGAGGGAGAGAGCCAGGCAAGCTGAAGAAGATGGGGAGTCTGTGATGCCTGCTAGACACCCAAGTAGAGGCGCCCAGTCATCATCTGGATATAGACACCTGCCGCTCAGGGCAGAGGTCAGTGCAGGAAACATAAGTGTGGGAAGTGCCAGCAAAGGGATGGCATTGAAAGTGACTGAACAAGATGAACTCACCACAGAATGATGATAAAATGACAGAGGGAGAAAGAAGGAATCGTCCCATCCCCCTGCCACTGGGCCCCCATTCCCACCAGCCTCCCCGACTACGTGCTGAGGGAAGGGGGTGACAAAGAGAAACAGTGATTCAGCCCCTTCTTCTAGAATGCTTGCTACAGACTAGGCAGTCGGGCACCCATCACCTGCCTGCCCCACTCCCAGCTCCACGCCATCACCCAGCTGAGAAACTGAGGCTCAGAGAGGGACAAGGCCGCCTCAAGGGCATCTGAAGTCCAAATCAGCTGGCCAAGCTGCTCCAACCAGGCCCCAGGCTGCAGACACGACGCACTGCTGCCAAGTCCAACTTTGCAAGAGCAGAAATAAAGAGAACCACCCCACCGTCCGTGGCTGCCAGCACAGAGGACGTGACAAAAACCTGACACATGGGGAGGGGGCTGAGAATGTGTGTTGGCCGGAGGCATCGTGGTAACTGACAGAAGACAGTGCTGGCACCAAGCTGGGGAGACACGAGGGGCAGCGAGCACCCAACTCAGGGCTGGGTCTCCAGTCTCACCGGTGCCAGGGGTGTCCCTTTTCCTGGACTCGCAGGCCAGCCCTGAGCCCAAAGCCCCACCTCTCTCCCCCAGGGCCAGGGCATCCCGCTCCCACCTCAGGTGCAACACCTCTCCATGCCTTGACTTCCTCGTCTGTAAGATGGCCGGCAAATACAGAAACACTTACGCCATCGTTTTGTCACAGCAGCTAATATGTGCTGAGCTCTTACTATATGCCAGACACGGACATAGCCCAGGGGTCTCAACCAGATAACCATTGTAGGGCTGTCCTGGGCACTGCAAGATATTGAGCAACGTCCCTGGTTTCTATCCACTAGTTACCAGTAGCATCCTATCTCCCCAGTTGTAACAACCAAAAATATATGCAGACATTGCCAGTGTCCCCTGGGGAAGGGGGACAAACACTGTACCCTCATTGGAGAACCACTGCTCTAGGCACACATCTACACCAACCAGGAGGTCAGCTCCATGAGGGCAAAGATCTTGGTCCATTTGTCAAATGGGGGGCCCAGGTGTACGTCAAGGGGCCTGGTTTCAGAATCGTGCTCAAAATCTCCTGGCTATCCTGATGCTCAGAGGACTATGGGAGGGTTTATATGACCCAATATTGTATACAGGTCTGCCACACAGTGGGTGGGAAGCTAGTCACAGTCTTTTTGTTAATTGTTAGTTTATCTTAATTTGAAAACTAATGTGTTAATTATAACTCGTGAAGCCACGCAAAAAAAAAAAAGTACAAAAATAAATAATTTCTCTACACCCCTTCCCCTCAGCCTGAGACCACCAATGTTAATATCCTGGTGTGCATCCTGCAGTGACTTTCTCAACACTCATAAATACCCACCAAGAGAGTCTTTTTGTTGTTGTTATTCTTTCCAACCAAATGGGGTTCACACTCTACATTTGATTTACAACTTAACCTTCCCTGCTTAACATCCCAGCACATGCGGTCCTTCATGTCAAGAGATGAGGTCACGAAACAGCTGCGTGATATCCCAACACGTGGATGGACAACCATCTCAGTCAGACTTTTCTCCGTGAATGAACTGAATACCCGTGTGGTTTCTTTCTTTTTTTTCTTTTTTGGCCATGATAAACAAAGCTGGAATACATATCTTTGTAACCTAACATATTTACACACTATTTTTCCTTGGTTCTATAGGAGAGATTCCCAAAGGAACTTAATCAAAAGATATTGGGTTTTTTTATTCTTAAAAACATTGCCAGACTATTTTTCCCAAAGGACAGCAGTCATTAACACTCCACCCAGCATCATACGGAACTGCCTTTTTCCCAGCAGCCACGCCAGCACTGGGTATTATCATGTGTTTGTGTGTGTGTGTGTGTGTGTGTGTGTGTGTGTGTGTG
>NW_017731404.1:495387-521446 GCF_001890085.2 Hipposideros armiger
GAGAGAGAGAGAGAGAGAGAGAGAGAGGGAGAGGGAGAGGAGAGTAAAGAGAGAGGGAGCGATATGCTATGGAAGGTGATGATGACTGATGTGTCTGCTCAGCAGAAACGTGGCTCCACAGAGTCCTCATTCCACAGAATACTACCAATTCAAGAGCGTTCTGGGCCCGTATGAGGACAGAGGGTTGGGGGCGGAGGGGGCAGGGCCTCCATCTATAGGGCCCTGAGATCCCTTCCTCCCAGGCCCCTCCCCATCCTCACAAGCTGACTCCTGAGCCTGCACCATCCTCATTTCTGAAATGGATTTCACACCCAGGCATAACAAAGATACCTTTGTCCCTAGGAAAGAGGGAGCGACTGTTGCCAGAACATTCTGGGTTCTGTTCATTCAAATCTCCGTGTGTGGGGAGGAGGCGGGGAGAGTGGGAGGACAGGATGCTCCCCACTCTGGGGCCGACCTCGGGGGTCGACGCCTTGGGCAGAGCTGGAGCAGCCCCAAACGCCCCGTCGTTCACGCACTGGTTCATTCCACAAATATTTGCTGAGCGCTTACAACCAGCCAGGCACTCCGGGAAGCATTTTACACGTATCGCCTCATAGGATTCAGCCCCACAGCTCGATAAGAGACGTAACGTCCTTAACCCCATTTTACAGATGAGAAAAACTGAGGCTCAATGAGATTAAGCCAGGACCCAAATGCCACGCAGCTAGTAAATAATACAGGAGCGCTAAGGAGAGGCAATTAACTTCTAACCACCTGCAGAACACCCCAGATCCCAGCTGCCATGTTGTTCCACCTGGGCCACCACGGCAGCTTCCTCCTTCTGTCTCCACCCTGGCCCCTTCCAGTCCATTCTCCACTGGCAGCCAAAGGGATCCTGCGGAAACTAAGTCATATTGTCCGTCCCCTGCTCAAAAGCTCCAAGGCCTCCCATCTCACTCCGTGAGGAACGGCACACCAGGCCCTGTACCGCCTTCCCACAAGCCTCCCCACTCCAACTGTCACCTCCCTGATTTCACCTCCGATTCACGCCACCTGGCTCGCTCTGCTCTTGCCACTCTGGCTTCCTCGCTACTCCTGAAATATGCTCCTGCCTCAGGGCCTCTGCACTTGCTGTTCCCTGTGCCTGGAATGCTCTTCCCACACATACAGGGGTTAAGTCCTTTTCCTGAGGTGACACGCTTAGAAAGGACAGAATCTAGAGTCAAACCCAGGCTGCGTGGCCTACAAGGAAAAGCACACTCCAGGGTCTCCAATAGGAGAGAAGGATGGTGTGTGACCCTGGGCAGGTTCCTGGGAGGCCACATTGCTTGGGACATGTCCACTGAGCACAGCACCTCGCACATGTGGACACTGGTGTTATTAGTGGGTCTGTGGAAAGAGCTGGAATAGTCAGGGATTGCCTCCTGAGGAGGCAGGATATGAGCAAAGCTCTGAAGGTAGGAACTGGAAAAGCCACGAGGCACTACAGGCAGGCCGCTGGGATCCAAGTCTTGGGAGAAGGCAAAGGCTTCCAATCCGGGGTGAAGGCACCAACACAGAGGAGAGGAGATGCTCCCACCTGGCACCCCTGCCCTTCTTTCCTCCCAGCACCCCGGGTCTTCCTCTGGGGACCACCACTCCCCCCACTGCCACCTGGCTCAGGTGGGCCAATCACCCTGTCAAGTCAGAGTCTCAGTGCCTAATTCAGGAGTGGGAGCATGACCCAAGGCAGCCAATCAGAGCCCAGCCTGGGACAATGGACAGACCCTTCCTTCCCTAACAAGGCAAGCAATTCCCATTTTTGCTAAAGGAGTTTGGGCTGGGTTTCCTGTCGCTTGCAACCAAAGACTCCTGACAACCAGGCCTTGCTAACCTCATCAGCAACAGCAATGCTCTTATTGTTGTTGTTATCACTTCAAAACCTTCTAGATTTGGGAGAAAGAAGGCAGGGAACAGGTCTCTGCTGGGCTGCACAAGCACAGGAAGAAGCCACGCCTGACTGGGGTGGTATCGGTGCCCTGCAGTCCACGAGGAAGCCCCAGAGGGCAGTCCCACCCTCTCACACCCTTGTAGGAACCCACTGCTTCCTCTCTGGGGTCTGCACCCAGGGTCTTCAGTAAGAAGGATAGACGAATGTGGGAACCTCCAGCTCAACAGCTGATGTTGTAAAAAAGAAAACAGAGTGATTGGCCACAGGCCACGGGAAGTGAAAGTTGGGGTAACAGAATCACCCTCCCTAAGGGAGAACCACCTTCTCTCCCTCTCCCATTTCAGAGAACAGAAGGACCACCACAAACTGGAACACGCATCTCAACCTCAAATGCCTATGGGGCCGGGCATGTAAGGGGTGAGGGCGGACTGGATGGGCACCCTTCATAATGGCAATGAAAG
The DNA here is from genome assembly GCF_001890085.2 of Hipposideros armiger. NCBI lineage: Eukaryota > Metazoa > Chordata > Mammalia > Chiroptera > Hipposideridae > Hipposideros > Hipposideros armiger. The sequence goes on from NW_017731404.1 coordinate 497,761, forward strand.
TCGCATCTCTTTAACAAAAAAGCACTGTTTTGCTTATTAAACACATTTTATTAAACACACTTTGGCTTATTAAACACATCTTTTTTTCAAAGAGATACCTGCCACCTTCTACTATTTTAAAAAAACACGTGACCCTCTTGGTCTGGCTTTCAGTTTTCCATTTAATAGAAACAAGGGTTAGAAGAGAGAGTCCATTGTCCTCTGAACTCTACTATTTTAAAAAAAACAGCAGGACAATCACAATGATAAATGGCAACCAACCTTTGGTTTCAACATCAGGGGTATTAGGGAAGGGTGGGGAGTGTGGCAAACTAAAGCCTGCAGGCCCTGTCTGAAGAAGGCAGCTGCTAAGTCAGCTCCAACCACATGTTTGCCTGTAGGAATGCAAGTTCGAGGTGACTAAATCTTCTGACTATTTCAGAAGCCAGAAATATAGATTTTTGTATGAAATTTCCTGATATTTTGAAAGTTGGCAACTAATAAAAAATGTCTGAAACACAGTACAGGCCTGACAGAACCTACTTATATAGAACCCCCAGTGTGGACCAGTGGTACTATGGACCAGTGGACCATGAATGATAGCAGGAGGCTGTGCTTTAATCACATCCTTGTCCTTAGCAGCTAGCACAGGACCTGGGCCTACAGCAAGGACACACACACACCACTACGGTCATTGACATCAAACAATCTGACAGAGACGTTTCCCAAAGACACAGAAATCCTCTGGGCACATGGGATTCCTCCAACTCATCCGTACATGACGTAAGCCTCCCTCTGACCTCCAAGGCATCTTAACTGTTGGACAAAAGCAGAACCTCATGGGACAGGAGTCAGGAAACCTGCATTCAAGTTCCGTCTAGGCACAGACTCACTCGGTAGGCCTGGGCCAAGTCACCGAACAGCTCGGAGCCTCTGTTTCCCCTTCCAGATGAATAGCGGAGATGGTGTCTTGGTCTTCGGCAGTTCGGACAACCTGATTCTAGGATTCCAGCTGCCAATGGTTTGTTTGGGTTAGTAAAGAACAAAAGGCCCTAAGCCAAGCTTTCTTCAGCCCTCAGTTATGAAATCGATGAAAGAGCTGGCAGTTTGAACAAAGATGCACATGGTCTGTGACTTTGAAAAACTGAAAACTTTATAAATGCCCAATATAAGAGGAATGGTTAAAATCATAACAATTATGATGATAGCTAATATATAGGGAGCACTTACTATGTGCCAGGCACTGTTCTGAGAACTTTATAGATCTGAACTCATCTAATTCCCCCTTCAATCTAAGAGGTACGCATTCTTTTCAGACATAAGGAAACTGAGGCACACACAAAGCAGCTTGTCCACGATCACACAGCCGATAAGCCAGGATTCAACCTGGACCGTGGGACCCAGAGACCCCAGGTTTTGTCATGAAGCCATTGAAGGTTTGGTGATGAGCAGTGCTTGTAGTGACACAAAGAAGTAAGTGCACAGAAAGGACAAGAGACGCAAGAAATAATATCGTGTATGCAGTGTGATCACACCTAGGCTAAGACATAACGCAAAGGACGAGGAGAAAACGCACCAAAGGGGGAAAGGGCTGTTTGGAAGGGTGACATCTTTTTATTCGTCTTTATTTTCCAAATTTCCCAGAATAAGAGCTATGATAGCAAACATGGCCAGTGCATGCCAGGGGTCCCTGGGAGCCAGCATGGTGCCCAGCACTTAGGACTTCACTCCACCTAAATAAGCAGCCTCGAGAGTGGACCACCCACCCCCCCACCCTCACCCCCACCCAGGACCCAGATGGTTGCTGCCCTGAGACTGCTGTACCCTTGGCGTCTACAACAGGGCCAGGCACATAGCACGCAGGTGCTCCATAAAATGTGTGGAAGGCAAGAATGAGTCCACGAAGTGGGAACAGAGATTTCCGCATTTTATAGCTAAGGGCACCGAAGCCCAAGAGTCAACAGCGCAAGGTCACGGAGCCAGTGAGTGGTGGCCCGGGACAAGCTTTGACAGAGCCTCATCTTACGGAGAGTTTCCACCACCAGCACGATCACCAAAGTGACAGGGCAACTAAACATGACGTGTGATCCAGGATGGGGATGGGGGAGGAGGCAATAGGTACAAAGGACATTTTGGGAAAAATAGGTGAAATCTGAATATAGATTGTGGAGTATATAATTCGGTATCGAGGTTCAAGTTCCTGATTTTGCTCATTGTATTGTACTTATGTAAGAGAATATACATGTTCTTAGGAGATATATGGGAATTATTTAGGAGCATCATGTCTACAATTACTCTCAAATAGGTCAAAGTAATGAGAATAATTGTACATGTATGCGTGTGTAGGGGAGACCAGTGGAAGAGAAGTCGGGGGGATGATAAAGCAAATGTAGCCCATGGCTAACAACTGGTGAATCTGGGTGTAGGGTATACAGGGGTACTCTGTATCCATGAAATGTCAAAATAAAAAGTTGCCCAAAAGCTAACTTAGAAAAAATATATCAAATTGCCCATAAACACAGCATCCTGGGGTTTTGTGTCTAGACCCCTGCATGTATGTAGAAATGCATGACACATACAGCCAGGTACATACACAAAACATGTTCCCCTACTTGGTTCCATAGAGAGGGTGCCTGTAGTTGAACAGACATAAGGAAACATGCTTTGACACACACTCGCTCAACTGTATTTATGACCTTTGTAATGAAGGGAAAATAAATCTTAAAAACCACCCAATCAACAACCTGGCCGGCCAACAGCTGGCGGCTGGGACCACACAGCGCTCCCCGTGCCCTCCCTGTGCAGTAAGGGCAGGCAGCCAAGGACACCAGTCGGTAGCCACTCCCCACACTGGGGTCCATGCTCCCCAAAGTCAAGGCCACGCATTATGCAAGTGGCAGGACCCAGGAGGGTCTCTGTCACAGCATGCACCCCATTCAATCCCTTGCACTCCCTCATTCCTTTAACCAATACTAACAGTGAGCCCAGTAGACCAGGGTCCTGACCTCAGGTGACTTATGGTCTAATGGCGCAGGCAGACACGAAACAAGTAAACAGACAGGATAATTTCAGAGAGTGACAGGTACGAAGAAGAACAGGTGTGGTGATTTAGAGAAAGCGACTAGAGGCTCTCTGAGAAAGTGACACTCAAAGATAGGGAGGGGTGCCTGATGCCAAGCACAGTCAAAGGTGTTGCAGGCAAGAAGAACAGCAAATGAAAAGGCTCAGAGGCTGGAACCAGCCTAGGATGGTTCAAAAACAGAAAGAAAGCTGGTGGGGCCATGGCCCAGTGAGTGCGAGCGAATATGAGGTTGGTGTGCAGAGCAGATGAGGAAACCGAGGTCCAGAGAGAGGACGCTCTTCGTCCAGGGTCACACAGCCACTGAGGGGCAGACACAGTTCAGACCCAGGCAGTCTGGGCCAGACGCTGGGCACTTGAGCACGATACCACAGAAAGTTCTCCTGTATTCGAACCCCCTCAGCCCACACCACTCACATGCCTTTGGTTAAGTTAGAGAACATCAAACTCTCTCAGTCCCCAGTCCCCAACGATCTGCACGGAGACACCTAGCAGTTATACAAGTCAAGATAACTGCATTACGTGAGAAACCATAAACATGTATATAGGAGAAGAGGTTTTTTTCATTCAACAAATATTTAATGAGCACCTACTATGCGCCAGGCATTGTTCTCGGTGCCAGAGAGACAAAGTGAATAAAAACTAACACGGGGATAAGGAGATAGGAAGTGGTGAGGTGGGGCTGGGGGCATTTTGAACGGTGTGGGCAGGAGGTCAGAGAAAACCTCAAGGCCTGAACGAGTGAGGCATGGGGAGCCCGGAAGAAGAGCATTCCAGACAGAGCGAGTGAGAAGGCCCCCAGGCAGCAGCGCGCCTGACGCACGTGCAGAAGGGCAAATGTGGCGAGAGAGGGGCTGAGGGGGGGAGCAAGGGCAAGAAGAGATTCTGGAGTTAGATAGCGGTGATGACCATACAACTTGGTGAAGATGCTCAAACCAGCGAATCGTACACTTTGAGAAAGCAAGGTTTATGGTGTGTAAAACATATCTCAATTAAAACCAGCTGTATCAGAAAAAAAGAATAGGAGAGGGGAGCAGTGAAGCATGAGAGGCAGATCTTGCAGAATCTTCTAGGTCATTCTAAGGGCTCTGTTTTTACTCTGACGGAGTGGGAGCAACCAGAGGCCTCTGGGTAAGGGCCGTGGTGGGAGCTGACGTAAGTGCTAACTGGACCCCTCTGGCTATGCATGGCGAACAGACTGTGGGAGGCAAGGGTGAGAGCAGAGGACGCGACTGCAATAGCCCTGGCCTTTTCCCCACTGTGTGTCCTTGGGCAAGTCACTTGATCTCTCTGCGGCTCGGTTTTCCTCATCCCCGAAGTGAGTTTGAAAAAGACGTCCCTCACAGGGCAGAGGTGAGAGCTAGCATCCTGTAAGGCGTTGTTATGATGTCTATGATGACAGGAGGGTAGCGTTGGAGGTGCCACTGAACAGTTTTAATCATGCAAATTAGTTTCCTGAACAGAAAACAAGGGGTGTCTTCCTCCCTCACAGGAAGGAGGGACCCATCTCATATCAACAGCCCTTCCAACCAGTGGCCACCACACAGCCTGTCCCTGACCAGGCCACAAAAAAAACTTTCTCAAGTGACCTCTTTGTATTATCTGAAGATTCCATGAGGGCAGGGACTTTGTCCATCTTGTCCTGGCCACATGCCAGCACCTCGCCCAGTGTCCAGCACATAGTACGTGTGTAATGTCCATTTACTGAGTGAATAAATGAACTAGCGAAGGAAAGCACTGACTGCCCACACCCTGCTCTGACCCTGGCCTTGCTCCTCCTGAGAGCGGCCCCTTACAGAAGCCACCCACCCTCCCCTGCAAGGGGAAAAGTACCAGACCCCAGATCCTGGTGGCCAATGCCACCTGCCTCTACCAGCTTTCGTGGCCCTAGTCCTGCCAACCTGAAATAGCCTCGCCTCCCCTGGCCCAGAATCAAGGGATCATCTGTCAGTTCCACCCTGGGGAAGGACGCAGGCGGGTAAACACAGATTGAGTGTCTGGCCACAAGACAAAAGAGGGGCAGGCAGATCCCCTTCTGGTCCTCAAGGAGCTAAGAAAGTAAAAACAAACTTAAAAATCCACACAGGGCTGGGAGGCTAGAGGGCTTCCCTTCTGGCCGGGGGCTTCCTCGCAGAGAATGGGAGAGGTTCCAGCAGGTACTGGGGCGAGACGGACCCTGTCTCAGGGCTCAGCTGTGCCGGACACGTGCATGACTGCACTGGCTCCTCACAGCAGCCCTATGAGGGCTGCGATCACCTCCATTCTGCAGATGGGGAAACCAGGGCTCTGAGAGGTAAGAGGACTTGCCCAAGATCACACGGGGGCAGAGCTGAGATTCGAACCCAAGCCCTCTGTCTCTAGCGTCCATGCTCTTAACCATGAACCCAAGATACATGGCTGGATGAAAATAATAAACTGTATCATGCTACTTATATAAACAGAAATATATTTAATTGTCCCAACTGGGGGAAGGGGGTACTATTGGTAGCTAGTGGGTAGAGGCCAAGGATGCTATGAAACATCCTACAATGCATAGGGCAGCCCCCCACAACAAAGAATGATCCCATCCCAATATGACAACAGTGCTTCGGGTTGAAAGGTGGAAGGATTCACCCCAGATCAGCTGCTAGGCCCCCTGTGGAGCCTCTTTATGAGGGACCTTTGATCCAGGCAAAAACACAAATTCCCACAGAAGGACATGGGCCGCCCAAGCCCTCTCCCCAGAACTTTCAGGATAGAACCCTGACCAGCTGCAGGGCCACCGCCCTTGACCAGAGTTTGCCTCCATCTGGGGACCACAACTTTTGTGGAGGGTCCCTCTGGGGAGGTGGTCTCATCTGCAAAAAAACAAGGGGATTCAGATGTCCCCACCCCCAGCTTGCTCTCAAGTTCCATGTCTCCTAAACTCTGGGGCTACAATCAGCTCTGCCCTCACCATGTGCCTGGGAATGAGGCCGGAGGGACACTACATGCTGGTTCGAGGATGGGCCCACCCTGATCACCCACCTCCTGCCAGGGTTCCAGCCAGACGGCCTGTGTCTGTTGGGAAAAAAAAGGACAGACATCACAAATATCTGAGAGGTCAAGTTCTGCAGCAAGGCACGGCCTGCTTTAAAGACTTAACTTGTATAAACACTTTCAGGGGCGGAGGGGACACCGTGAAGCAAAGAGGATGTGGGTTCCTTGATCTGAGGGCGTGGCCCCAAAAGGTCTGCTCACTGGCTTGGTAAAGGGGATACTCTCTAAGAAAGGGATGCCCTGAAGCCCCTAAAGCCAAGGACACGGACCTCATCCATCTCTTCTTCAAGTGACAGATAACTGGTTATGAGGGCCAACACCATATAACAGCGAATGGGTGTCCAGTGTGCTCATCTGAAGAAACACTCATTCAAATGCACAAGTTCTAGCATCTCCACTGGGTCATCCTTCCCAGGACAAGGACCACATATGCCCTGTTGTTGGCTGCGTTTTCCTGGCCTAGAAACTGCCTGGGAATATGTAGCACGTGTTCCATAACTAAAGGCACACTGAGAAAAGCAATCTAATTTCTTTACGGTTTTATCTTTTCACAGCTCTGTTTGCCATACGTAAATGATGGGGCCTATCTAACTCCTGCTGACACAGGATTTTTATCATCAAAAGATTTGCACTGACTTCCTGATATGCTCAGCCCAATACAAAGTGGGTCTGGTCCAGGGTTTTCAGGATCCTAAAGCTCAGATAATTTGAACCTTTTGGCTTCAAGGTTCTTGCCCACCTGAGCTGCCCAGGGGTCTCACAAAGGCCATAATCTTGGTCATGAGCACAGCACCATGTCGGGGCAGTTCAAGGCAATGGTAAAGGATGTGGGCTATGCAGGCAGACTACCTGGGTTCCAATCCCAGATTAGTCAGGCTGTGTGACCTTGGGAAACTGACCTGGCCTCTCTGTGCCTTCGCCTCTTTCTAAAATCAGAAGCACAATAATAATACCTGGAACTTTTGAGTTGTTACACAGAGAATGCTTTACACAGGGTTTGCAAACATTTGGCTCTGTATAAGTGTTAGCAAATTATTATTACTATTGCTGTTGCATTCACCTAATAGTTGTGCTGAAAATGTAATTCTGTTGGCATTTTGTAAAAAAATATATTCACATACCTATGCATAATTTTCTACGAAAAGGCGATAACAAATAGGATTTCTTAGTACATTTTTTTCCTCTCTTATCTTCCTGCTTTCCTTTCTCCACAAGATACACATCTGTCCAGCCTTTTCTCCAAACTCCTATAATGTTCTACATTCGATGTACATGTGTATCTTATGGTTGTTTATTTTCCCAAAGCGGAACTGTATTATACACACTTCTTAGCAGCCTACTTTTCGCAACACAACCTTGTGAAACCCCCCAAGTCACTAGGCAGGTCACTCTGCTTCAACGAATGCAGAATGAAAAATGTGCCCCCCACCCCCACCCCCTTGCGCTGCTCCCTAGTGTCAGACTAGGAGCACAGAACATTTTAAAAAAAAACAGTGACAACACAAAACCACAGTTGCTTGTTTGACAAGCAGAGCTCCAATGAGAAGAAAGGCTTTGGTCTCCTACTCCAAAAAAGCAGAACCACAGTAAGCATTCTGGGAGCTTTCTGCCCACACCCCCTGATCCTCACAGACGCTGGCCCAGCCCAGTGGGTGACGCAGACCCTCTGGGTGCCTGAGACTTGACAGGTCTCTGTCCTCATCCAAGGGGAACCCTTGAATGGGCTGCTGACCAACCCCCACACAGGAGTCTCTCTGCCCATCTGCCCAGGCTCCCTTTCTCTTGCCACCACTGCCCAGCTGGCACACCCATCACAGGACTTGTTGGCACCTGCCCTTGAGGGCTCCCCACTTGTAGGCAGGAACCCCAAACCAATCCAAGCAAGAGGCAGGTGGGCCCAAGGAAGGGGCAAGACTTTGAGCCCCAAACCAATAACTTCATCTGCCCCCCGTCGTCCCCACTGCTGCACATCCCAAAAAAAACCACTGTAGCATTCTGAGCACCTACTATGTGCCTGGCACAGTTGTGAGAGCTTTAACTTCAGGCTCATTGAAGCTTTACAACACTCCTATGACCCAGGGGCTAGACTCTGCCCACTGTGCAGAGCTGGAAAATTAGTCACAGAGCAGGCTGGTGACCTGCCCAGAGCCACCTCCAGTCTCTGTGGGGTAAAGCCAGGATCTGAGCCCCAGCAGCCTGGCTCCACAGCCCCACACTCAACCCTCACGCCATGAACAGACACGGGAGTACAGAGGAGGAACCCGGCAGTCTGACATTCCCATTCTTCTACAGCTCTGGCCATTCTGCGGAAGAGAGAAAAGGAGTCACAGAGAGGAAGTAGCTAGAGGAAGCACAGGCAGAGGGTCAGGGTCACACCGGCCTGGGTTCGAATCCCAGTTCTACCACCTTCATAAATTATGTGCCAAGCTCTTGGTAAGCCAGAAGCAGTGTGCAAAGTGGCTAGGGGCATGAGTTCTGGGGTTGGCAGCCTGGGATCAGATCCTGGCAATGCTGTCTACGTGACCCAGGGAAGCTCACTTAAACTATCTTTGCCTCAGTTTCTTCATCTGTCAGTGGGGATCACAACAGCACTTCCTTCACAGGGGTGTTGGGAAGATCACATAAGTTGATACATGCAACGTGCTTAAAACAGCAAGTGATGCATCAGTGTCGACTCCTATGTAGTCACTGTCATTGTCATTGTTATTATCATTATCGAATCGACCCTGCCCAAGAGCACACAGGGAGCACCTAACACAGCTGGGGCTTCTAAATGTCAAGATCCAAGGTTCAGAGTCAGAAGCCGGGGCAATTTCACCCACCACCTCTGTGGTGTCCCCCAAGAGAGGGCTCTTCTAGCACCTCTACAAGAGGGCTGTCCTTGCCACTTCATGCATGGCTCTTAAATAAACACACACAAAACACCGCACCAAAGCCATCACTCCCCCTTGGAGATGGGGGAGGGGGTGCAATCCAGTTATTGAAGGAAGTGTGGAAAGATGGGGAAATTCTGGAGAAAACACAGAGTCCCAGGCCCGGAACCCAATAAAACTGCTGGTTCCTGTGGCCAGAGTTTAGCTGGTCAAAAGGAAATTCACTTAAGAGTCTCTGTCCTCCTTTCAGCACTGACTCAGATCTCACGTCCTCCAGGCAGCCCTCCCTGACCACCATTGCTCTCCAAATGCTGGAATCCTATAACCCTAATCACCTGTATTATTTGTTTAATTATCATATAACACAATAATTTATGATAATAACTCATATACCTTCCTGCCTGCCAGGCACTGTTCTAAGTGCTTTATATATATTTATATAACTCACGTATCCTCTTAAAAACCCTCTAAGATAAGATCTATTATCATCCCCCATTTTACAGATGAGGAAAGTGAGGCTCAGAAAGGTTAGGCCACTTGCCTAAGGTCACAGAGCCCCAGGACATAACCCCCAAGCAGTCTGGCTCCAGAGCCTAGCCTTGTACTTGAATTTCTGTAAACCCCATTTTGCCACCCTCCACGAGACTGTCCTCTCCTTGAATGCAGGAACCTAGATGTGACTTCTCTGCACCTCCCACAATGCTCAGTCCACACAAAGGGTTCATTTCTATTGGCAACGGAACCTTAAAACCAGGGACACACGGAGGCCAGGGCAGCCCTTGGCCTGCCTCGGCCACATGGCATTAAAAGCCGGGAGGGATTACTGAGCATTCTTCCATTCCCCTGAGGCAGGAGCAGAGGGGGGAAAAAATCCCTCAGCAAGTATAAAGGCTGGGAGGAGAGAGTGGGAAGACAGAAGAGAATCACAACCTGCAGGCTGCCAGCCTCGCTGCTGCGTGGAAAGCCTTGGTAATTAGCAGTTCCCGAAGCTCTGAGCCCTGGGTTTTCCAAATGAAAAGGCCTTGGGTCGTTTAGGGGCCCTTTCTAATGGAGCAAAACAAGGGAGGCCTTCTGCAGCTCACAAACAAGGTATGGCTGGTCATGTTACACAATCAGTCCATTTCTGGCACCAGCGTGGGGACACCCAAAAGGACAAAGCAGAAAGGGAGCCTGGATTCCCCTCCCCTCATTTTACAGGTGGGGAAACTGAGGCCAGGCCAGGTGGCATGACTGGTCCAAGATGTCAAAGTTGGAACCAGCTCATCTCAGAACTGACAGGTCAATCATATATATGAACTCAGCAAATTTAAAGTGCCAAAGAGATAATGTGTCCGTAGAAAAATCTTTTCTTGCCCATTTCTTTAATAATAAGAATGATTGATTCCCATCAATTTTCATTGTCCCAGCTTCCTCCGGCTCTGCACGTGGACAATTTAAAACCACAGTTAACCCAAACTCAATCTATATCTGTTCTGAAACACCATGTAGGGCAAGGGCTATCTGTCCCATTAGCATAAAAATCATTTTGTCTTTCCTCTCTCCCTTCCTGACTGCGGAGCAGGGAGGGAGTGGCTCAGAAGGAGAAGTGGAGTTGCCTAGAACTTGACATTGTTCGGAGATGCCAGGGCTGTCTACATCTTTAATTCAGAAACTGCCAGCTTCAAACTGAGCAGATTCTTTTTTTTTTTTTAACTGTGAGAGGGAGAGATGGGGGTGAAAAAATGCTAACCCTCTCTTATTCTCCACAGTCCTTTCTAGAAGGGTCCTTTAGCCAAATGGTTTTCAATGCCTCTGTACAACTTACCCGGCTATCCAACACACACACACACACACACACACACACACACACACACACACACACACACAAACCTCTTTTCACAGAGAGAAGGGCTCTCTCCTCCCTGGGTTGGAACTCGGACCTCACACAGCCTCAGCTACACCCCCAAGCGACTGGGGACCCCAGAGGATGACAGAGTCTCCCTCTTCCCCTCAGAGACTGGAAGCTGCACAGCCTGGCTCTGAGGTCTCTAAGGAACCACCACCGCCCCCACCAGTCCTTCCTGAACTAGGATTAAAAGACTTCCTAGAGCAGAGAAGGGAGTAAATGAGGTCCCAGCAGGAGGCACAGAGATTAAAGCCCTGGAGTCTCCTAACTTCCAGCAAGGCTGGGGCTCCGTCCTACCCGCTCCACCCCCCCAGCCACTTTTCTCACTTCCTAGGAGAGTAGGGAAGTAGTCCCTTCCTCCCTTTCACACACACACACACACACACACACACACACACACACACACACACAAGAAGAAAAGAAATACAGCATAGGATAGGGGTTTAGAGCACCGGCTGGGCCTGCCTTGCTTCAAAACCCACTATCTTCAATTAACCAACTGTGTAATTCTGCGCAAGTTACTCAACCTCTCTGGAACTAAACTCGCCCATCTAAAAAATGGGAGTAATACTCCTCCCTACTTCGTGGGCTACTTGTGAAGGTTAAAGCTTCTAATAGCACATGTAGGGCGCCTGCCACATAGTAAGCGCTCAGTTGTTATTTTACAGAATATGTCGCTGTGGCTTTGCAACTTGGAGTTGGGTGGGGGCGGGGGGTTGGGCTGCCGAGTCCTGAGTTCGAACCCCACTCTCTCCAAGCTCCCGCAAAAGCTTGTGCGTGGGGACGAGGGCCCTACTCTGGGGTTTTGTCCACCTCCGTTCCTCCTCCGGGCTTTGAGTTTTGTCCTCCTCTACTCGGCGCGGAGGGACGCTGGGCTCCAGCATTTCCAGGATCCGTTCTGGATGAGGAGTCGGTGGTGCGCTAGGCGACCAAAAAAGCCTCGGGGGGGGGGGGGGGAACTCAGGAGCGAAAGCTCCCGGCGCCTGGGTCCCAGAGCCCCTGCCTCGCGGATGTAACTAATTTTAAAACTATTTGAAAGGCGGGGAGGGGGAAAGAAAAAGACAAAAGGGCAGCGTGCCGGGGGGTTGAGGGGGTGGGGACGGAGTGCGGGAGACCCCGGGTTGGGGCCGGACTGCGGGCCCACCAGGGAAGCAACGGCCCAGCTCTGGAGGAGCCCGGGTCGCCTCACTTCTCTGTGTCCCCTGCGGGCGCCCCAGAAGCGACTCTCGCGACCCCCAGGGATCGCGGCCACAGGTTGAGGGGACCGCTCCGCGCTGAGGCCCCGGCGCTCCGCTGTCCCCGCGCTCTCTGGGGCACACTCACCGACTGCAAGAAGCGCAAGGTGCCCACGTAGTCCCTCTCGGTGCCCAAGATCTCGTTGAGGACGCAGAGGCGAAGGCGCTGCTGGCGCTCCGACTCCCGGGCGGCCGCGCACGGGCCAGAGCTGGGTGCAGCGGCGCCGGGGGCCCGGGGGTCTGGGGCAGTGGCCCCAGCCCCGTCGCCGCTGGGATCGCTGCCGCCGGGTACCTCCATTCTGGCGCGGCCGCGCGGCGCCGGCTCCTTCCACCGCGCGGAGGTCGCGCCGAACGGCGACTCAAGCGTCCAGGCGCCCCATCCCGACGGGGCGCGCCGGCGGGCCGGGCTCAGCAGCGGGCCCCATGCAAGGAGCTGCAGGCAGGCGGGACTAGGGGCGGAGGCAAAGCGCGGAGGCTGGTCCAGGGGCGGGAGGAGGCGGCCCTCGGGGCTCCCAGACGGCGGGCCCGGCTGCTCTCGCCGCCCAGGGAGCGTCTGCCAAGTGCCACGCCGCGCTGAGCCGCAGAGACGCGCCGCGGCGCTCGGCAGCGACGTCGGAAGCTCCGCGCGACCGGAGCGGGGGCGCTCAGGCTGGAACCCTCCGGAAGGAGCCCCGCGGAGCTCGGCGGTGTGCGCACCAACTCCGCGTCGGGACGCGTGGCGCCCCCACCCTCTCCGCGGGCTACGCCACTCCCACCCAGTACACGCGACACCCGGCGCGCATAGGCACACGCACGCAGGTCCGGCTGCCACGGCAGCTGCTCCGACTGAGTAAACACTGGGTTGGAAAAGCTCGCAGCGGAGGCGCTCAGGAGCAAGCCCTCCTCGGCACGCGCGCCGCCGCCGGCCCCGGGAAGAAAGAGGGGCGGCCCCCGGCCGGGCTGTGTGGCCTCTGGGACACCCAGCCCTTTGGGAGCCCTCGTGCTCTGCCACGACCTTGGGAAGGAAGATGCACAATTCTCTCGCTCGCTCCCTCTAACACCCTCTTTTCTCTTGCCTTATTCTTTCCTTTCTTCCTTTTTCTGTCTGAACTTCTTTGCCCCCATGAACTGGGTCTGCCCTTTCCACCTTTCCCAGAAGAAATTATCTGTTCTCAGTTACTAATCAAGTGGCATCTGACCAGCCCGCGCCCCCCTCCCATCCACCCACTGCCCAGGATAAGGCCTTGGGAACCCGGCTTCTAGTCCAGGCAGCTCTGTGTGACCTTGATCAGCAAACGCTTGACAGACGACCTCACCTGCCTCATAGGAAGATACGGTGCTCAGGTTCAAATCCTAGCTACCTCACTTGCTAGCTGGGCGACCTTAGGCTGGTTTCCGTGCCTCAGTATTACCAATACTAATGGGAATAAAAATGGTACTTAGCTCCCAGGGTCCTGCATAGGGTTACCTGTTAATCCATAGGGAGTACGTTGGACAGTGCCCAGCACCTAGGAAGTTCTGTATAGATGTATAAACAGCCCTCTTGGCCAGACCCTATTCTCCAGAGTGTCCACACAATCCCTACTCACCCACCAGAGATTGTATTAACTCTGCAGTGGATTAACTGATTCATATTATATAATATTCCCCTGTAGGCTGTAATTATTCTTTAAGGAAGAGACATTATTATTTATTGTCTGTTCCAAACACCCAGGATTGTTCTCTCACTGGCCTCTGGGTAAATATTGGAAATGCCTAAAGACAGAACGAGAGTAGGGTCGCTTCTGCCCTCCAAGCTCTGTTCCTTTGGGATAATGGGCAACGTTGGCATTTGATCTGGGCCTTGGGTGAATGAAGTTCTCCTGGGCAGGGAGTAAAGGGTGTGAGGTAGGTGAGCCTGCCACGTCTGGGTAGTGGAATCAATTGTATCCAAAGGGTGACTGACTCCCAAGGTTCTCAGAAAACTGTAGAGGCCTCTGGAGTAACACTACTGTGTGACCTTAGACTGGTCACAGCACATCTCTGAGCCTCAGTTGCCTCATATTTAATCCTATCTACCATAAGAGAAGCACATAGTGGGAGCATCGTGGCTGTGGAATGAAACTGGCTTGCGTTTTGGCCAAGACACTTCACATCTCTGAACCTCAGTTGCCTAAATCTCTAAAATGTGAATCTTTGCAAGAGAAAAAAAAATGTATGTAAAGCAGGGTTTCTCAACCTCAGAACTGTTGGTATTTGGAGTAATTCTTAGTTACTTAGAGAGCCATCCTGTGCTTTGAAAGACATTTAGCATCATACTGAACCCACTAGATTCCAGTAGCATTCTACCCAGTTGTGCATTCTACCCAGTTGTGCCAATCAAAAATGTCTCCAGACATTGCCAAACATCCGACATTGCCAAACATCCCCTGAGGGACAGAATCACCCCCAGTTGAGAACCACTGATATAAAGTACCTGACACAGATAGCTGGCACACACTAAGTGCTCAATAAATGTTAGTCCCCTCCCCAGCTGTGACCACAGAAGATTCACTTCCTTTAGAGAAATGTTTCATAAACACTCGAGCACTTGCAAACAAATCCCATGCTTCGTCCAAAAATTGGCCCACACTGCCAAAAAGACGCTCCAAACATTTCCGCATTTGTGCATGGAGCCCACCCCAAGCCCACCCCCATCCCATCTACATCCTGTTACCCCCTCAGTAGATTCCTCTGGGATATTTCTCCCCACCATTCCACCCCCAGTGAAAGATGGTACAACTTTTGTAAATTATTTAAGCTCTCTGTGCCTCGTTTTCCTCACCTGTGAACTGAGGATAATAACTGTAGCTACATCATGAGGTTGTTGCAAAGATGCCTGAGTTAGTAATACATGGAAAATGCTTAGAGCAGATAGTAAGCACTCAGTAAGTGAAGGCTTCTATTAATTCAACTCGTGGATTGAGTGCTGAATCCATTCAAATGCAGTTGGCTGCAAGGAAGAGAAAAATGGTCAAAACACAAGGACATTGTTTATTTAACAAAAGATCCAAAGGAGGTTGGTTCTTCTGGCTGGTTCAGGACTTGGTGACATCATCAAGGAGCAAGACACATTTGACCTCCTCATGGTGGCTTTTTTTGCTATGGTTTGGGGGCCTCAGAGTTGCAAGATGGCTGCTCCAATAGCAACTTCACCTGCTAACACGACAACTCCAACGCAGGAAAGAAAAGAGAAGGAAAAGGGGGTTCCCCTCTGTGCCTCTCATCAGAGATAGAAAACTTTCCCCAAAGCCCCCAGCAGGCTTTCCCTTACACCTCACAGGCCAGGCTAGGTCACATAACCACCCTTAAATAGTACCCAATGGGTTGTCACCATCAACTTTAAACAGTCCTCCATCTCCTGGGACATGGCAGCCTAGACAACTTAGGGTTCTATTGTCCTAAGTGTCTGCCACAAGCACCTACTATGTCCGAGGTGGATGGAAGGACAGTAACCAAATTAACTATCAATCAACAAACAAACACAAAAATAAATGAGATCCTTTCAGCTTCTCCAGAGTTGGTTGGTGGCACCTTGAGGCATCTGTCTCAAGTCACTGCCTAACCCCAGATCTCATGACTCAGGCAGGGAGCTCAACACTGGTGTCATCAATGGGGACTCCCTTGGTCCAGGGCCTGACTGCCTCCCAGCGATTCCTGGCACAGAGCAACTCACTGAACAAACATGACTAAACAACACAAACAGGGGTAGGTTTCCTTTTCCTACCCCTGTTTCAGCCTTGACCTCTCCTCCTTTCTTCCCCATCACCTCCACCCATGCCCTCCAGGATCTCGAGTGGGGAGCCCCTAGCTCCCTACGTATCTTCAGGACAGGGCTTAAAACAGGCCATAGCTGGGAAACATTCACCAAAAGGACAGAGAGAACGGAGAAAAAAACTTTCAGATCAAGGAGGAAAAAAAAAAAAAAGAACATGATGATAATGATAGGGAACTTCTACAAGGACAATGGTAGAGTTTCTGTTGCCATCTACTTCACAAATAGTGGGGAATTCCTTTTGATTTCTATTGTATGAGTTTCACAGTGGCAGGGAAGACGTTAATGCTGCTTGCGAACATTAGACAGATGGTTCCTTGTTCCTTGACAAGGCCCTCTCAGATTCTGCAGGCTCAGGATTTAAAGGCCCCCTTCCCAAGCCCTGATTAAATGAAAAAATAATTAAGATAAAACAAGGGGTGATTTGGGTCCATCCCAAATTGAAAAACCAGGAGAGAAATGAGTAATCGGACCGCCCAGGATTACCATCATTTTCCAAATGCAAATGAGTTCTCAGTAAGTCAGGCCGGCTACTACCTAGGGAGCCTTTTCCCCATTCTGAGCACCAAGAACAGCTTTCTGAGAAGAGGAGAGAGGTGCCTCCACCCTTGGCACTGGACAGAACATCTGGAGAACCAAACCCAATGCTAGACACGCAGGCCAGGGTTTATTTCTTCAGACCGAGCTGTGATGCTCTTCCTAATCAGCTTAGTAGAGCCACCCATCCTGACTGCCCAAGTCAAAACTTCTCGAAAGGAAGCCTTGCTGTTAGAAGCAAATCTCCCCAGTAGACTCTAGTTCAAGGTCTGATTAGAACAAAATAGGTACCAGATTAAGTCAGGGCTCCAGAGCTTTGCCAAATCATGTTCCTGCCAGAAAGCATTGCAATATAGCCTGCAGGAAACAGAGAGGGAGATGCTTTGGACCCTCGGTTTGAATCTTGGCTGTGTCACTGACAATGCATTTCTTCTTCTATTTTAGCCTTTGGACACTACTGTAGCTCTCAAAACCAGCTGCCTGGGTTCAAATCCCAGCCCCACTACTTCCGTATGTGTGACTTTGTGCAAGTGACTTAATCTCTCTGGGTTTGATGTATCCATCTGTACAATGGGGCCAGTAAGCGTTCTGAGACCTCACAGGGTTGTTGTATGGATTAAAATACTTAATAGGTCCAAAGCGCTTGGAAAGCTGCCTGACACTCAATTGAGTGTTAGCTATAATATTATCACTGGGTGAGGCCATGATGTTTGGAGGTGTGGCAGCCATCTTGACATCACGAGGGAGGCCATTGCTGACCGGCTGATGATGGCAAAATGACAGATGGAAAGAACCTGAATCTTTGATGTCACTGAGCTTCTGAATGAACCAACTGTGGAACCACCCTGCCTCTGGACTTCTTGTATAATAAGATAATAAAATTGTATCATTTTGTATAATGAGATAATAAAGTTTTCTTATTGTTTACCTAGTTGAATCAAGCTTCCTTTACTTGCAGCCGAAAGCATCCTAACTGACATGCCTGCCTTCTCCCAGATTGCTCCCGACTCAAATAAACTGATTCATTTATTAATAAGATGACCAAACACACCAGTTTGCATAGGACAATCCCAGTTTGTACTTGTTGTCCCAGAATAAGCATTAATAACATCCCAGTGTGGATGATCATGGTCACCCTTACTTTGAAAAAAGCTTTGTCCTCTTCATGTTTCTTTCTTAAAATGCAGATGTCCCAGAGGGGTGCTGCTCTCCACCATATTGCTTTCCCAATGAAACAAAGACCTAAGGTTTTCAACAGGAAGCCTAGCTTAGGGGTAAAAAATTTTAAAGGTCCAGAAAGAGATTGATGCCTAAAAGGAAATTCTACAACTTAGTCAAGGCCAGAGATGGATCTGGATGGTGTATCTTGAAATTCTGCAGCCAGGATGCCAGATGGTTTCAACAGACATACTGGACACACATTTATACGTCTGGGTTTTTTTGGTTTTTGTGTTTTTTTTTTCAGTTTGTTTCCTGGACTGGAAGCTCAAAAAATAGAGCTGCCCAGTCAAATCCAGACACCTGGCAATCCCAGCGGTAACTTTTACTGAAAGCTAACAGTTTCCTCTTTAGCTAGCAGAAATACAAATAGCCACACCCTCTCCAAATGCCATTTAGGCTACAGCCTGCCTTCCAAATTTCCTGGGTAAATTCCATTCCTGAAGCCTTTCTATGTTGAAGGAGGGATAGTTCTAATAACAACTGTTACCATTTTTTGAGTACGTGCTATGTATCAGGCACTATTAAGATACGACATCAAATTCTCACAACAGCCCATCATGGTAGGTATCATTATGGCTGTCTCCTTTTTACAGATGAGAAAACAGGCTCAGAAAAGAACCTGCTCAAGGCCACTGTGTTAGTTAGGATGGAGATAGCCACTGTGAAGAGACCCAAATCGTAATGAATTAAATAGAGCTTGTTTCTCTCTCATGTTATATATAGTCAGGTATGGAGACCTCAAGGTGTTGGAGCCCAGGTACCTTCCAACTTGTGGCTCCACCATCCTTAATATGTGGTGTTCGCTCTGTGCTCCAAAATGGCTGTTCTAGCACCACATTTCAACCAGTGGAAAGAGTAAAGGCAGAGGGAAGGAGATGCCTGGTGCTTATAAGAACCCGAATTCACAGTTTCACATGTCACTTCTACTCCCACCCAATTGGCCAAACTTTGCCACCCAGGTGTGTCTGACCCTAAATCCGTGCCAGAGCCACCTCTCAGGTGTTGCCCGTGGACTGTGAGAATCTCGTTTCCCTCATCATAGAACTCCTAAATATTAAAGGAATGAATGAATATCTCCAATACTCGTTTTGGACTCCCAAGTTGAGAGAAACCTCACGCGTGAGTGTCTGGCCCTGTGCTAGGCACTGAGAACAGTGAACAAAACAGATAAGAGCCCTCACCCTCCTGAGCTGACATTCTAGTGGCAGATAGTGGTAACGGCAGTGGAGAAAAACAAAGCAGGGAAGATGACAGGGAATCCTGGGTCAGGCATCCCCAGCAGGTGAGAGAAGGCCTCGCTCAGGAGGTGATGTTTTAGCAAAGACCTGAAGTAAATGCGGGAGCAGGTCCTGAGTGTGTTCCAGGCAGAGGAAACAAGTTCAAGGGCTTGGAGGCAGGAGAAGCCAGGTATGGAAAAAGCAAGGGGGAAGGGAATAGGAGAAGATGCAGGTAGAGGAGAGACGGAAGCCAGATGTATGAGCTGTGCAGGTGGCTCTAAGGACTTCAGCTTTTTCTCTGGGTGAGCTGAAGCCATGGAGAGTTCTGAACAGAGGAGAGATACGATCTGACAGGTCCTAACAAGATCCCTCGGACTGCTCTCTGGGAACAGACTATAAGGGGATGAGGTCAGAAGCAGTGACACCTGTGAGGAAGATACTGAAACAGTCCAGGTAAAAGATATGGATAGCTTCCACCAGGGTGACCCCGGGGGAAATGGGGGGAAATGGTCTATTCTGGATATATTCTAACGATAGGACCTATAGGATTTGTTGAAGTGCAGGAGGGAGAGCGAGTTAAATATGACTCCGAGGTTTTTGGCCTGAGCAACTGAAAAGGACGGGGTTGGAATTAACCAGCATGGGGCAGATTGTGGAAGAGGCAGGTTTGGGGGAGAAATGGAGAATTTGTTTTGGATGTCAAATTCAATACCCATGTGGAGATGTTGAGTGGACAGTCAGATACACAATCCCAGGGTTCGGGAAGAAGGTCAGTCAGGAGATAGGAAGGTAGGTATTGTCAGGATATAAGTGATGATTAAAGCCATGGGATTGGGTGAGATCCCCCAGGGAGAGCGTGTGGACAGAGAAGAGGACAAGGACAGAGAGCTAAGCCACACTGATGTTCAGAGCTGAGGCATCCATCTCTCTCGTTAGAGAGAGTCCGTTTCCAATGTGTGGAGTTTCCTCACTTTCTTGAGAAGACTGGACACAGCGATGGAATCTCCCGTGACCTCGTTGCTCCTCGTGAAATGGGGCAGAGGGCAGGTTCCCATCTCCTTCATGGCCCCGAGTCTCAGTTTTCCTCATCTGTTAAATGGGGACATTAAGAATCCTGCTCTGCCAGCTCTCCGAGGGAATGTGCAGCAAGATCTTACGGACAATCTCATGAGATCTTACAAAATGCTTGAAAAAAAATTGAAGCGCACCAACGAAAGGAGGTCCTTCCCCTACCACCCAACTTTAGGAACTCAGAAATGTGAAACTGACGCAGAGAACAAAACTTACAGATTCAGAGAAAACAAAAGAGAAGTTGAAGTGGAGAAAGAACTACACAAAGCTCCATGCAACAACGTGGACGAATTTAAGAGACATAATGCTGAGCCAATGAAGCCAGATGTAAAAGGGCACATTATGTACGATTCCAGTTATATAGTGCTCAAAGCCAACCGTATTAAAACTACAGTGCTGAGAGGCGTCCACTTGGATGGTAAAGCTATAAAGAAAAGAATGCAGCGTTTACGTGCAAGTCAGGGCAGTGGTTTCCTCCTGGGCTGGGGAGGAGGGGTCTAGGATTTGGATGAGCCATTCAGGGGCTTTAGGGGCTGGCAGTGGTCTATTTCTTACCCCAGGAGGTGCTTTCACCGAGGCTCACTTTAGATTCGCTTATTGTGATTTACATTCATGTCTCATGCACTTTTCTCTATGTGTTCTCAATTTAAAATGCATCAAAATAATGATAAAATAAATATATATGAATAAACACACCCATATTCACACCCAGTTACAGCTTTGACCAAGTTATTCTCATTCGGGGAATCTATAAACTACAGAAATAATCACACACTCAGACAAATGTCGATACACAAAGATGCTCACTGCAGTGCTACTGATAACAGCCCCAGATCTGAAAGGACCTACATTCTCACTAATAGGTAAAGAATTAAATACATTAAGGTCTATCCACAATTTGGAAAATTAAAGTCTGCTCTCAAAGTATATTTAATGGAATAGGAAAATGGTCGTGATAAATGGATAAATAGGGAAGAAAAGAGTGGAATATAAATTACATGTCAACTGCGATCTCAATATTGTCAATATATATTACATATCCAGACAAAAAAGACAAGCAGGAACTATATAAAAATAATAAGAGTAGTTACATCTGAGCAGTGGAATTATGGGTATTTGTTTTTGTCTTTATACTTATATTTCCCATATTTTCTACAGTGTCTATATAGCACTTTTATGCTTCAGTGCATTGCTTTTTTTCCGCTTCTTTTACTTTGCACTTCAGATGTACACAATAAGTTAACCACACTTCTCAGACCGTAGTGGCATCTGAGCATGGTGTCTGTTTCATTTTCACTTATCTTTGCCTTCGTCACCCATCCCCACTCCTCCTATTTGCCCCTCCCCCACAGACACCCACTCGGATATATTTAAAGTATGTTCTTTCTATCCATCTGCCATACATTTGTTTGGATATATATGTATCCAAATAGACATAGTAAAAATTGTACATAAAGAGATAAAGTTCAAGTGTTGTTTGGTGATTGTTTTTAAATTTTTCCATAAATGGTACAGTTGTGCGTCTGGTGCTACCTTCCTTTTTTTACTCCACATCATGTGTTTGACATCACTCTTTGCTGCTCTTTGTAAATAAAATGCATCACTTCCCCATCTCACTTAGTATTCCATTGTGCGCACAAATCACCTGGCTGTTCCCCAAAATCAGTCTGCTCCTCTCCCAGGACACACCGAACAATTACCTTTCCCCATCTCCACTCCAGGTAGTGGAGCCACATAAAAGTGCTTTAGCCCATGGATGCTGGCCCAAGAAACTTCCCTCATGTATTCTCTCCCCTCCAGACCCTTTTCCCTTCTACACTGGGTGGAATGAAGCCCCCAGAGTGACCTCGGAAGCCCTGGATTAAAGGTGGCAGAGCTACCCTCAGCTTGGGTCTGAATCTCTGCAGTAAGGGGAGCCAGACCACCAATCAGTAACATTCGCCTTGGACTATTACATGAGCAAAAAATGAAACTTCCATGGGGTCTAAGACTTTACATACTTTAGGATCTATTTATTATAGGGGCAAATATGAACCCTAACCAATGAAGCCATCGTTTATTCATCCATTTCCTAGTGTTAGGCAGTAACGCCCTAACTCCTTGGAGCTACGTTATGACCAACAACCTCATACGTACTTCCATGTGCACCTGTGAGCAAGATTTTTTAGGGTATCTACTGGAAATGGAATTGCTGGGCCATAGGGTTTGTACGTATTTTATTGCCCTGACCAGAGCCATAACAGAGGCATCCAGCTTTGGGGGGCAGTGACAGCAGAGGTCTTGACATTCAGTTACCCAGAGTCAACATTGCCAGTTGAGGTGTCTGTACTCAGCAGGGTGGTTTGGGCATTGTTCTCGAGGGCATGGCCTCTAAGGCTGGCTTCCTGGGCACCCCAGAAATTCTATGAGCTCCCCATAACCATTAATAAAATTACTAGAATGGGTTCTGTTGTCCACAACTGCAAATCCCTAATCTATGCTAGATTAGGGGGTGGCAAACTTCTTCTGTAATAGGCCAGAGAGAAAATATTTCAGGCTTTAAGGGTCATACACTCTGAGTCCCATCTATTCAAAATTCTGCTGTTGTAGCACTAACAGCAGCCAAAGACAAAATGTAAATGAATGGGTGTGGCTGCATTCCAATTTAACTTTATTTATAAAAACAATAGCCAGCAGACCTCAGTTTGCCAATGCCTGAGCTGGCCAAAAAAATGGGGGTCTGTCCTTTCTCTAAATCTCTATGTAGACATTTATGTTATATTTCCTGTTCTTAGCGCTTGGTCAGCCCCTTTTCTCAATCCATTTTGGGGTCCCACACAGAGCCTAACACTACCTCACCTGCAATAGACTGATTGAAGGAATAATGAAGGAACAAAGGAATGAATGACTTTAATTTAGAGGCAATCCCAATGAACAACCCAGGCAAAGACCAGTCAGAACAGGAGCCAGCAGTAGACAACCTGTGCAACCAAACTGTTGCCCCAGGGGAGTCTAGTCCTGCATCCTGAGCCCACCTTCTTGTCCCCAAACCCCACAACCCACCCAACCAGGCTTCTTCTCACATCCCTTGGTAGGCATCAGTTTAGGGGTTCAGTTTCAGGAGCTA
Source organism: Hipposideros armiger (assembly GCF_001890085.2). NCBI lineage: Eukaryota > Metazoa > Chordata > Mammalia > Chiroptera > Hipposideridae > Hipposideros > Hipposideros armiger. Next base: position 520,754 of record NW_017731404.1, read on the forward strand.
ATGAGGAACAAGGGCAACTGTGGGGGACTCAGTTCTCAAAAGCAAACTGTGCCCCAGTGACTAATCCATCTTTCACTCCCGGTATTTTTATTCATCCAAGCAGAAATGTGTATGAGTCACAGCTCCTGTTGGAGAATTTTTTTAAATGCACCATTGTGTGTATATCTCCAGCCTGCAGACCTGCAAGGTCTGGGTGCTATTGGCAGGGGGCTAATGATTTCAGCAGCCACAGCAAAAGCTGTCAAGTCACATGAACCAGGACTCCTTTTCCCCACTCTCAGCAGCATCTCACAAATGAAAAAAAAGAAAGAAAATAATTGATTCAGCGCCTGATTGAGGACGTGGCTCATAGAGCGATCAGGCAGCCACAGGCTTACAGATTCTCCTACCAATACCGTCCCCTTCTTGTAAGACCCTGCCACAAGCACCCCTCCTTTCAGAAAGCCTTCTTGATTAATCTGATCTCCAAGACCTTTTTCCGGCTCTAAAACCATTATGATTTGTGAATCAAATCCCACCCTCTCCTGATCACGTTTCCATCCTGCAGCGGATTCCAGCAGACTTTACATAGAAAATGCCTATTCTACTCCTCTCAACAAATTTGTACTGTTCTTTCTGAAGCGTAAAGTCATTTCCATGTGGGGGTGTTCTCTCTCTCTCTCTCTCTCTCTCTCTCTCTCTCTCTCTCTCTCT
>NW_017731404.1:521506-544451 GCF_001890085.2 Hipposideros armiger
CTCTCTCTCTCTCTCTCTCTCTCTCTCTCTCTCTCTCCCCCTCCCTCCCTCTTTCCTTCCCTCCCTCCCTCCAGCTTGGTGGGGTGGACAGAACCAATTTGGAAATTATAAAGGGATGAAGTCAGATCTCCACTTGGCCCTTCACTGGCTGTGTGACTTCACCTTTTAAGGCCTCAGTTTCCACCTCTATAAATAGAGATGACGCCAATAGTCATAATAACAGAATAAATGTACCTAACATTTCCTGAGCCACTAGAGCAAATGTTCAATATAGGCAAGGGTTTTTCATCTGTTTTGCTCACTGCTGTATCCCTAGCATCTAGAACACAGCCTGGCACTGTGTACGTACTCAACAAACATGTGTTGGATAAATGAATGAGTGAATTGTTTTCCATACTTGCTCACACCATCCTCCCAAGAAGAGACCTCCAAGGTCAACCTTGACCCTCCCTTTGTCCGTATCTAGAACCCCCATCCTCATATCTCCTAGTTACTGTATTATTCAAGGCTCCTTGAGATGCAAGTGGCAAAAGTCCTACTCAAACCAGTTCAAGCAAAACAGGGAATGTAATGGCTTCTGTAAGTAAAAAGTCTACACTAGCTTCAGGCACAGCTGGATACAGGTGCTCAAAGAAAAAGACTGTCTTTTTCCCAAGAGCCCAGCTTGTAAGGCTGTCTGATTAGCCAGGAACCGGTCATATGTCCAGTTACTGACTCTCACAAAGCCAGGCCTGGGTCATGTGTCTTCCACTAGAAAGGATGTAAGGATGGGTCCCACCAAAACCCTGTGGACTGAGAATGGGGAAGGGATGTCTCTAAAGGTCAGCTGGGGCCTTAGCACTAGAAAGGGGAATGGATACTGAGCAAGCGAAAGCAAAGGACCAGGGAGACCCCTCCCGCCTCCAGTCTCATCAGCCTCCAGTCCACCCTGCACCGCTCTCCCGGGTTAACCACCATAAAAGGCAGCTCTGTTCAAGTTATCCCCTCACTCAAGCACCTCCATCGGCTCCCTACTGCTGACTGACGTCATTATAATTTGCTCAGCTTGGCATGGAAAGACCTCTGCAATATGACACTGATCTGCTGCAGTCTGAGGGATCAGTGAGGGAGAAGCCATCCTTAGAATCCAGGAAGGCAGTGGTAAAGCATGGAGTTGGCCACCAGGAGAGGGGGACGCAGGCATGGATTCCAGAGAGCCATCATGCCATTGAAACTGCTCTCATGAAGGTCACCAATTTGGACCTCCAAGTCCAAACCTAGTGGCTATTTTTCCATCCTCATTTTACCTGATTATTCTGTAGCATTCAGCACAGACATCTCCCTCCTTCTTTAAATGTCTTCTTTGCAGTAAATGCTGGGGGTGTCCTGCCCATCTGCCCTTTATTCTCTTACACGGCTACTTCCTACTGACTTTCTCTGGCAGTAGGAGTATGCTCAGATTTTAGCTCCTACACCCACTCACGACACCGCTGGTTGCAAACTCAACTATCGTTTCCCCTTCTCCCTATCAAAACTCCAAGTTTGGCCACCATGTGCTTCTGGAGAGAATGAACCCCTTCCCATTGTCAATGGGTAAATCAAGGCGCCTTAGCCAGTATACAGAATATGCCTATGGCACATTTTTGGCCAATAAGACATGATGGAAATCTGTGGAAGGCTCCAAGTTTTCCTCCTTCTTAAAACAGGACACAGGAAAGAAAAGGGATCTCTCCTGTTCTTGTCTGTGGATGTTGCGTGAAGACTCAATGTCTGGAGCCATGGCAGCCATCTTGGGCCCATGAAGAGAGGCTGTACCATCACGGTGGATGGAAAGAACCTGGATCCGATGCTGCTGTTGAGCCGCTGAATTAACCAACCCTGGGACTGCCCTACCTCAGAACCCATTGTTTAAACCACATCAAGTTGGGTCTTCATTTATTTTCCTGATAGATATACCCCATGGATGCTGAAACTTCCAGAAACATAGCTCTAGCCATGACCTTCCTCCTCGGGTCGCTCCAGACCCATGTGAGGTGCATAGTGGATGTCTTTCCAAGCAGCGCTATAGGCACCTCAAAAACATGTCCCAACTCGAACCAGTTACCTGCCATATTCCCCAAAAGAACCTACCCAATGCTCCACCAGCTGAATGGCATCACCATCTACAGTGTCTCTCATGAGTAACCCTAGAGTCTTTTTCTCATTCCTTCCTTCATTCATTTAACTACCTCATGTTTGCTGAGCACCTCCTATGTTCATTATGCTAGTTGTAGGGGAGAGAAAACAGTGAACAAGACGAAGTTCCATCTCTGTGAAGCTTGTATTCTAGCTGAGGAGGGGGAGAGAGATTAAAGAAACAAATAAACACATAGCCAATGACAGCTAAGAAATAAACAAGGTATTTTCATAGAGAAATACAGGAAGGCATATATATACCTAGAGAGAGTGATTTGGGAAGACTGTTCTTGGGAAGTCATGATTAAGCTGAGATCTGAATACTGAGCTAGAACCGGCTCTGCCACGTGTGAGACCAGCTTTCTAGGCAGAAAAAAATGGCAAACACAGAGGCCCTCAGGCTGGACTGAACTTGGAACATGCCAAGTGATGTGGGAGCAATAAGTAACGAGAAGAGTAGTAGAAGATGAGATCAGAATGGTGATGTCTTAAGACAGTAGAGGCATGGATTTTTCGCTAAGCACTGTGGGCAGCCAGGGAAGGGATTTAAATAAGGGTGTGATATGACCCGATTCAGGTTTTTAAATGGTCATGCTGTTGGGTGGAAAATGGCCTGTGGTAATAAAAAGGATCATAAGTAACCCTTTTATAATACATACTGTGTGCCAGGCACTGTTCTAAGTGCTTTCTGTATGTTAACTCAGTAAGTCCTCATAACAATAGGAATGATTGTGGTGCCAATTTATAGATGAAGAAACTGCGGCGCAGAGAGGTGAAGTAACCCGCCCAGGGTCACACAGCGACTAAATCAGAGCCTGGACTATTGGAAACAGCAAGACTAGTTAGAGGCCATGGTATATATGGTGGGAGGGGCTTGCTTGGCTTGATTCTGACTGGCAGTACTTGAGACAGAGAAGAACATGGATCTGGAATATAATTTCAAGATAGGAAAGAACTTGCTAGCAGTGTGAACAGTATCCTGTCTATGCCTCTGATTCCCGTCTCCAGCAGGACTTTCAACAGGACTCTGGCAGGAAGATAAGTCAACAGTTCCCGGTGACCTTCCTGCCCACCTTAAGGATGGAGGTGCCTCCTCCTCACCGCCTCCCACCCCACCCCCACTCCCGTTGTCTTGCAGCCAGGCATTTTGTTCATCTCATCGGACCACTCCCTTTGCAAGCAGCCCGACACTGCTACAACTGTCTCCGACCTTGGATCTCACCCTGCCCCTCCACACCTTAGCCTGGATCCAAAGATAAAAAGCCGCCCAAAAGCCGGGGCCGCAGCTCCTCGCTCTCAGAGGAGAGAACTTTGTAGACGCTCCCTGAACCTCAGCAAAACTTCTATTGTGTTTGCTAGAGACCGAAAACAATGCGAGTGGCCCAGTTGCTCCCCGGTCCAAGATCGCGCCCGGGCAAACACTCTCCCAGTTCCACCGCTGGGGCTCCTGACCAACCCGGGAGGCCAGAGGGGCACGACCTGAGCGAGATGTGCGCTTGACACTGCTGTCTGCCCGGGTTGTAGCCTCCACTCCTCCCCCCACCGCCGCCCACATGCGGCTCACTTAGAGGCTAAGAAAACCAGAGAAGGAGAGCAAGCAGGCCGGAGAGAGCCAGCTTGACCTTTAAAGGTGAGGCAGGAGTTTCTGTAAAGCCTCTGGGAGTCCCCTAAGTATCTGTTCCCACCCCTCTGGGGCTGGGAGGTCACCCTCTCGGTTCCTTATCAGCCCGGGATGGGTTCAATGTTGGGTGAAAGTGTGAAAATTTAGGGACCTACCCACGCCTGGGGCCTGCTTTGGGGCTTTCTGAAAAATTAAATGCACAGAGCCTGGACAGAGACCCCACCTCCTGTAAAGCACAGTGCTTGGCTCTGGGGACTCAGAAAAAAGAAAAGCACCCTATCCTCCAGGGGCAGAGTGGAGGTAAAATGAGTTCTGCAGAGACAGAGGTTTAAGGGAAAAATCAAGGAGGGCGTTATGGAGGAGGGGGCCCTTTTTTTTCAAGAGATCTAAACTGGCTGAGAGGATTCCTAACACACTCAGCACAATTGTAAGCTCCTAGATTGCAGAATCTGTTGCCCTGAATTACTTTTTGTTTTCCACAGTCATCAGCCCTGATTATTGGTGCTTCCCACTAAATATTTGTTTAAAATAAAGGACTGAGAGGATTCCTTTACTCACCCTCCCTCCCTCTTCCTTTCCTTCTTAAAACAAACAAACAAGCAAGTAAACAAAGCTCAAAATGACTAAACAGAAGATATGCAAAAGAGGCACGCTAAGGTCACTTTTTCATAAATGTATAGGCCATGTAATTTTTTTAACTTTTTTTTCTGGTTACTAAAGGAATATATGTGCATTGCTGAAACCTTGGGGGAAATCCAGATGAGCATATAGAAGAAAATGAAAATCACCTATATTTCCACCACGTAGAAATAAACACTCAACACGTCAGAGTATTCCTCTTCAGGCTTTGCGGGTGGTTTTATTACTAAGGTAAAATTACATGCAGCGAAATGCACATATCTGAAGCGTATGACTCAATGAATTTTGACACACCCCTACACCGTGTGTATGCCACTCCAATCAAGATCTAGAACATTTCCATCACCCTCAGGTCCTCTTCCAGTCAACCCACACCCCCCACAGGCAACCGTCTTTCTGATTTCTATCACCACAGATTAGTTTTGCCTGTCATCTAATTGGAATCATACGGTGTGTGTTCTTTTGTGCTTGGCTTCTTTCTCTCGGCATCATGCTCTTAGGTTCATCCATGTATCGGTAGCTTGTGCCATTTTATTGTTGAGTGGTGTTCTAGTGTGTGGATGTACAAGGTGTTCATCCCATCACCCTGTGATGGTCCCTTGGGTTGTCTCCACTTTGGGGCTATTATGAATAAGCCACTATAAACATTGGTGGACACATCTGAGTGTGGACCTAGGTTTTCGTTTTGTTAAGCAAATACTTAGGGGTGGGATTGCTGAATCACATGTTTCACTTTTATAAGAAATTGCCAATAGTTTACCCAAGTGGTTGTGACATTCTATATATTTCCACCAACATTGTATGAGGGTTCCAGTTGCTTACTATTATTAATTTTTCATTGCACAAGTAATACATGGATATATTAGCCTGTAAAGCTAAAGTGCCTTTGAACAACCACCCAGCACCCCCTACTCCCCTAGAGTAACACTGTCAGCAGTTGGGGGTGGGGGAAGCTTCCTTGCAGACCTTTTCCTGTGAGTTTATATATGTAAATAAATATCCATAGAAAATACATAATTTTATTTTGTGGCGATTCCTTTTACAAAAATGGGAAACCATCTCCTGTTATAGATTTCACTGTACTTACCACCGGACATATCTTTTATTCTCTGCCTCCTCGCATTAGCTCAGTGAAAGTTGGGAATTTGTTTCATTCACCGCTGTATCCCCACTACCTAGAACAGTGTCAGGCATAGAGTCGATGCTCCTTTAATGTCTGTGGGATGCAAGAATCGGTTATGTATTGTTCAGCAACTGGTTTTTCCCCCCCCATAAGTCATAGATCTTTTAGCATTTACAGATCTATTTCCTTCTTTAACCTGCTGCATAGTACTCTGTAATTGGAATATGCAAAATTTATTTTCCATTCCTCTGTGAGTGTACACTTAGGACACTTTCAATGTTTCATTATTAGGAAGGCCGATGCCATGAACATCCTGTGTTGGCCTCTTCGGGCACAGTATTTCTCTGGGACAGTAGCCCATCAGGAAATGGCTGCATCAGAGGGTCTACACACTACAAATTTTAGTAAAATCTGCCAAAGGGTCAGGATTTCTACCACCGGAAACTGCAAGGATATCAACACATTATCCACTTGAGTCCTGGCGGGAAATCATGGTAAGTGGGTAGAATCTCTATGACTTGGCAAAACGGGGAGGTGGGGAGAAGGTAACATCAAAGTAGTAGTGGGGTTGATTATGTTCACACACCCTGGAGCCAGAAGCCCCCATCCAGCTGTGAAACCTCAGCAAGTTATTCAACCTCTCTGCCCTCAGTTTCCTATCTGAAAACAGGAATAATAACAGTAGCCACCTCAAAGGATGGTTCTGAGATTTAACACACGTGTAAAGTGCTTCGGGCAGCGATGGTCACTTGTTAAATATTCAGGAATTGTCATCATCTACTGTTACTCTGTAACAACGCAAGTGTGTTTGTGTCTAAAGAACACACTCAGCTCACCTCAGTCATTGTCTTTACCTTCCTGGCCCCTTCCTCACTGACTTTTCCATCCATTGACCTAGGGTACTTATTGTAGAGGGGGAAGGGGAGACCTGAGAGACGCCAGGGTTCCAGGAAGAGGGGACCCAGGGAGGAAGAGCTTTACAGGAACCAACGGAGTTTCCAGAAGCAAGGGCCATAGAGCAGCAACAATGCCCCAGAGGTGAGTACAGCGGAGACCTAGAAGAGGCTGCCGCAGCCTGGCAGTGGGAAACTCACTGATGACCTATGGGAGGGACCCTGGGGCAGAAGCCAGCATCAGAGGGAGAGGGACGGCCTGCGCCCAGACAGAGGAATTGGTCAGGAAGCACCAATGTTCTCCTGAGAAGTCTAGCCAGGCTGGACTCTGTCTGGAAGGAGAGAAAGATGTTTTGGCTCTTTAAGGATAGAAGACCTGAGCAGGTTTCGGGGGGAAAAAATATTTCAAGAGCCGTGACTGCAGGATCTGAGAGGAACAGAGCCAAAGCTGGTGTCTTCTGGGCCTGACCCTCTCAGAAAGTTTATGCCTTGGCTAGATGGTTCACAAATTTCTATTGAACAGTTAACCACGGGGAGGGAAAAAGCCCCTTACCCGCCCACCCACCCCACACTCACTAATTTCATAGTGAGATACCAAGAAATAAAAAACACAGTCTGCCCTTAAGTAAGGGTGGCTTCCAATCTAGCCTGGAAAAGTTCGCAGGAACACGAAAAAGGGAAAGTCGCAATAAAGAGTTAAAACATGGGAGACAGGCCTGGTTAGACGAAAGGCTACACGCTGGCAGCCTACAAAAGGCTTTGATGGCCCACAGAGAGCTATTTTAAAAACTGACTTAGTTGCCATTGATTACATATATAGGAAGTTTTCACAGCAAGGTCCGAATTTCTCACGCCCGCACCCTAAACATCAGCAAATTCTATAGTTCCACCTTCGAAATGCGAGTACCCGGAGTCAGATGTCTTCTCCCGCCTCCACTCTTACCCAACTACTGTCCACTCTCCACACACGCAGCCAGAGGGATCCTGTGAGAACCTAAGTCAGATGCTCTCCCTCCTCTGCTCAGAACCTTCCATGGCTCCCACCTACTGAGAACAAAAAACAAAATCTTCACCATGGCCCACAAAGTCCTGCATGGACTGCCCCATTACCTTTCTGCCCTCACCTCCTTCCCCGTCCCCCTTCTCTCCCTCTGCTCCCCCCACTCAGACCCCTCCCTGTTTCTGGATCATTCCAGGCAGACTCCCTCCTTAATTCCTTTGCATTTGCTTTTCCCTCTGTCTGGACTGCTGTTCTCCTGGGGAGAGGGTACCCCACAGCTCATTCTGAGAATCTTTCCAGCCTTCCCTCATTGGCCCCCTTCTCACTGAGGTTTCCCTGACACCCGCTAAGTTCCCACTATTCCTGATACTTCTATGCCCTGCCCTGCGTGATGTTTGTTCATAGCATCCATCACCATCTAACATGCTATGCGCAGCCTCCGTATTTTGTTCACATCTGTCCCCCATTAGTTTGCAAGCAGTGTCTTTCGTCTGTTCGGACTCCATGGTCTCTCCGGTGCCTGGGACAGTCCTACACACGCTAAGCAGTCAGAAAGCATTTGTGCAATGAGTACATTTCCAGCTTCTCCTGAACAATCAGAAGAATTTGGCAACGCTGGGCAGGCGCTAGATAAGGAGGGACCATCCCCTCTCCTGCTCATCGCAGTCCCCACCCAGTTGCTTTCATTTGGGTGACAGAACCCTGCATTGGGAGCCCAGAGCCTGGCGTTTTCATCCCAACTTTTCTGTTCAATCTTTTCTTCCCTGCCACCTTCCTGTCCCTGCCAACCTCGCTGCCTGGAACACCCTTCTCCCGGCTGCCTGGCAAACTCCTCTTCATCTTCTAAATCAGGGGTCCGCAAACTCCGGCTGCCAGCCAAATCCGGCCGGCCGCCTGTTTTTGTGCAGCTTGTGAGCTAAGAATGGTTTTTACATTTGTAAGTGGCTGGAAAGGAAAAAAAAATCTAAAGAAGACAGTTTCGTGACACGTGAAAATTATATGAAATTCAAATTTCAGTGTCCATAAATAAAGTTGTACTGGCGCTCAGCCACACCCATTCGTTCACCTGTTGTCCCTGGCTGCCTTGGCACTGAAACGGCAGAGCTGAGTGATTGCGACAGAGACTCTGTGGCTTGAAAAGTCTAAAAAATTTGCTAGCTGGAACTTTACAGGAAACGTTTGCTGACCCCAGTCTAAATCCCTCCTTGAGATGAACAAAAACCAAAACCACCAACGTCTTTCACAGCCTCAGTTCCTCCATGAAACCTTCTCTCGTTCCTGGACCCACTTTGGCACTGGGGACCAACTCAAATTATTACACGTGGCACTATATATTTGTCCTCTCCCTCTTCGAGGACCTGGACCTTATTGTATAGGCGCAAATACCCCAAGCATTGAGCACGTTGCCTGATAGTCAATAACTACTGATTAAACATTTCTATAGGACCCAGGGCCACCCCTTCTACTCTCTGGGCTGTTTTCTCATCTGTATAGTGGGACCCTGGATCCCTAAGATCTCCAACACTGCATCAGGGAGCATACCTGAGTCCTCGCCAGGCAGTATGAGATTACTCACCAAGACATATTTTTTAAAAACAGGGGTGGGGAATGGGTGTGGGGGGGAGGGGCGTATTGTGATGGCACTAAGATCACAAACTGGCCCAAATTCAGCTCAGATGTGTTTTGCTTGGTTGGCGCCTGTTCTAAATTTTTTCTTTACTTCAATGTCAATAAACCCAACTTACTATAACCCAGCCCACTTCAGTCACAAGTACCATCTATCTGGCCCTGTGGGCATTTGACTTTGCTGGATGGAGAGTTAAAGACCACTCCAGCCACACCACCCAGAAGCCCTAAAGAAGCTTCTGGATTCAAAGGTTAGGGATATACACTTAGGCCACTTGTTCCCAAACCAGGTTGAACATTGGAATCACCCTGATAGTGTATAAAATGCAGATTCCAGGCCCACCCCAGGCCCACTGAGGTCAATTCGCCATAGTTTGTGGTGCTGCATATGGATTTTTCCCCCCATGATTTCCCCCAAATGCTTATTTATGCATTGCAGGAAGGAATATGTATCGAATCAAGCTCTGCAGATGTGAATTTGGCTGTACCTGTCAAAACTGTAAACGTAGCTATCTCTTGACCCAGCAATTCCACTGCTGGGAATCTATCTCCCGGACCAGGGCTTCTTAAACTTTAATGTGCATACAAGTCCCCTGGGTGTACAAATCTCATTTTAAAATGCAGATCCCAGTCAAGCAGGTCCAGGTTGAGGCCCATGATACTGTACTTCTGCTCCCAGGTGACTCCTAGCTGCTAGTCCTGAAACATTCTGCAACATGCATACACTGTGCTGCCTGTACAAAATGACTCATTGTACCATAGTCGCCTTGAAAAGTATCAAGGCAGCTCTTTATGGACGGGTCTGGAATAGTCTCCAGGATGTGTTAGTAAACACAAAAGGCAAGGAACAGAACAGCGAGTGGACTGTGCAATCGTTTGTATAAAGAGTGTTGCGGGGAGGGGAATATTTATGCTCATATTGACTTGTAGAAGCACAGAATAGGCTGGTAGGAAACTGATAACTGAGTGCCTCTCGAACAGGGAATGGAGTGGATAGATGAAAAGGGAGAGAGAGTGACATATTACGGTACCCATCTGAATTTTGAACTATGTGAATATGATACCTGTTCAAAAACTAAATAAAAAATTAAATTATAATGATATATAAACAAAAAGACTCACCGTGGACTTCTAATGCTCCGATATGAATTTAGACCATCAGAAAAGCTGTCCCAGAGGGGTCACTTCCTACCTCAGCACACCATGTACATTTGTGCATGCGCACACACACGCGCACATACACACACACACTTGCATACAGCTTTGAGGACGAGTCTGTGCAGTGTGTTGGCAAGCACACTGGGCTTCAACTCTGCAAACCTCAGTTGGATCCCAGTTCCGTCAGCCAAGTGACACAGAACAAGACAGTCAGCCTCAAAGAGCCCCATTTTATGGGGCTGATCAAAATAACACTGGCGGCCCTGCGGACTTGAGTGGTGGGACAACACTTCACCAACTGTCAAGAGTACACATGAAAACACTAATTATAACATGAACCCCAGAGGTGAGCAGGGGGTGGGGCAGCCCAGCCTGGTCTCCGCAGGGTCTCGTGCACACCTCCCAGGACACCACGCAAGGTAGAAACCCAATACCTTGACCTTTGCAGGGAGGCAGCTGCTCTGAGCAACCCCTGGCAGTGCTAATCCCCAACTCTCCTCCCACCATCTGGTCCAGCTGCCAGGCTGAGTCACACTCAGGCAAGCCAAGGGACAGGCACATGACCTGTGTGTGGGGCTGGTGTGAGTGTGGTTATTGGGGGAGGGTGGGAAAAGCCGCAAGAGGCTGTCACTGACCCCTCAGTGGGAAATTTCCTGCCAGAGGAGGAGACCTAAGACTGATTCTAGGTCTGAAACTTAGCTAGCTGCCTGACTGTCTGGCAGAATCCCTCCTCCAGGAAGCCCACTGTGTGTGTGTGTGTGTGTGTGTGTGTGTGTGTGTGTAAGAGAGACAGACAGAGAGCAAGTATACAGGGGGTGTTAATAAAACCAAGTGGCACATTGGTTAAGAGTTGGCTTGGGACGCCAGCTCTGAGCAGCAGGGCCCCAGTTCGGATCCCACATGAGGGCCAGTGATGCTGCGTCCTCTACAGCTAAGATGGTGAACAACAGCTCGACCTGGAGCTGGGCTGCTGTGAGTCGCTGACGACGGCATAGGCTGCAGTGAAGCTGCAGTGGGCTGCCATAAGCTACCGTAAATGGCTGGCAGCCTGCATGAGCGGCCAGCAGCCAGCGTGAACTGCCAAGAGCTGCCGTGAGCGGCCATCCAGTGGCCGGGATCCGATCTGCCTCACCTGGGAAAAGCGCAATGATAATACCAACATGGGCCAGTGTAGCGACACCCTCCACAACTAGACTGAAGAACAACAACAAAAAAAGACACCAAGAATCTTGATTTGTGCTGAGAGAGTCTCACAGAAGAGAAAACCACACAGGGCACAGAGTCCAGCCTGGTGGTAGGGGGGACAGATGAAATGCAGCTTTCAAGGTCACTTCCGTCTCTGCATCCTCAGGAGAGGAGTCCAACAATCAGTTAACGAGTGTTCCAGGCCCCTGTTGGGGACAGGGGAGACAGCACTGAACAAGATAGACAAATTCTCCAACCTATGGAGCTGACATGCTAGGGGAGGAGACAGACAATAAGCACATAAAGAGAGCATCGATTGTCAAGTGTTGAGAAATGCCATGAAGAAAAATAAAGCAGAGTAAGGGCATGGAGAGTGATGGGAGTGAGGGTGCCAGGTGGGGGTCTGTTATTTTGAACAGGGTGACATTTGAACATGGAGACATTTGAGCAGAGAGATGATCAAGTGAGGACAGTTGAGGGAAGACTATTCCAAGTTAAGGGCATGAGTGGCATGTGCAAAGGCCCTGAGGCAGGATCAGGGGCAAGAACGGTAGGAAATAAATTTGGACAGGCAGGCAAGGCCTTGCCTCTCTCCTTTCTTCTCTGCCAAACCGGGATGAAAACAGCAGCCTGCTGCCCCACCTCCATTCCAGAGCCTCACAGAGATAATGGATAGGAAAGTGCTTTGAGAGAGAGAGAAGGAGTGGTGTCATTAATGGATGTGCTGGACAAGGCCCATGCCAGGGGCACATTGGAACAGTGTGGCTTCTCTTCCCTCCTGGCAATTCTGTTATCCTAAATACCAGCACTGGGAGAATCCAAGCTCTCATTTAAGGGGTGGGAAATAGGGCTCAGAGAGGGGAGGAGACCCACCCCAGGTCCCATAGCAAGTTTCTCCCCAAGCCCCAGTCTTTAGGATTGGGCTCAAAAGTGTTAAACAAATATTGAACCAGCCCACTCTCAGGTGAAGATAAGAGCAAATAAAGTCAATATTCTTATCTCCTTAAGAAGTTGTTACTTCCCCAGGGCAAGAAGGCCTGTGAGGCTATTTGCTGGCAGGGAAGGGTTGGGCTGGGGGTAGTAACACTTTGCAAGGCAAATTAAATGTGTTAAATGAGCAATTTCTCCTATTGACTGGCCTCTGCTCTCAGAAAACTGATCTCTCACTTGTGCTTTTCCAAACATGCCCCCTGTTTTCCTAGGTCTGCACAGCTGGGCTGAGCAAAGGTCAGAGAAGCGCCTGGGCTTTTTGTCATCTTCCCACAGATGAAGACACTGAGGCCCAGTATAGTGAAATAGCTCATCTGAGGCTGTACAGCAGGTTTATCTGTTTAATTGGCAGATATGGCTTAACGGGGTGTGTGTGTGTAGGGGGGGGGGGACTGGAAAAACGGCAGGGAGAAAATCACATAGACAATAACATAACGAACAAGATCGTTTCAGAGAATACCAAGAGCTGTGGATGAAATGAAACACAGGGACTGCAGGACTAATTTAGTGTTGTCAGGGAAGAGCCCCAGGGAAAGGTGACAGATGAGTAGAGCCTTAAGAAGCAACCTGCCATGTCCAGAGCCAAGCAGAAGAGGGCTGCAGGCTGAGGGATGACAAATGCAAAGTCCCTGTGGTCGGACAGACAAGTGTGGTGTAGGAGGAACGAAAGGGCCGGTGTGGCTGGGGCAAAGCAGACCTGGGCAGAGGAGGGGGAGATGAGATCAGAGGGCTGGGGGCAGGGCCCTGCGGGCCACTGTGAGGAACGTGGATGCAGCCCTAAGGGCTCTACCGGTCCAGCGCTCTACGGTCTAAGTGGCTGCCGGTCCAGGGCTCTACGGTTGGTGGCAGAGCTGGGCCTTAAAGCCCAGGTCCTCTTCTTCAGAACCCGTTTGCTCTTCCACAGCTCCCTTTGGCCTTCTATGGATCCTGAAACTTCCTCAGCTGACCCTGGAAGTTCCTGGTTGTGCTTCTAGCATGTGACTCTGTCTTGCCCCCGCTCAGCCCTGATTTCCCACAAACTCAGTCAGCATCGACTGCCTTTCTCACACACACAGGCAGATCTTCACCTCTGGCTTCTCAAGTTCATATTCTCTGGGAGCCTTGCAGCAGCAGATGCATTTGCATCTCCTTCCCCTGGCGGCAGCAGGAATTGGGGAGAGAGAAAGGAGGGGGGGGTAGAAAGAAAGAGAGAGAGAGAGAGAGAGAGAGAGAGAGAGAGAGAGAGAGAGAACAGAAGTCCTTCAGGAGTGAATCTGCCAGCAAGCTAGGTAGAAAGGCAGAGAGAACACAGGCCAGGGCTGGTGTGAGGGGCTTATCAGCCACCTCTCCTCTGTCTCCTCCGGCCTTACTCGTAGTGTTAGGAGGTGGCAGACAGGATCCCAGAAGGAGGCTGGCCAAAAATAGCCTAGCAGCAGGGGACAGCCTCTAGGGGACCCTGGGAGGGTTCTAATTTCCCCCACCAGATTGCCATCAGACCTCCAAAACCCTTCCTTGGTGTTATTTCTTTGAGGTAGGCAGTTGAAATATTCTATTTTTTGTTTTTGACTGAGGTATAATTGTATGGTATCTATAAAAATAATTACAAGAAATAAAAACTAATATCATATACAAAACATTACATGAGTTTCAGGTGTACAACATAATTCATCAATATTTGTAAATATTGTGAAATGATCACCACCATAAGTCTACTTACCATCCATCACCACACATAATTAAAAATTTTTTTCTCGTGACCAGAACTTTTAAGATCTACTCTCTTAGCAACTTTCAAATATACCATTCAGTATTATTAACTCTAGTCAGCATGCTGTACATTACATCCCCAGGACTTTTTTATTTTTTATCTGAAAGTTTCTACCTTTTGACCACCTTCACCCATTTCTCCCACCCCCACCCCCACCTCTGGCAACCACAAGCCTTCTTAATATTAATAATAATAGCTCACATTTATTGGGCACTTATTGTATGCTATATACTGTACTATGTACTTTACAGTTTTAACTCACAAAAGCACCTATGTCGAATGGGAATAAAAATGTTCTTAGAAAACGTAATGATTATTATGGATTTTAACAGGCCAGCTAAATCAAAACAGCTACGAAAACAAAGCCAGTGAGCTTATTCAGCTAACATTGCTTTCGTACAAATCTGGTCACATAGCCCCCCTCCCCGCCCCCATGAGATGCCTCCTGGAAGCCCCTCTCACATGACTGTTCTGAGGCCATACTTTGGGAAGACCTTCCAGGCACAAATAAAGATGCCCTGCCTTACCTCACACCCATTAGGATGGCTGCTATGAAAACAAACAAACACACAAACAAAAGAGCAAGTATGGGCGAGGATGTGAAGAAATTGGAACCCTTATGCATTGCTGGTAGGAATGTAAAATGGTGCAACCTCTGGAAAACAGTATAACATTTCTCAGAAAATTAAAAATAGAATTACCATATAATCCAGCAATTCCACTTCTAGGTGTATATACCCCAAAGAATTGAAAGCAGGGACTCCAACAGATATTTGTACACCCACATTCATAGCAGCATTATTCGTAATAGTCAAAAGGTGGAAGCAACCCAAGTGTCCTTTAATGAATAAATGAATAAATAAAACGTGGTCTCTACATACAAGAGAATATTATCCAGCCTTATAAAGGAAGACAATTTTGACATAGTCTACTACATGGATGAACCCTGAGGACATAATGTATGCTAAGTGAAAAACAAGGCAGTCACAAAAGGACAGATGCTGTGCCACTCCACTTCTGTGGGGTACCTAGGATAGCCAAATTCATAGAAACACCAAGTAATAGAATGGTGGTTGCCAGAGGCTGGGGAAAGTGGGGGATGGGGCGTTATTGTTTAATGGGGACAGAGCTCCAGTTTTACCAGATGAAAAGAGTTCTGGGGATAGATGGTGGGGATGGTAGCACAAATTTACTTAGTACCACTGAACTGTATGCTGAAAAAAATTGTTAAGATGATAAATTTTATATTAGGTGTATTTTGCCACAATTAAAAATTTGAGAGAGACAGACAGAAAGAGAAAGGTGCCCCTGCCTCTTTGCTGGGTCCCAGACAAGAGACCTCATTTTCCAATGGGAAGGACGGGGTTTGCCTGCACCCCCAGCAGTCCTGCAGCCCCATCCAGCTCCCTCTCTACATGGACAGCCTGGGGCAGGCTTCTGCAACCATGAGAGAGGCTATCTCAGATTTTTAGCGCTGTCCTTTGGCCCCAGAACGGCATGGTAGTGAAAGGAGGTGGAGAGAAATGGAGTTGGAGTTCTAACACTAAATTTGGGGGACACGCTCTACCTCCTTGGGCCTCAGTTTCCCCATCTTTCCAATGGAGGGGGTTAGACATCAGAGTTGCCCAGGAATCATATCTGGCCCTCAGACATGCCTCGTTTGTCCCCCACTAGATTTAAAATTGGGAGACTTGGCCACCTGGGCGAGGGGCTCTGTTTCTGCATGTTCACCACCGTCTAGGGGTGGTACCCTTGGATGGAGCCAGTGCTCTCCAGTTCACTGCAGTTCCCTTCACAAGCCTAAACCCTCGCTGCCAGGGCCTTGAAGGTGGCTGAGTGTACAATGTCTTTCCCAGCAGGAAAAGCAGAAAGCCTACAGTGGACCCCTATGTCTTGCTTAAGGGACTTTCAGACCCCCCCACCCCCCAACTCAAAACTTATAGAAAGTAAAAAGATAAAAACAAAAAAATACTCTTATAATAGTCTGGTGATTCTCCTCTGACAACTCCAACAGGAGAAACAGAAACTGACAAGGTCATCCTCTTCCTCCTCGCCATAACTTAATACTAATAGTGGCTCTCTTTAATTGAGCATCTACTATGTAACCAGGCTTTGTTCTAAGTGTTTTGCATATTGTTTTAGCTACTCCTCACAACAATTGGAGGAGGTAGGTGCTGTTATAACCCCATTTTACAGAGGAGGCAACTGAGGCACAGCCCACAAGTTGGTGGTGAGAAGGCCTGGGGTCAACTTCCACTCTCTCATCTCTCATGATGTGACCTTGGACAAGTTACTTCCTCTCTCCAGGCCTCAATTTTCTCACCTGTGAAATCTCCAAATTGTACAAGGTCATCATTACAGTCTAAACGTTTTGTTATTCCTTGAACATATTTCCTTCAAACTCAAAGCATACATAAAAAGAATGAGTTAGAAACCACACCTGCCAGTGTAGGACATGCGTGTGTCTGCGCACACACGCGTGTGTGTGTGTATGTGTGTATGTGTGCATGCATGTGTTTTAAAAGCCAATTAATCAACAATCTATTGCATTCTTTCTTTCAAACCTGGGCCCAGCAGAATGTCTCCCACAAAAAACAGTGGCAAGAAGGACCATTCTACCATCAGGAGATAATGGCCAGAGAACACACCATCGGCATTCACAAGTTCATCCCTGGGGTGGCCTTCCAGAAGTGTGTTCCTCGGACATGCGTATACATGTTGACCCAGGCCAAAAGAAGAAGGGATTTTCCTACTGTATCCGTGTGCAGTTATACAGAAAACACATCATGAGGATGAAGATTCACCAAATAAGCTGTGTACATTGGTTACCAGGGTCCTTGTCACCACTTTGAAAAGCCTGCAGTCAATGTGGATGAGAACTAACCACTGACTATCAAAATAGTTATAAAACCACATTTTAAAAAGCCAAATAATCAAACTTTTAAAAACTGAGCTTATACTCTTTTTTTTGACCCAATAAGACATTTTAGAGTTTTCCACTTACAGAAAAATTGAGGGGAAAGTCCAGAGTTCCCTATACCCTCTCAATCTCCACCCCCCCAAATTTCCCCTATTTTTAGCATCCGCATTAGTGTGGTACATGTATTACAATTGATCAGCCAATATTGATACATCATTATTAATTAAACCAGTAGTTTATATTAGGGTTCACTCTGTGTTGTCTGTTTTATGGGTTTGAACATATTTACCACTGTGATATTATACAAAGTAGTTTCACTGCCCTGAAAATCCTCTGTGCTCTGCCTATTCACCATCCCCGCAGACCTCTGGCAACCACTGATCTTTTTACTGTCACCGTAATTCTGCCTTTTCCAGAAAGTCATATAGTTGGAATCGTACAGTATGTAGCATTTTCAGATTGGCTTCTTTCACTTAGCAATATACATTTAAGACTCCTCCATGTCTTTTCTCGGCTTGATAGCTGTTTTGTTTTGTTTTTTATCGCTGAATAATATTCCACTGTCTGGATGTACCACAGTTTGTTTTATCCATTCACCTACTGAAGGATATCTTGGTTGCTTTCAAGTTTTGGCAATTATGAATAAGGGCTTATGCATTTTTAGAATTTTTTTTTCTAATTGCGAAAAGAAATGACATACGGTCATTGTAGATTAGGAACACAGAGGAACACAAAGAATGAAATAAAAATCATTTTACAAATAAGAAACTAAGGCCCAGGGAAGGGAAGTGACATGTTCATTCATTCATTCCTCCAGTGAATATTTACAAAGGACCTACTATGTGCAGGTAATGTGCTGGGGCAGGAGACACCGCTGGGAACACGGGAGACAAGTTCTCTGCCCTCCTGCAGTTGACATTCTAGACAGACAATAACCAAGTAAACAATACGAATAATGAAAGAACAGCTAATATTTATTGTGTACTTTCTTTGTGCCAGGCACTGTTCCCAAATCTTTGTGTGCATCAAGACACTTAATCTTCACAAGCACATTGGGAAGTAAACCTATAATTATCCCATTTGCAGATGGGAGCACCACGGTCCAGGGAGGTTAAATCACTAACCTAATGTCACAGAGCTGGA
The DNA here is from genome assembly GCF_001890085.2 of Hipposideros armiger. NCBI lineage: Eukaryota > Metazoa > Chordata > Mammalia > Chiroptera > Hipposideridae > Hipposideros > Hipposideros armiger. The sequence goes on from NW_017731404.1 coordinate 539,706, forward strand.
AACAAGGAGTTGAACCCAGGTCATGGACTCCCAAGTCTGTGAGCTTAGCACAGCTCTAAAATAAGAGGAGGTCTTTTCAGACCGACAGTTGGTGGCAAAGCCCAGGCTGAACCCTGATCCTCAGCTTCTTGTCTTCTTTGTGCTGGGCCTCTCTGCTTTTTAGGGTCCCGAGAAGCCAAAATTCATTGTTCTTTGGGGCTTCTTCCTGTCTTGTACCAGTGGGCTGAGGAAAGGGCTTGGAGCTCAGCGGCTTGCCAAGGCTCCTAGGTGCAATCAGATCCCCTTTCTTTTTAAGCCGTTCAATTCCTGACTACAAATGTTGCTCTTCAGAAGAGCAGGCTGACTTGACCAAGGGAACAGAGTCCCTGGGTACGGAGCAACAATCGCAAAGCCACATGCCTCAGCTGGCAAGTTTGACAATCAGGTAGGGAGGGGCAGTCTCGCCCAGCCCTGCTTCCTATAGCGGGGTTCAAAACCAACAGCAGAAAAAGCCGGAAGTTTGTAAAAAAAACGGTGTTGGTGAGGCTCTGGGGAAAGATATTCTCCTACACAGCTGGTGAAAGCTGTTGTAGCTGCTTTGGGAAGCAACCACCCAGCTTTAAAGGAACACAGCCTTGGACCCAGCCGTTCCAGGTCTAGAAGTTCATCCTACAGATAGCCTCACGTGTGTATAAAATAATGCATGTACAAGGCTACACCGCACAGCCATTGGCAGTAAAAGAACTGGAATGGCCCATCCTTCTCCCATCCCCCAAACAAGTTCTTGGTTAAATAAATAACTAAAGGCCATACTGGCTTACCTGGCTCTGTTGCTCCTCACTTTATTATGCTTCACAGATGTGTTTTTTACAAGCTGAAGGCAAGACCCTTCACCAGCAAAAGATTCCACTTCACTTTACCCCCTTTACGGCGGTGGTCTGGAACCAAACCCGCAACGCCTCTGAGGTATGCCTGTACTTGCAAAGAAATGCTGTGCTGCTGTTCAGAAGAAAATGTGCTGCAACTGAGCTCTCTTCAAGGGCATCAAGCGAGGTCAGAACATTTAAACGCTATCTCTGCTATAAGAAAAAGAGGGCTGAGGGGGCTATGTGTACAAAGGTGTTGAATCTTGAAAGACGGCTAGGACCTGGGGGCAGGCATCTCAATTCTGGCTCCCCCTTGCTGTGTAATGAGAGCAAACTACTCAACCTCTCTGTGCCTCAGTTTCCTCAACTGTAAAACTAGGTCCTAATACCTGGGCTCATTGGAAGACTTAAATGATCTATGTAAGGGGTGCTGCTCAGTGCCTAGCACATAGGAATTGATTAATAAAGAATGGCTACGATAATTATTATGCACAGACTCTCTCTGGAGGAATACACAAGACATTGGGTAAAGGGCTGCCTCTGGGAACTGGGAAGATGGGGGGGGGGATAGAGGGCCACTGACTTTTCAGTGTATGCCCTTATTGAAGCATTTGATTGTTTTAAAAATCTTGTGCATATATCATATGTCTAAGAATATCATGTAAAATAGGGGAGCAGGGCAAATTCAAAACGAGAAGGAGCAAGTGAGTGATTTGCAGGAGATCTTTCCAGCTGGATTTTCTGAGCTAACAGCAACCTGTGTTGCAGAGCCTTGCTGCTCATGGGCCTTACCTGAGAGACTGTTAGACCTGCAGGACCTCAGCCCCACCTCAGACCTTCAGAACCAGAATCTGCGTTTTAACAAGATGTCCAGGTGAGTCACACGTGTGCACACGTTTGAGAGGCACTGCAGCCCTAGCGGCTGCCAAAGGCCAAAAGACAAGTGTTTTTAAGTCTTGTGACTCAGCCAAGCAAAGGATGAATGGAATGAGTTGCTTTTCCCTTGGAGTGGAGGGTGGGGAGGGGAGAGAACCTTAAGAATTAAGAACTCTGCTTGTCTCTCCCCACAAGAGATTGTAACACGTGAGATCTGAGGTGTGTGGCTTTCAGCAGCTCCCCACTTAGGGTTTAAAATAACTTTCTGGTTAAAAAAAAAAAGGAGGAAAGGAAAGGAAGGAGAATGAAAAGGGAACCTCCCACTGCAGCCCACACAGCCCCAGCACAAAAGGAAAGCCTCTGCCCACCCTCCCCATCCTCACCCCAGCCCCAAGCCCACTTCATCTCTCTTTGGAGACAGTGACAGAAGAATTGCTCAAGGAGAAATCAAGTATGAGATTCTTAGAGCTGAAGCATCTCTGAGATGACCCACTTCAAGCTTCTTGTTTAACAAATGGGAAAATAGAGGCCCCGAGAGGGGAAGTGGTTTGTCCAAGGCCACACAGCAAATTAGGAGCAGAAGTAGTGCATGAATCACAGAGGCAAGAGATACTTTGAAACTTGAGGGGCCACACAAGTCATGCCTCTAAGAGAAGCAGATCAGCCATTGTGTCCCACAGGACACAGAACAGGCACGCGGGCCCGCTGGGCTGATGAGAATTAGTTCTGGAACTTTTGTTGGTACTAGGAGCCATCTTTGCATCTAACCACTGGTGTAGAGCCTGCCACATTAAAAAAAAAAAAGTAATAAAATATGCATAACATAAAATTTACCCTCTTAACCATTTTTAAGTGTACAATGTTAAGTGCATTCACATTGCTGTGCAATGAGCCTGTCACTTTTGATAGGGACACGGGTATAAGAAGGGTTTCCCTAAGTCCAAGGCTTATCTGCAAATGGTGACTGGGGATGGAGTTGTCCTCCTCTCAGGTGTATCAGTCAGCTTTTGCTGTATAACAATCACAAAATCTTATTTATTTCTGTTCTTTTAACCTAAAGCCCTTCCCCAAGTACCTGAGGAAGCCCCTTATTGCAGACATGCGTCTGCAACTCAAACCCACGAAGCATCTTTGGCTCCAAGACAGACCTGAGCCCCAATTCTGGCTCAACCTCTTGCAAGCTGTGTGACTTTAGATAATTGTCCTTGTTAAGCTCAACTGTAATAGCACAACTCAACTGTAATAGTACAGCTCAACTTTGAGTTTTACTTGGTAACCACAGTGGACACACAGTAAGTGTCTTAAGCATTAGAATCAGGCCCAGATCATCAAGATGTTCAGGCTAGGAAAGGCTGGAAAGAACTGGGCCCGAGCGAGAGAAGACTCAGGGTTCCTCTCTCCCTTATCCTCCTCCGTGTCTCACCTTTGTTTAGGCAAGAGCTGTGGGCAGAAACCCCCATACTCATTAAATTATGATGGCTTTTTCCATTGAGCACATAAAATTGGATATGTGCAAGTTGTGTGCACATGTAAAACAATTCCTTTGTGTTTATATTGTGTTTATGCAACTAGATCCTAAGCTCCGTGAAGGCAGGGACTGGCATGAGAACTAAATATTTTGCAAGGTAGAATAAAATAAATGGTGGCTGCACAGCACCATGGGGAAGGGCCACCCATTCAAATTGGGGCCTGGAAGTTTTTCTGGAATCTTCTGAGCCAGCCCTTGAAGAAAGATTAGGGGTTGGAAGAGGATTCAGCATTTATGAACTAGCTATTTGCTGGGCATTCTGTTTGCTGATTTTGGTTTTTTTCTTTTCAGTTTTTTTCTTTAAAAAAAAAATGACACAAGCGTATCAGTCGGCTTTTGCTATAGAACAAACTCTGATTTATTTCTGGCTTATGCATCTGTGGATTTTCTGGAGAGATACTGTTGATCTCATGATCTCAGCCAGGCCTCTGGGCAGTGGGTTTTGTTGAGATCTGGCCCACATGTTGCTCATTTTCTGGGATTCATGGGCTACCCTGGGCACATTCTTCTCATGGTGACAGGCAGCAGTAGAGGGGACTAGCCCAGCTCCACCAGCACATCTCAAGCCTTTGTTTATATCATGTCCACTAATATCCCATTGGCCAAAGCCAGCTGCAAAGCCAGGGCCATAGACCAGAGATGGAGACGTACACCCCTTCTGTGAAAGTGAAGCGTAAGAGGGAACCTATTTGCTCAACAATAATCTAGTCTACAGCAACCGGTAATCTGTGAAGGCAGTCTCATTAAAACTTCAAACAAGAAAGTATAAAAGCATAACAAGGGAGGAAAATACTTCATCCTCCCCATCCCGCCTTCTCCCCACCCAGGCGTAAGCGCTCCATCAGTTTGGGATGAGGCCCATCAGAATTTTTCCCACACTTGCACACACACAGAAGGTTTTTATTTTACACAATGAGATCATACTATACATATGTTCACATGACAGTTATAAGTATCTAATCATTTAACTATTACACGGACCCTACGATTAGGCTTGTTGAGTTTCCATTTTATAAATGAGGACCCTGAACTTAAGATGCTTACCCAAGATCACCCACCTCTTAAATGGCTGAATCAGGATTCAAACCCAGGACTTTGCAAAAAATTATTTTAATTATAATGAGGATGCCTCTATTAAAGGGGGATTGAGTTGGACCACCAAACTAGTTACCAGCTCACTACGCCTATCCTATAGGGCCACAGAAAAGGAGGGGTGTGTGTGTGTGTGTGTGTGTGTGTGTGTGTGTGTGTGAATTTCAAGAAAAGGAAAAGGGAGTGTTTACTATGACCAGACTTGTGTTAGGAGCTTTGGGAGACACAATGTAGAGGAGAAAAGACCCTCACCGTCAGGTCACCTATAATTAAGCCAAAGAAACAAGGAGTTTCTCTTGAGGCAGTTTAATAACATGGCAGGAAGTGCTGGTTAAAGGGCTGGGCACCTACAGGAAGCTTCATTATCTGTCCATCTAACTGCTGAGCGCTGAAGGCAAGGTTCAC
>NW_017731404.1:548856-550855 GCF_001890085.2 Hipposideros armiger
CTGGGTACCAAAATGTCTCTGAGCATCCTAGTGACAGGGGCAGAAAGAAATCCATGACTAAATACAAAGAGTTATTATCTAAGCAAAGAAAGCCAACTGAATGCTCAGAAAAAAAGCTTAACTTTTCCCAATACAAAGGTTAAAAAGAAAGTGTACCCACAGGTCTTTATGAGGAAGACATGGGACATAGTGTCCTTAAAAATAGTCCCACGATAATGGAATGACATGATTCTGGGATTTGCTTCAAAAATTCGGGGCGAAGGAGTACGTGGGAGTATAGCTAAAACCAGATGAGCCATGAGCTGATCATTGCTGGACTGGGTGATGGAGGCATAGGAGTTTGTTATACAGCTTCCTTTACTTTGGTATATGTTTAAATTTTTTCCATAATAAATAAAAGAATTTAAACTTTGCAATACACCCTTTTCTACAAGTGCTTTTGAAGTGTTTCTTTTAATAAGCGTACCTTTCGGTTTAATTGTCAGGCCGTTTCTATCCTATATTTGGCCTTTTAATCTAATTTCCTTATTTATTAACTTATTAGTAACAGCTTTACCGAGATCTAATTCACATACCGTACAATTCACCCTTTTAAAGTGTACAATTCATTCATGGGTTTCTCATAGAGTTGTACAGTCGTCACCACAATCTAATTTTAGAATACTTTCATCACCCCCAAAAGAAACCCCATGCCCAGAAGCAGTCATACCCCATTCCCCTTCCCCCACCCCCATTCCCAGTCCCTGGCAACCACTTATCTATTTTCTGACTCTGCATTTGCCTATTCTGTATATTTCATATAAATGAAATCATACAATATGTTTTTCATGTGTGACTAGCTTCTTTTACTTAGCATAGTGTATTCAAGTTTCGTCCATGTCGTAGCATGTATCAGTACTTCTTACCTTTTTACAGACAAGGAATTTTATTAATATACCACATTTCATTAATCCGACTGTCAATTGATGGANGAAAGGCTGCCTCAAATAGCAAAACTTGAAAAGCCCTTTACACGGAGTTTGAACAAAGCACAAATGAGATACCTTCTGAGGTGTTTGTGGTGCCCAGTAGAGGAAGGGGCGGGGGAGGGATTGGCATTTGGAAGGTGTCACAAGGTGACATCCGAGCTAGGTCTTGAAGAGTGCATCAGGGAGCACTAAAAAAGGATGGGGGGAGGACACAGCACACAGAGGGCACCATGGGAGCACCGGCAGAGTGTTCTGCAAGGGCCTGGCAGGTGAAAGTGACGGAAGGGTATGAGCTTAGGTTCCTGGAGGAGAAGGACATGAAGGAATGCTGGCGGTTCAGCTGGGGATAGGCTGTGCAGAGCCTCCCACGCCAGACGCGGACACTGGGGAGCACCAGGATCAGATGGTTCGTAATAATATATTGGGCTCACCTCCATGCTCTCTCACCCCAAGGGATTAAAGTGAGGCATTTAGGGCCCTTCCCCCTCTTCCTCCACACAAAGACACACCTTTTGGGGAGGTTGAGATGGCAGATGGGGGTGACAGATCCTGTAATCCTATCCCCAGTCCCTGGGTCAGAAAGCCTTTTCCCCAACGGGTTGCAGCCCAGGTCTACTGTTAAGGCAGAGGTTGGAAAAACTGTTTTTCTCATCAACCTGGCTTCAGGTGGGCGGGATAGAAGCCAACCTGCGTCCTCTGGAGACAGCCCTGGCTGTGGGATCGGCCCCTTAGCGACACAAATGAAACCGAATGCAACATGAAAGATGGCAGGAGGTGGCCAAGTGCTGATCTTATCAAGCTAACTCCTCCTTGGAATCAAAAAAGAAAGGAATAAAGCTTTTCTTGTTTTCTGTCCTTTTGCTTCCTGGTTAATTGCCAGCCAGGGGTCTCTGGGATGGGGTTGTGGGGGACCCCTGGGCATGTAATCAGACCTGGGAGGCAAGCAGGTTTCCCAGCCACCCTGGATTTTTTTTTAACATTTTCTTGTTGGAAGTCACGTCCTCAAGCAAACTGCTAAACACCATTTGGGG
>NW_017731404.1:556150-558829 GCF_001890085.2 Hipposideros armiger
GAAATTGAATTTCCATGTGGTGCCCATCTTTCTAGTAATAAGCAACGGATTTCCTTCCTGCCTCAAACTTCAGTTTTGCGAATCACAAGACACAGTTTAACTTTTTGTCTGGAAATGTTTTTTTTTTTTTTCGTTGCCGCTCTTTGAAATAAGAATCCATGTGCTCGACTGTGTAATGCTGGTGTTTAATAAATTATTTATTTCAACTCTACATTCATAAAGGATTTAAAGCGGTTTATAAAAATACATGCAAGATGAAATCAATACAAGAGGGAATCAGAGAGAAGAAAGAAAGTACAGTATATCTGATAGGTATGGTGTTCAGCTGCTGGTAAGAAAGACCAGAAATAACAGTGGCCTAAACACTGCAGACATTTGTTTTTCTCTTACATAAATGAAGTCTGGAGGAAGGAAGTCCAGAACTGTGCGTCAGCTCCACAAAATCGAGGATATAGCCTCCTTCTAGCATCCTGCTTCATTAAATCCTTAGAATGTGGTTTCCATCCTCAGAGGCCCCTCATGGCTCAAGATTGCTACAGGAGCTCCAGCTATTGCAGCCACATTTAGGCAGCAGGAAGTAGAAAGGGAGAACACCCCGCAATCCCAGCTTTCTTTAAGGAGCCTCTTGGAAGTTCCAGTCCAAAACTTCTATTTATGTATCATTGGCCAGAATTTAGCCCTAGCTGGATAGGAGGCTGAGCAGTGCAGTCTTTTAGCTCAGCACAATGCCACCTCCAATAAAACCAGGGCTGACTTACTAGGAAAGAAGGGAGCATGGATAACGGGTAGGCCTCTAGGAACTCTGCTATGGGTAAGAAAGTGAAATAAAGCCAGGAGTTCAGCTGGTTCACAAAACTGCCTACTGTAAAGACCTTTCAGGTGTCTGGGTACCAAAATGTCTCTGAGCATCCTAGTGACAGGGGCAGAAAGAAATCCATGACTAAATACAAAGAGTTATTATCTAAGCAAAGAAAGCCAACTGAATGCTCAGAAAACAAGCTTAACTTTTCCCAATACAAAGGTTAAAAAGAAAGTGTACCCACAGGTCTTTATGAGGAAGACATGGGACATAGTGTCCTTAAAAATAGTCCCACGATAATGGAATGNCCATCAGAATTTTTCCCACACTTGCACACACACAGAAGGTTTTTATTTTACACAATGAGATCATACTATACATATGTTCACATGACAGTTATAAGTATCTAATCATTTAACTATTACACGGACCCTACGATTAGGCTTGTTGAGTTTCCATTTTATAAATGAGGACCCTGAACTTAAGATGCTTACCCAAGATCACCCACCTCTTAAATGGCTGAATCAGGATTCAAACCCAGGACTTTGCAAAAAATTATTTTAATTATAATGAGGATGCCTCTATTAAAGGGGGATTGAGTTGGACCACCAAACTAGTTACCAGCTCACTACGCCTATCCTATAGGGCCACAGAAAAGGAGGGGTGTGTGTGTGTGTGTGTGTGTGTGTGTGTGTGTGTGTGAATTTCAAGAAAAGGAAAAGGGAGTGTTTACTATGACCAGACTTGTGTTAGGAGCTTTGGGAGACACAATGTAGAGGAGAAAAGACCCTCACCGTCAGGTCACCTATAATTAAGCCAAAGAAACAAGGAGTTTCTCTTGAGGCAGTTTAATAACATGGCAGGAAGTGCTGGTTAAAGGGCTGGGCACCTACAGGAAGCTTCATTATCTGTCCATCTAACTGCTGAGCGCTGAAGGCAAGGTTCACGGGGGCTGGTCGCCCTGCTCGGCCTTGGGGAGGACACAGGCCTTAACCACGTTCCTTGAAAGTGGGTAGGGTTTAGAGAAAGGAGAAAGAACGCCCTCTTGGCATGACTTGGGAACAGTGACCATGGCTATAGTCACCAAGCAGCAGGGAGCCACGTGTGTGTGTCACCCGGGGGCTTAATGTAGATAGGGGTCAGGGAAGGCTTCTGGAAGAAGTGACATTCAAGCAGAAACCTGAAGGCAGAGTGGGAAGTAGGCAAAGCCTACAGGAAGAGAGGGACAAGCACGTGGGGAAGCCTTGACGGAAGCTGGAAGGGCTTGGGCTTCAGAGAAAGAGAACGGACGCCGGAGTGGTGAGGGGGAGGGTGGGGATGAGTGTGAGGATGTGGTTCAGCATAAGGCTGGACGGCTGGCAGGGGCCGGGCATTCAGGGACGTGAGCTGAGCTGCATTAGAAGGTGAGCAAGGGGGGAAAGGCGGGGTGTGACCACAGGCTGGTCCCAGAAGGGTGTGCATTGATGTGACCTGTGCGAGAACGGCTTTCGCGAGCAAGGGCAGGGCAGCACATGGCTCTGAAACAGGGCCAGGGTAGGTACCGCGTAAATTGTGTGCTGATTGTGGATATGAGTTAGCCCTGCAGCTAAAAATTCAAGGTCTCGAAAGGCTGCCTCAAATAGCAAAACTTGAAAAGCCCTTTACACGGAGTTTGAACAAAGCACAAATGAGATACCTTCTGAGGTGTTTGTGGTGCCCAGTAGAGGAAGGGGCGGGGGAGGGATTGGCATTTGGAAGGTGTCACAAGGTGACATCCGAGCTAGGTCTTGAAGAGTGCATCAGGGAGCACTAAAAAAGGATGGGGGGAGGACACAGCACACAGAGGGCACCATGGGAGCACCGGCAGAGTGTTCTGCAAGGGCCTGGCAGGTGAAAGTGAC
>NW_017731404.1:559648-571101 GCF_001890085.2 Hipposideros armiger
TATTCCTGATGTTTGGTTATTATGAATAAAGCTGATACGAGCCTTTGGGTACAAGATGTTGTGTGGATATGTGTGTTCATTTCTCTTGGGGGTATACCTAGGGGTGGAATGGCTGGGTTAAATGGAAACTCTATGTTTAACATTTTAAGAAATTGCCGAATGATTTTCCATAGTGGCTGCACCATTTTACATTTCCACCAGCAGTGAATGAGGGTTCCAGTTTCCCCATAGCCTCACCAACACTTATTATTGTCTGTCTTTTTTGTTTTAGTCACACTAATGAATATGAAGTGGTATCTCCTGGCTTTGATTTGTATTTCCCTAATGACTAATGACCATCTTTTGATATGCTTATTTGCTATTTGTATATCCTCTTTGGAGAAATGTCTATTCAAATCCTTTGCCCACTCTCCAATTAATTTACTGTCTTTTTGTTGGGTTGTAGGTATTTTTTACATATTCTGGGTACAAGTCCCTTATCACATATATGATTTGCAAATATTTCCTCCTGTGTAGTTTTTAACTTTGATGAGGTCCAATTTATCTATTTTTTTCTGTAGTCACTTGTGCTCCTTTGATGTTGTATCTAAGAAAGTTTTGCTTAACCTGAGGTCACAAAGACTTGCTCCATTTTTTTCTTCTAAGAATTTTAGTTTTAGTTCTTACTTTTTAGGTCTGTGTCCATTAAGTCATTCTTTGTGGCTAGTGTGAGGAAGGGGTCCAAATTTATTCTTTTGCATGTGGATATCCAGTAGTTCCAGTACCTGTTGTTGAAAAGATTATATTTCCCCTCTGAATTGTCTGGGAATCCCTGTCAAAAATCAACTGACACTTGTCTTATTAGGGAGACCACTTCATGGATGGTTAGATTCCTGACCACTGCAGTGTACACCGGAAGCTGAAGCTGAATAATGATGAATGTCAACTATAGTTTAATATGTATATATATAGTCACAGGATGTGGAGTACAGCATAAGGAATAGAGTCAGTGGAATTGTAACAGCTATATACAATGTCAGAGGGGTAGTAGATTGGCAGAGTGGGGATATCACTTTGTGAGGAGTATAAATGTCTAACTATTACATTGTTTTGCATACCTGAAACTAATAAAAAAATGAACCATCACAAAAAATCAACTAACTATACATGTAAGAATTTATTGCTACTCTTTCAATCTATTCCATCGATCTATGTGTATATCCTTATACCAATACTCCACTGTCTTGATTGCTGTAGCTTTGTAGTAAGTTTTGAATCCAGAAATTGTTTGTCCTCCAACTTTGTTCTTTTTCCAGGATGCTTTGGCTATTCCGGGTCCCTTGAATTTCCTCATAAATGTTAGGATCAGCTTGCCAACTGAAAAGAAGCCAACTGATTTTCATAGGAATTTTGTTGAATCTGTAGATCAATTTGAGGAGTATTGCCATCTCAACAATATTAAGTCTTCTTATCCATGAAAATGGGATGCCTTGCCATTTATTTAGGTCTTGTCTAATTTCTTTCAATCATGTCGTATAATTTTCAGAGTACAAGTTTTGTACTTCTGTTAATTTATCCCTAAGTACTTTTTTCATTTTGATGCTATTGTAAATAGAACTGTTTACTTAATTTCATTTTCAAATTTTCATTTTATAGAGATACGATTGATTTTTTATATAAATTTCATATCTTACAGCTTCGACAATATTTATTTGTTATTTCTAACAGTTTTTTTTATTAGTTTCAGGTGTACAAAGCAACATAATAGACATTTACACCCCTCACAAAGTGATAACCCCTCCCCCAAGCTACTACCCGTCTGACATCTTCTATAACTGTTACAATACCATTGACTATCTTCCTTATCCCATATATGTGTATAATATATAATATATATATATATATATCACTGCTCTCATGTGCACAGTACATTACATTTAGCAAAATGCTCTCATTTAAGCCTCACAACAACCATTTCAAGTAGGCGGGGCAGGTATTATCCCTATGAGGAATGGCTATGAGGGCATAGCACATGAGACTGCTGAAGCCCCGAGAAGGCAGGTGATTTGCCCAAAGTCGTGCAATATACAGCACAGGTTCAAACCCCAGCACTGTTACTGACCGGCCATGTGACCTTGAACAAGCTATTATAACACATACCTCTGTGCCTCAGTTTCTCCATCTTTCTTAGCATTCTTATGAGGATTAAGTGAAATGATAGTGGAGAGCAGTTAGAATGAAACCTGGAGCCCAGGCCAGGACTCCCTTTGGTGCAAAATTTAAAGGGGTGCCAAAGAACTTGGTGATCGGGATAAAAAAATGTTTCTAATGCAATTTTTAAAAACAATCCAGGGCCGGCCGAGTGGCGCGATGGTTAAGAACTGGCTTGGGACGCCAGAGGGCCCCGGTTCGGATCCCACATATGAGGGCCAGTGACACTGCCCTCTACAGCTAAGATGCTGAACAACAGCTCAACCTGGAGCTGGGCTGCTGTGAATCGCCGGCGACGGCGTGGGCTGCAGCCCCTGTGGCAGTGGGTTGCCATGGGCTACCGTGTTTAGCCAGCAGCCAGCATGAGCGGCCAGCAGCCGCAGTGAGCAGCCGTCCAGAAGCCGGCGACTGATCTGCCTCGCCCGGGAAGGGCGCAATGATGGTGCCAACTTGGGCCAGTGAAACAACGTCCTCCACAACTAGACTGAAGAACAAAAGGACTTGTCTGTTCCCCTCCCCCCAATTCCCCAGCACTGTTCTCTTCCCCCCAATACCCCAATAAAAATCTTAAAAAAAAAACAATCCATATCAATGTCAAAAATCCACAATGAACAAAATATCAACGTTGTAAATAAAGACAGGAGCAGCACCCCTGACTCTGCTTTTTGCCTCCGGCTCTGTGGTAGCTCAGGCGTGGAGGTGTTACTGATCCTCCCTTTATAAAAAAACATTGGTATTTAGCTTATTATGGATTGTTTGCATTCATTTTGATGTTTGTAAATATTGCATTAGAAACACAATTATCCTAATCACGGAGTTTTTTGGTGTCCCTCCCCCCCCCACACCTATTTTTTGCCTGGTTAGCTCACCCTACCTAGTCCTGGCCTTGCTTTGCAAGGGGAAGCACTCAATACATGTTAGCTATTGTTCTTGCTACTGTTTGTTGGATGCTAACTATGCGCCAGAAATTGTGGAGTTTTGTAAATATATATCACCTTAACAACCATGAGAGGAAAACCCAGAAACGAAGTTGAAAAGCAAGTGACAGGATGGGAGAAAATATCTGTAGCTTGTATCGGCAAAGGATGCAGTGCCCCAAACATGTAAAGAACTTCTACAAATTCATTTTTTAAAAAGACGAACGAAAAATAGAAACAAACAAACAAACAAAGACGAACAGCCCAATACAACAGCAGTCAAAGGAGAGAAATAGGCAATTCACCAAAGAGGGAAAACAGATGGTCAACAAACATGAAAACACTTTAACCTCGCTGGTATGCAATACAGATTTTTGAAGTTTGGTGTTATCAAGTATTGGCAAGGGTGTAAGGAAACAGGCTTATAAACTGATAGCCTCTCTGGAGGGAAATTTGGCGTATCTATTTAATTAAAATTGCACCCATCCTCCGGCTGAGCTGTTCTAGGGAATAATGTATGAGGATGTTTTTGAGAATTTGCTCGTGATGGCCATAAACTGGAAACTCCCTGGAGGTCCATCAGGACGAGAGCTGATAAACTGTGGTCTGGCCAGCAATCCCATCCTACTGGGAGCCCAGGTGGACAGCAGCAGCATCTTCTAGCAGCAGCCCTGGTCTATGGGGGGGGCCAGCCCCACTGAGCTGCTCACCCCACATCTCTTATTGTTGGGGAACTGGAGGATTCTCTGAGCCCTTCTGCAGCACAGGCTTGCGGAGCTGGGTTTTCGACATTGTATAATAATGTCTTCACTCTTGGCAAACCTGCCTTCATGACCTACTGGGGGACAGTTCTGGCCTTTCTACCACACTCAGTCTGGGTCCATGTTCTTCCAAGCTGCCCTCCTGGGAGGGTGTGAGAATTGTCATCTCCTGGGGAATTGCTGAAGTGGTGAATCTGGTATCACAGGCGAGTGCTCACAAATGATAAACTCAGCCTTATCCAGTATCCTGTTCGTCTTCCTACATCCACACCCCTGCATCCAGTACCCTCGGTCTGTCCATTCTCTCCCAGTTCTGGTTGGCACATGTGAAACTCATTCTGCAGCCCCTTGGGTGTCTAATCCTCCTCCCCCTTTAGCAGACCAGAACACCCCCTCAGTAGGGCTGTGCTGGGATCTGACTCTTGGAGACAGGAGTGGGTCCTGTGTGTTGGTTCCCAACGTCTAGTGTTTGAGAGAGAGGTCAGACGAGTCAAGACAGTGTCAACTCCAGCCTCTGGAAACCCAAGGCTCTGGGTTCGAGCTCAGGAGCTACGCACTTTCTAGTTGTATAGCCATGGAAACTCACTCAACCTCTCTGAATCTCTGTCTCCACTTCTGCCTAGGGCAGGAAATACCACCAGCCTCACGGGGATGTTGTCAGGATTACATGAGATAGCACCTTCAAAGCTCCTGGAAGAGAGCATGACGGCTGGGCTGAGTGACTTGGATGGGCCCTTGCCAACTTGCAGTTCTATAAATACGAAGACATGCTTCCCAGAACCCAGTGGGGAATTGAAAGCAGTGTCAGGAATTGCGTGACAGGAAGAAGACTTGAGGGGAGGAAAGGAAACATAAACTGAGCTCCACGGTAGCTGTGGGGTGTGCGTGGGGTTCTCTCTAGATACTTCTCTGTTGTGGGCACTGTCCTGGCACTGAGGAGTTAGTAGCACCCCTAGTCTCTACTTACTAGATGCCAGTAGCACTCCCACTTCCCATTGTGACAATCAAGTACGCCTTGGGGGGCAAAACTGTGCCCAATTGAGAGCCATTGCTTTAAGAATAACTAAGCCTTCTGGTAAAACTGGGGTAATATCATAGTTATATCTGCCTGGTATGGTGGCAAAAGGATTGTCATCATTTGTAGTGTTTATTGGCCACTTAATATGACTGTGCCAATGGCCGTGCCAACGCTTTTAACTCTCTTTATCTTCACTGTGCAGATAAAGAAACTACAAACTTTGCTCTCATCTTCAAATTCAAATTCAGCCAACACCTCCTAAGGGCCTGTTATAACCTCCCTCGGCCAATGGAGTCGCCAGAGGATGAGAGGAAGGGAGAATTCGGGCATTTTCCCTCCTCTCTCAGTCTTGGACAGCAACTTCAACAGCTGCTACGTCCCCTCTGTGGCTCTGGCTTCTGCCATACAGCCCCTCTCTCGGGGGTCCTGGCTCCAGCTGCCTGGCCAGGCTGCCACCAGGTGGCCCAGGCTCCAAAGCATCTTTCTGCTGTGGTTAATCACCAGGTTGCCTAGCATCCCCTGCTTGACTTCTCAGCAGTTCCATCCCCCATTTAACCAATGCCCTGTATTATACTCCCTCAGTTTAAATATCTGGAGGGGTTTTTGCTTCTCTGATTGGATTGTGACTGCTACTTACAGGATTTGGTTTCCTAGGCCATCCTCTTAGATATCAGAATGATGAGCTCTTGTCAATACACACAGTAGATCTCCTGAATATGAGAATGTGTCTGATAGGTGTATCTAGTCAAGACTCTTTTGATTGCAAGTGACAGAAACCCAACCTCAAATGGTTTAAGCAGAAAAAATAATTTATTAGCTTATGTAACTAAAAAATTCCAAGGGATTCTGGCTAGAGGCACAGTTTGATCCAGGGACTCCAATGCTTTTCTCAAAATGTCTCCATCTCTAGCTCTTCTCTCTTCTGTGTTAACTTCATTCTTAGGTAAGCTCTTCCATTATGTGGCAAAGGGCGGTTCAAGCAACAACAAGCCTATGTCCTTCCAGCTTAACAACCACAGCAGAAAAACAGTCCTCTTTCTCAATATTTCCAACTAAGTCCCAGGAAGGCGTCTAATTGATCCAGCTTGGATCACGTGCCCATTCCTGAGGCAATTACTGTGGCCAGGAAGATGAGACACTGAGTTCCATACCCAACCCATAGAGTTGGAGAGGGGGGTCAGCATCCCCAAACCATGGGGCCCAAGAATGGGAGTGAGATGGTTCCTGAGAATGATGGGGAGCTGTTATCAAGTGTCTGCACACGTGTGCACCTATATATTCACACCATTTGTTTTACTTAGTGGGGGATGCAAAACAAACTAGTTGACCAGGAGGGGCATAAGATTTGGAATCAGAAGACCTATGTTTGGACGCCAGAGTCTCGTTTGTCCTTGGAGGTACAACTTAACTTCTAAGAACCAGTTTTCCAATGCATAAAATTGGAACAACGCTAATCACCACACACATTTATTGAATAGCAATTATGTGCCAGGCACTGGCAAAGGCTCCGGGAATACAGCAGTAAGGAAACAAAACAGGGGTTACTATCTCTTGCAGCTCACATGTCGTTGTAAGAAATACATGAGATTCTTTGTGCAAAATACCTCATGGAGCCCTGGCACATACCAGGCCCTTGGGAGGTGCTGGTTGAATAGGAATTTAAAGAAAAGTGAGAAAGGCCCATGTAAACTATAAACGACAGTGACAAAGGCTGTGAGTAGTATGCCAGTGACTTTTCTCCACCTCCTCCTTAGTTAGACACACGGATGCCTGGAATCAAGATTACATTTCCCAGCCTCCCTTGCAGCTGGGTGTGGCCATGTGACTAAGTCGTAGCCGTGGATGTTTGTAGAAATGCAGTGTGGTGGTGGGGATGTTCTTAAAAGGAGAGGCCATGCACCTGCCTGCTCCTGGCTCTTCCCTGGTACCCGGAAATGTGACACGTGGTAGAGCAGGTATCTTGGGCCACAAGGGGTTAACTACTAGATCGTTCCCATCATTTCTTCCATCTTTAGGAGGAAAAAAAACCTCTCTTTAACTCATCTCCAGCTAGAGTCCCATTTCTCTCTTCTCCTTTATAGCAAAACTCCTCGACAAGTCTATACATTCTCTCACCTTTCTCTCTCTCCATTCACCCTTAACTTGTGTGTAGCTCCATCCCACAGTCATTCGAAGTCCTCATCCACCTGGGACCATTCAGCAGCATGTGACACAATTGCTCACTCCCTCCTGTTTTGTTTTTCATTTTGGTAACATACATAAAATAGAATTTGCCATTTTAGCCATTTTTAAGTGGACAGGGTCGGTGGTGTTAAGTGCATTCGTATTGCTGTGCCACCATCACCACTACCCAGCTGCAGAACTTTCTCGCTTTCCTGGAGAGAAACTCTACCCGTTACACACTAACTCCACCCTCCTCCTCCTCCCCAGTGCCTGGCAACCACCATTCGACTTTCTGTCTCTATGACTTCAGCGGCTTTAGGTGCCTCATAGAAGTGGAATCATACAGCATCTGTCCTTTTATGTCTGGCTTATTTCACTTAGTATAATGTCTTCAAGGTTCGTCCATGTTAGGCGTCAAAATTGTATGTCAAAATCTCATTCCTTTTTGATTCAGGCTGAATAAGATCCCATTGTGTAGATAGGCCACATTTTGTTTGTTTCTCCACTCGTCTGTCAATGACACTTGGGTTACTTCCACCTTTGGGCCATTATGAATAATGCTGCTATGAACATGGGTATATAAATATCTGTTCAAGTTCCCTGTTCTCAATTTCTTTGCGCATATACCCAGAAATGGAACCGCTGGATCATATGGTCATTCTGTTTACTTCTTTGGGGAAACGCCATTCTGTTTTCCACTGTAGCTGCACCATTTTACATTCCTACCAGCAATGCACAAGGGTTCCAATTTCCTCACATCCTCACCAACACTTGTTCTTTCTTTCTTTTTTTAAAAACAGCTTTATTGAAGTATATTTTACGTACTATGAAATTCACTCATTTGAACTACACAAGTCAACGATTTCTGTGAAATTTACCGAGTTCTGCAGCCATCACAACCCTTCAATTTCAGAACATTTTCATCCCCCTAAAAAGACCCCTCAATCTCATTTGTAGTCACTCCCCATCCGCCTACCCCAGCCCCAGACAATACTAATCTACTTTATCCATGCATTTGCCTTTTCTGGACATTCATATAAATGAAACTGTAGTCCTCATGTTGTACATGTTATCCTGTTCCTTTTAAGGCTGAATATTGTCCTGTTGTATGGATAGACCACATTTTGTTTAGCCATTCACTAGGCTGGGGGACATTTACATTGTTTCCACATTTTTCACTTTTTAAATTATTGTGATATATCATTTTTTAAAACATTTTTTATTAATTTCAGGTATACAAAACAATGTTATAGTTAGACATTTCACCCCTCACAAAGTGATAACCCCCTCCCCCAATCTATTGCCCCTCTGACATCATATATATCTATTACAATTCCATTGACTCTATTCCCTATGCTGTACTCCATATCCTGAGACCATAGATATATAATTATAGTTGACACACAATATTATTCAGCTTCAGCTCCAGGTGTACAGTGCAGTGGTCAGGCATCTACACACCCACAAAGTGATCTCCCTAATAAGACAAGTGCCCATCTGACACCCTACAAAATCTTTACAACATAATTGATTATATTCCCCAAGCTGTCTTTCATATCCCCGTGGCAATATTGCAGTTACCAATTAGTGCTTTGTAATCCCCTCCCTTTCTCCTTCATCCCCACCCCCCTCCCATCTAGCAACCATCAGTTTTTCCTCTATATCGTGATATATCATTTTAACTGTACAATTCAGTTTCATCAATTACATTCATAAGGCACGACCATTACTATCTATTTCCAAATTTTTCATCCCTCCAAACAGAAACTCTGTACCCATTAAACAATAACTCCCTGTTTCCCTCTCCTCCCAGCCCTTGGTAGCCTTCAATCTATTTTCTGTTCCTATAAATGTGCATATCCTACATATTTCATATTTGTGGAATCATACAATATTTGTCCTTTTGCACCTGGCTGATTTTACTTAGTGCCGTGTTTTCAAGGTTCATGTACATCACAGCATACGTATATCAGGACTTCAGTCCTTTTTACGGCCAAATCATATTCCATCATGTGACTACACCACATTTTGTGTATCCACTCATCAGTTGATGGACATTGGGTTTGTTTCCAGTGTTTGGCTATTGTGAATAATGCTGCTGTGAACATCCCTGTACAAGACTTTGTGAACCTTGTTTTCAGTTCTCTTGCATGTGTACCTCAGAGTGGGATTGCTGTGTCATATGGCACTTGGATGTTTTCCGCATTGGGGACTATGCTGGGTATGGTGGGACAATGGTTCCCAGCCTTTTGGACTGCTCAAGGCTGGCAAAACTTCTTAAAAACAAAACAAATGACTGGGTGCTCTACATAAGATGGTCTGCTTTTTATATATTGCCAAGTGAAGACTTTAGGGTAAGCGGAAAAGAACATTTGAACCAGCACCACTCCCCCCACACACACACACGTACGTACACACACCTCCACACAGTCTAGTCAGGCTGTGTGTGCGTGTGGGGGTGGAGGCAGGAGGATGTTGGGTACCCCAGCTCTAGGGAATTCTGAGATGTCTAAAAAGTGGTTCTTGCTTGAAGGAGCTTCAGGCTCAGAGAAGAATAAAAACCAGGATAATTGTTTTAGTCGAGGCACAAGCAACAAGAGAACTCAGACAGAAATTAGTTCTGATTGTGGGAAAACCAGTTGGGGAGCAGAGATTCTGAGCAGGCTGAGATGCATTCTATGCGCCCACAAGTCTGGGAGATAATTTTTACCAGACCAGAGAGAATCTGCAATTCCTATAGTCTTTGGTACCTTTAGGAACAGAGAGATTCTATTGCCAAATAATCTCTTCCAGTTGGGGCATTAATGAAAACAGTGGGAAGGTTTGGTCCCCTCTCCTCCTGGGCCCCAGGGGCTCTGAGAACCATTACCTTTGATGAGATCCAGCTTGGAAATTAGCCCTCAAGCATCAGTCACCTGAGCAGGTTTGGGAGGGAAGCAGCAGTCCCAGGAGGTTGGGAGACTTTTGGGGTCCTAATGCCATCATGAAGGAACAGAAGATGTGCCTGGGACAGCAGACACCTGGGGGCTGAGGTCTGTGAGGCTCTGAGACCCCACCTCCCCTTGGAGAATTCGGGGAGGAGGCAGTTGTAGCCGAACTCATTATGGAAAGGCATTATCCTCTGCTTTCCAGTCCCATAGCTCACCGCTGGAAGCACAGAAACGAGGAAAGGAAACAATAAAATGTGGCAACTTAGCAAATGACTAAGTGACTCCCAACTGAACAGGCAAATTCTACCTGCAGGAGGTTAAGAGAGCCGCGGAGGAGAGTGTGAGGTCTATAGACAGGGAAGGATGCTGGGGGATCAGGCAGAGAGGAGGAAGCGGACATTGCCTCCTGTCCCATCACCATAGGGTTCTTGTGCCCTATTCTAGGCACTGAGGACACTGCAGTGAACAAAACGCCCAAGTCCTTACCCTCATCAAGCTTAACTTCTTAGTGTAGGGAAACAGACAATAAGCACATACACTGATGGGTCATAGATGAGAGGCAGGTCGCAGGAAATACAGGGCAGACGTGCAAGTGTATTGGAACCAAACTTAGCTGATTTTTGCCTAAGGCTGGCAATGAAAAGAAAGAAGTCCCCAGATTTTGTGAGATGGGCTCATGGAAAGTTGTGGTAAGAGAGATTTTTTTCTAATTATCTCTGAAGGATAAAATAAGCCAGCACCCAACTCACACGTGACACAGCTATCAGATTTTCTTCTGGTGCCAGGGTAGTTCATGAGAATGATTCTAAGGCCAGATGATGAAGCCAAACCCTTTTCCCTCCTTTTTTTTTTTCCAGAGTAAAACAGGACCAGGTGGTGCGTCTGGCTGAACGGCCTGAGCATTGGTGCCCTCTGGTGGTTGAGATATAAACTGCATCGAGGTTGAAAACAGAAATAGGGTAGAGGGTCTCTTTCCCTGTATCGCAAGAGAAAGGTTGGATACACTACGACGTTTTGGAGAGGCTGTCAAAGAATTGTGAGACATAACAAATTGTTGTGTTAAGCTGCTAAGTTTGGGGAGTAGATTCACACAGCAGTGGACAGACAAAACAGGAAGTAAGACCACTTTGGTGGGCAGAAGGCCGGTGGAGAAGCTGACCTCAGGATTCCAGAGCTGGCTGGCTGCCCACTCAGGGAAGAGGGCAGAACACAGATCAGAAGTCTGGAGTTCCTAGGCCGGCTGAGTGGCGTGATGGTTAAGAACTGGCTTGAGACGCCAGAGGGCCCCGGTTCAGATCCCACATATGAGGGCCAGTGACACTGCCCTATACAGCTAAGATGCTGAACAACAGCTCGACCTGGAGCTGGGCTGCCGTGAGTCGCTGGCAACGGCGTGGGCTGTAGCCCCTGCTGCAGTGGGTTGCCATGGGCTACCTACCGTGTGTAGCCAGCAGCCAGCGTGAGCGGCCAGCAG
>NW_017731404.1:571511-619814 GCF_001890085.2 Hipposideros armiger
TGGGGACCCTGTATCCAGTTCGGACAGCAGCAGCATCTTTTCCAGAATCTTCTTTTGGTGCAATACCTGATTCCCTAACATGCCTCATTTCCCACTTATTTTCTGAGACTGGTTCTCCAGTCTTACGGTTAGTTTTGTAAACGACCTATCGTCATTCTGGTAAAGCCCCTTTTCTGCTTAAGTTAGCAAGAGTTTGTGTATTGATTAGGTTTGGTTGCATACATCAGAAGAGCCCCAAATAACTGTGACTTAAACAAGATACCCAGTTTTCTCTTTGTGAAGAACGTACAGAGGTCAGCAGTCCAGCTGCCCCATGGCCTTCAGGGACCCAGCATCCTTGTGTTTTGGTGCTCTGGCTCCATTTAGCACACTGCCCCATGGTCCAAAATGGCTGCTCAAGCTCCAGCCAGTGTGCCCACACTCTGGCCATAACGGAAGAGCAGCAGGTGAAGAAGACTTACCCCTCCCTTTTAAGGAGTTTGCCTAGATGTCTCACTTAACACCTCATGGCTAGAACTTAATCGCAAGACCACTCTTAAGTGCGATAATGGTGGGGATGGGTAGTCTTTAGCTGAGCTGTTAGGTTTCCAGCCAAAAACCAGGGTTATGATGCTCAAGAGCAGCGGTTCTCAACCTTCCTAATGCCGCGACCCCTTAATACAGTTCCTCATGTTGTGGTGACCCCCCAACCCTAAAATGATTTTCGTTGCTACTCTATAACTGTAGTTTTGCTACTGTTATGAATCGTAATGTAAGTATCTTTTTGTTTTCCGATGGTCTTAGGCGACCCCTGTGAAAGGGTCGTTCGACCCGCAAAGGGGTCGCGACCCACAGGTTGAGAACCGCTGCTCAAGAGGCAGGAAGGAATGAGTGTGGGGATAAGCAATTAGGAATCTCTGCCTCGGTCTATTTCTGCTGCTGCTCAGCCAACAACCTTGCAGGGAAGAGCCAGGCCAGGCTACAAGTCTGTGGCCACAGGAGAGCAAGGCACCCTGATGATGTCTATCACATTGACCCACAGCTAGATCCCCTCTGAACCTTCTCTCATTTCCTTGATCACATTCTTTTTTGTTCCTTCCCTGTTTGTCCTGAATGCCTACCAGCAGTCCCCTGGCCCTTGATTCCCTCATCTTTCTGCTCTATTTTCTACCTTACAGTCTCAGCCCAACTTAGCCCCCATACCGCTATGAATGCTGTCCCGTGCACCCGGTTTCTGGAAAGGCTACCTGTGGGGAGCATGCATCATGGTTTATGGCCACTCTATGTTTGGGGGATGTCCCACTTTCTGAGTGGAAGGCAGAACTGGACCTAATCTTCAGCCTTCCTTGCAGTTCAAGGCAGGTGTGTGGCCTTGGCTTTGCCACTCGGTCACACCCATGTGGGCCTTCAGTTTGGAAGTGAGTGACATGAAGAAGGCATGCCTCAGACCCATCTGAGAAGAGTCACAGAGGGGGCCTGCAGCTTTCAGAGGCAGCTGCAGCAGTGGGGGTCCTGGCAATGGTATTCCATACCCAGTGCTGGCCATGGGGGCATCTGGCCTGCACCCCAGTGTGGTGGCAGTGGGTCTTTCTGGGCAGCCCAGCAGTGAAATGTGGACAGTGCACTTAGCTGCAGAGCCTCCAAACCTAATTCTCTGGCCCTGCCAGAATTCCTATGAGCTTCTGGGTACATTTGAATAAAACCCTTTTCTGCTTAAATGACCTAGAGTAAATTCTGTTTACAATTCAGAACCTTGTCTGATACACTCACTGTCTAGCTATTAGTTTCCTGTGGCTGCTGTAACAAATTGCCACGAGCTGAGTGCCTGAAAATAACACACATCTATTACCTTACAATTCTAGAGGTCAGAAGTCTGAAACGGATCTCGCTGGGCCAAATTCTAGGTGTCATCAGGGCTATGTCCTTTCTGGAAGCTCTAGGGAAGAATCCTGTTTCTCTCCTATTCCAGATTCCAGAGGCCGCCCACATTCCTTGGCTCGTGGCCCCTTCCTCCATCTTCACAGCCAGCAATGACATCACTCCAACTTCTGCTTCTGTCATCACATCTCCCTTCTCTGGCCCTGCCTCCCCTGCCTCCCTCTTTCACTGATAAGGACCTTGTGATTATATTCAGCCCACCCAGATAATCCAGGATAATCTTCCCATCTCAAGATCCTTACTTTACTCCCATCTGCAAAGTCCCTTCTGCCATGTAAAATAACATATGCACAGGTTCCAGGGATTAGGATGTGGGGTATCTTTGGGGAGCCATCATTCTGGCCACCACAGTTGGGTTCCCCAGAAGCATATCCTGAAACAAGGATTTGGGTGCAAATGGTTTATTTGGGAAACACCAGTAGGAGAGCAGGGAAGGGAGGGAAGTCACTATGGGGTGTGCCATCAGGCCAGGGACCTCTTGGAGACAGTAGAGCATACCCCAGAGCTGTCCATCACTGGGGGGCTCTCCTAAGGGTGTCAACCCACTGGCACTTCTGGTCTGCCCTGTGCTCAGCCGAGCACACATCTGTGGCCAGAGAGAGCTCTCAGGCTGAGAGTCCGGCATATTTAAAAAGGTACCAAAATAGCATGTAGCAGCCCCTGTTGGTGCCCTGGACACTCACCTCTCCTGGCTGGTGGAGGCTGCTTCCCGTGGGCTGTGAGGCTCAGCCAGCCCAGGTGCAGGACACAGTCTCAGAGCCAAAGCCCCCAGAAGCAGCCCTTCAGCAGTGATGGGTGGAAACCAGGTGACTCACTACCGCGGGTCCCTCATTCCTCGGCTGGGGGAACTCGGAGGCACGTCTACACTGGCTTCCAGAGTTTTCCAGTGGGGTGGAGCTGCACACGCCCTCAGAGGTGACTGGCCTGATATCACACCTATATTGGCGGCATCCCCGCTCCTCTGCTGCTGTGTCCTGGGATCACCTCCCCGAAACATTCAAATCCTTGTCTCGGGGTCCACTTCTCAGGGAGCCCAAACCAAGGCTCCGGGACTAACAAACAACAAAACCGCACACTATGGTGTCTTAAATATTTACACTGAGCAAGTTAACACTTTTCTCAGTGCAGCCGGACACACATACACAAACAAGCAGACTACAATTGCTATGTACATAACCTCTTTGGGAGAGAATCCCAGAGGCCCACATTTGTGGCTTTTCCTAAATATGAGGCCCCCACCAAATGGTGCCTCTGCCTCGAGCCCCCTCCCCAGCCCTGCTGATAGGAGGCTGCATTAGAGTTTTGCCTTAAAGTAAACACAGACAATAAATAGGTTTCAAAGGGAGCCATGACACACAGAGAGGCACTGTGTGCATGGGGGCAGGTCACGCAGGATGGCGTGGCACAGCGTCTGTGTGTAGTGGGCAGAAGCCGGACTGGCAGCTGGAAAGGCCGACGGCAGGCAGAGCCACACGGGCCTTAAATGATGGGCACATGTTTCCAAGTTGAGACATTACTCAGCGGAAAACAGGAGCCAGAGCAAATACTGTTCGTTGCCAACTTTGTTAATTAGGACTAGGATCAGCTGCGAGAGATAGGGGTCTGAAAATTAAAGGTACTCATGTCTACCTCATGTAAAAGTCAATTGGTCAGCACCCCAGAATGGGCATGGCACCCAGAATAGGCATGACTCTCCAGGGTGTCAGAACCCAGGCACCTACTGCCTTCTTGCTCTGCTGAGAAAACTTCTGTTTCAAAGTTTGCCCCACGGGTGCAACATGGCTGCTGGACACAGGGGGACTGGAAGCGGGATTGCTAGATAAAATACAACATATCCAGTTCAATTGCAATTTCAGATCAACAGCAAATACTTTTAAAAATATAACTATGTCCCCATTATTGCATGGGACATACTTAGATTAAAGAAAGTTTATGCATTGTTGACCTGAATTTCAGTTTTAACTGCCATAACAAATTACCACAAATTCGTGGCTTAAAGCAACACACATTTATTCTGTCACAGTTCTGGAGGTCAGAAGTGTCAACTGGATGAGCAGGGCCATGTTCCTGTTGGAGACACTAAGGGAGACCCCGTTTCTCTGCCTTCAGGAGGCTGCCCGGGTTCCTCAGCTTGTGGCCCCAAAATTACTCCAATCTCTGCTTCCATCACCACATCGCCTCCTGACCCTGACTCTCTTAAAAACACCCTTGTGATTATATTGAGCCTACAGGGTAATTTCCCCATCTCAAAACCCTTAAGTTAATCACATCTGCAAAGTCCCTTTTGCTCTCTGAGGTAACATATTCACAAGTTCTGGGGATCTTAGGGGACGATTATTATGCCTATCATAGAAACACAGAAGTTGCCCTCCCAAATAACTTACTGATTAAATGCTTAAATCCTGTGGACCTCAATCCAGCTTCATTCATTCCATAAATAGTTACTGAGCATCTCTTATGTGCTCTGGGCATACAGCTGTGAACAAAACACTGTCCCTACCTTCATGGATGCACATTCTACCTGGAGAAGACAAGATGGCAAGTGAACAAGCTCGTGTGAAAACAGACATTTCCTTTAAAAGGTGGAGCCTAATTGTTCTCCCCTTGAGTGTGGGCTGGACTTAGTCATTCCTTCTAAAGCAATTATATGAATATCAAGGGAAAACTGCATTTTGTCTGGAACCTTCCCAAATGTTGTTCACCATTTTAAAACCACATCACCCACGTTTACACCAATGATGGCTGTTGAGTCGCCGAAAGATCTCAGTCTGGGTGGTGAGCCACTGTGGAGACTGGGTCATAAAAATCACCATGGCTTCCAATGGTTGCTCTCTTTTTTTCCTCTTGGATCACTCACTCTGGGGAAAGCAAGGTGCCATCTCATAGGTAGTACACTCAAGCAGCTCTACGCAGAGGCAAAGAACTGAGGCCTCCAGCCAACAGCCATGTGAAGGAACCAAATTGGAAGTGGCTCTTCCAGCCCCGGTCAAGCCTTCAGATGGCTGTGGCCCCAGCTAAGAGTTTATCTGCAGGCTCATGAGACACCCTAAGTCAGAACCAACCAAGCTGCTCCCAAATTCCCAACCCACAGAAACTATGAGATCATGTTTAACTTGAAACCACGAAGCATTCAGGTACTTTGTTATGAAGCAGTAGATACCTAATACACAGGTAAATAAACACCACCATTTCAAATTAAGTTTAGTACAATTAAGACAATAATTCAAGATGATGTGGAAGCAAGTGGTGGGGGGCAGGAGTGATTAGACTGGAAGATTAGCAAAAGCCTCCCTTGTGGGTGACCTTAAGCTGAGAGCGGAATGACAGAAACATGGGCCAGCCAGCAGTGAGTGCTCTCCAACCTCAATAGACACCACACACACCCGTTTTTATAACCACAAGGCCTCCGTTAACTATTCGGAAGTGAAACTCATAGATAATATAATCTTCTTACACACATTATTTATTTAAAAAGATAATGACCTAACAAACAAAGATGAAACAAAAGGAAAGCAATGTATAGTATGCAAATTTTGTGTATAAATGCTCAGACACAATTACACTAAGAGATATAATAAAGTAGTTAGATGCTAGAACCTAAGAGGAGAATTCCCCCGAATGACAATCCCTATAAATGAAGACTGATCAAGGGTACCCTTGTGGCGACTCAAGTACCATGACTGGCATGAACGGTTGTAATGTGGTTTGAAACGGTGAACAACATTTGGTCAAGTTCCAGACAAAATACAGTTTTCCCTTGAATTGCAATAATAATTGCATTCCTGGAAAATTTGATATGTATTAAAACAGGATGAAACATACTTTGTGTTTATATGTAAAGCAGATGTAGGTTCCAGGTTCAGATCATTATTAATAGGATTTTCACCTCCAGGGATGTCTGGTCCAGCCACGTGGGACATGTGTAAATCTTTGCTTTACGGGATTATCCAGTTCTCTGCAGGATGTTGTTAACCATTCCTGCTCCCCACATCATGACAATAAAAATACTCCCCCCACAAAACTTCAAAATGCCTCAGGGGGTGGTACTGCCCTCATTGAGAAGCAATGATTGGAAGGAACATGAGTCATTGCCTTGATGGGAACAAAAAGGGAATCCAGTGTGGCTGGAGAGCCCAGAAGTGGGAGAGATGTGGGCCGAGAAGTCAGCCATGGTGGGATACAGGTATGCCCTGCGCTTTGAAAGTTCAAGTTCCACTGTTTGGCTTTTAAAGAAGACCTACACATTGATACCTGTTTTTGCTAACTGAGAAAAAATCGAAAAGGAAAAGCGAAAATAGCGTTCAGCGTTCGTTTTGCGGGGAGAGCTGTTATGGAGGCAGCACACACTCCCAGCAGTGAGAGTGACACCACCAAGCTTCTTCCCCAGGAATCCCATGCAACAGCTCAGCATCAAGCCCCCAGGGTTTTGAACTGTCTGTGAGCATCTGCCCTTTAGCTCCATTTATTTTGTGCATTCGTTAGAAAGGTGTGTCCTAAAGTATCAGGAAAGCCTAAGAGGCCTGGTAAACATGTTATGCTTAGCATAAAAACTGCACGTCATTAAGCATTTCGATTGTGTGAAAATAGACATTGTGTATCCATTGAACTTGCCTGCGTCCACCATTTGTACTATTTACACGCAGAGAATCTTGAAAGCTATGGGTTCTGCTAATGGCAAAGTGGTCTCCTTAAGTCGGCACTTAGCAATGAGTAAAATGGAAGGTCTATTGCTTGAGTGGATTGAGGGGTGTACAAAGCGTGGTGTGCCATTAAGTTATCTGGGGAACACTCAAATAATTTCCCATGTAAATTAATGGTAATTGCTTCTTTGCCTGATGCCATTTCTGCTTACAAAAGGTTTCATAGGAATGCTCTACTTTCAGATAGCGGGGCAAATCTGCACTTGGACTCAATTCTAAGGGCAATGGGGAGTCACTGTAGGGTTTTTAGCAGGGAAGTGACATGGCCTGACCTCGTTGTGGGGGTGGCTCAAAACTTCTGTTACTCAGTGGCACTGCACTTTTCTAAGCATTTCATATATCCATTCACTCACTCATTCATTCAGTGATCTATTGATGTGTAACAAGCTACCCTCAAAATAACAATAATTTGTTGATTTCTGCTATTCTGTGACTTGACTGAGCAGTTCTTCTG
Source organism: Hipposideros armiger (assembly GCF_001890085.2). Lineage (NCBI taxonomy): Eukaryota > Metazoa > Chordata > Mammalia > Chiroptera > Hipposideridae > Hipposideros > Hipposideros armiger. Next base: position 578,583 of record NW_017731404.1, read on the forward strand.
CTGATCTCACCAGGGTTACTCAAGCAGCTGTATGCAGTTGGTGGGTAAGCTGGGGACTGGGCTTGGCTCAGAAAGCTGGGATGACTGGGCCTCTCTCTCCATGTGCTCTTTCTTTCAGATGCCTCCTAAGCATCAAGGCTTCTTGCTACCTAGGCTCTGGACCATGCTTCCACCACATTCTATTGGTCAAAGCAAGTCACAAGTCCAGTTCAAAGGAGGTGGATAAACAGACTCCACTTTTAACAGGAGGAGCTCTAAAGCCACGTTACAGCAATGGAAGTTATGGTCATGAAACATTCTACCTGGCTCTGGACCAGGCCCTAGGGAATACCGCCTGCTCCTCTGTGGCCTATACCCTAGTCAGACAGCAAACAAGTCAACGTGTAAAAATGGTCAGAAAGTGCAATCAAATAGGGAGAGAGGGGGATACTTTAGACAGGGCGGTCGGGGAGGGACCCCTGAAGATGTTTGAGCTGAGACCTGAGCATTTGAGCATGTCTACATGGGAAGTTTCTGAGGTTTCCAGGAAATACATGTCCTTGCATGAACACAATGACACTCGTTTGCAGCTCTGTGACACTGGCGATCTCTGTTTCTGCTCCTCTCAGACAGCTCCAAATACCCCATCCTGGTGAACCACACTATGAGAACCACAGGTTTATGAAAATAGACGAATACACTCCAGAGGGAGATGCACTTAGTGTGGTTCTTACTGGCAGCAGGGTGCACAGATGTGGCACTAGATACACAAAAGTCCTGGGCTGGCCGAATGGCACATTGGTTAAGAGTTGGCTCGGGACACCAGCTCTGAACAGCAGGGCCCCGGTTCAGATCCCACATGAGGGCCAGTGATGCTGCGCCCTCTACAGCTAAGATGGTGAACAACAGCTCGACCTGGAGCTGGGCTGCAGTGAGTCGCCAGCGATGGCGTAGGCTGCAGTGGGGCCGCAGTGGGTTGCTGTGAGCTACTTTAGTGTCTGGCAGCCGGCGCGAGCTGCCAAGACCCTCTGTGAGCAACCTGTACAGTGGCCAGCAACCGATCTGCCTCACCTGGGAAGAGTGCAATAATAATACCAACATGGGCCAGTGAAGCAACGTCCTCCACAACTAGACTGAAGAACAAAAGGACAGCAACTTGTCTGTTCCCCTTCCCCGATTCCCCAACACTATTCCCCTCCTCCAATTCCCCCATAAAATATTAAAAAAAAAGTCCTCTGAACTAGATGGCCAAAAGTCAGCGCTACTGCGGTGTCAGAAGGGTGCTGTGGAAGGTGTATATGTCTTGCTGACAGTTTTGAAGAGTGTACATGAATGCCATTCTCTCTCTCTGTCTGTCTGTCTGTCTCTCTCTCTCTCCCCCCCATCCCTTCACCTTTCCATCCACCCATTAATCCCTTTCTTTTCTTTTCTCTCTCCATCACCCACCATGTTGCTTGTCCTCCTTTCTCACCTCCCTCCAACACCATTTCTTTTTCCACTTCATTCCTCTTCCCTATCTCCTAACTCATCCCCTCTTCCCTTTATCCATCTCCCCATCTCCTATTCATTTCTCCCCTTCTCTGCTCTTCTAGACTCTCTTCTTCCTACCTCTGCTCTGCCCTCATCCCTTCACCTTCTTTCACCCCATCTCCACTCCCCTTCTTCTCTGACCTCATCTCTAACCACATCACTTCTTCTAATCCCCTAGCTTCCTCTCTCCGCCTCCCCTCCTCCTCTTGTTCCTTTACCACCTTTCTCACTCCATTACCAATTCTCTTTTTTCCAAATTTCTCTTTCTTCTTCTTTCCTTCCTCTCCTCCTATCTCCTCTTACTCTCATCTCCTTCCTCATCTCTCTTACCCCTGATCGCCACTCTCATGCTCATTGCTTCTTCTCACCTTCTCTCAACCCCATCACCACCCCTCCACCGGTTCACCTGCTGTCTTCTCTCCTTCACGTCCCCTCCCGCCTTCGTCCACTTTCACTCTCCGCCCACCTTTTTTCCTTCCTTCCTTCGCCCTTGCCCCTCCCCTTTTTGCCCACCTGGCCCCGCCCCGACCCCAACTGTAGGCCCCGCCTCTCTGGGGGTCACGGGGTCGACGGACGGACGCGCGGCGGCCGTAGCGGCCCCGCCAGTCACGTGGTCACGTGACGCGCTCCAACATGGCGGCGCCGTGGGGCCGCGGCATCGCTTCCTGACGGGGCGGCGCGGACGGACGCGGCCGGTGCCGGCCGGGACGCCGGGCCCGCAGCCTCGCTCGCCCGCTCGCTCGCGCCGTCCGCCCGCGGGGCTCCCTGCCCTCGCCGGGTCGGGGCCATGCAGGAGAGCCAGACCAAGAGCATGTTCGTGTCCCGGGCCCTGGAGAAGATCCTAGCCGATAAGGAGGTGAAGCGGCCCCAGCACTCCCAGCTGCGCAGGGCCTGCCAAGTGGCGCTCGGTGGGTGAGCCGCCCCGGCCCGGCCCCGCGCCGGCCTCCCTACGTCAGCCGTTACCCTAACTCGTCCTCAGCCCGGCCTCCTGGGCTCCACCTACCCCCGACCCCGAGTCCCACCCTCCCGACCTCCTCATTACACCCCGGGGGAAACTGATGCCCTGGCACCCCGGGACTGGCCCAAGGTCACCTAGCAAGTTGGTGACAGCCAGGGCTGGCTCTCCCAGCTCCGGGCTCTTGCCACGACTCCTTGCCGTCTGGTTTCCTGGTTCCTCCCCTCACCACCCTGAGAAGCAGTAGCCCTTGCCCTAAATTTTTTATTTACCCTCATTCTGCTGGTTAGGGTTCCCCCATGTGAGCAAGCAGGGCAGGGGGGAAGAGCTGATTTTAGGGGAACCCCTGAGGCTTGCTTTGGGAGTGCCGGATTGGAGAATGTTTTCCTTTCATTTGGGGAATCTCCCATAACTCCTCTAGGGAAGGCATGTAGGGGGTTATCCCGCACCTCCCAAGTGTGGTGTGCAAGATGTCTAACCCTGGGCGGGCCACTAAACTAGAGGGTCTGTGAAGGCAAAGATACTTGTCAGTTTTATTCACTTCTGGATCCCCTACACTTGCAGTAGTGCCTGGCACATATACAATAGATGCTGATTGAATGGACGCGCCGATTATGGAAAGGGGGAGAATGCTAACTCACAGCTAGTTAACTCATAGCTAGTTAACACCTTAATAGTTCATTCCAACATCAACATCTAAACTATCATAGTTTCAGTCATTCAACAAATGCCCACTGGGCACCAAGCACCGTGATTGATGGGCGCTGAGGGTGCGATGGGGAATGAGACAGACAAGGTATTTGCCCGTATGGAACTTACATTCTAATAGGGAGACAAATAAGAAAATTGAGACATTTTTGAATACAAGTAAATATTTGGTGAAGATAGAGTGAGATGTGGTCATGAAGGCCTCCGGACTGCTTTTGATAAGAGTGTCAAGAAAGTGATCCTTTCTGAGGAGGTGACATTTGAGCTGAGTACTGAAAGGCAAGAAGTATCCATGTGGAGTTTGGGAGAAGAGAGTTCTGGACGGGAAGGGTCCATACATTGGACCAGAAGGGGCTTCAAGTTAATTCACCGCCCCAGTGCCTTTGGTTTGAAATCTGTAAAAAGACCTGTTTTCCCTAACAAATTGAGTAAATGGAAAGTTTGATTTTCTGTCGCAAAGTTTGAGGTTGCCATCACCTTTCTTCCTTCATTTGGTACGAGGTACAGTGCTGGGATTCTTGGGGGGTGGGAATGGGCTTTTGAACTTTTCACTTCTCTGGGAAGAAGGTCCATGGCTTTCATCAGATTCTCATGAGGGTTGAGACTCCCTCAAGGATCAAGAACTATTGATATAGAGGCTGTTGTTGCTTAGATAGCCTTGGATGAATTTACTGAGATTTAGATTTGTAAAGCTCTTCTATTCAGAAAACCAAGGCCAACTGTTGGATGCTGTTTTATCAGCAATGCTGGATAAGCACTACAAAGCAGTTTGTTAGTTAAGCAAAAGCCTGATACTTATAACTCCACTTTGAAATCTGCCTGAATTCTATGCTGTCAATATTACTTTAAGAGTATTGCTGCCGACGTTTTAAAATAGTTTTTTGGCAGAAAAGTTTTCATTCCTCAGAAAATTTAACATATAATTTTCACCAAATTATATATCACATTTTTGGAACATACTTATAAAATTGTTGTATAGGGTCATAAAGGGCCATAACGTTGAGAGTTTATTAGATATTTTTGGTTATCTTTGTCCAGAAATCTCGATTTTTTCCAACCCAAATTGTGGAATGCACGTTCAGTGTTTTAGTAGTGAATTGTAGGATATAGCCTATAAAGGAAGTAATTTGACCACAGGTTAAATAAATAGCAAATTGACATGGTGGCGCCTCATTATCATCAGATCAGGTAATAGGAACTATTATATGGGAACCTGTGCATAGTGTGGAGTTAAACTGGCCATCTTGTTTAAGAGAGTAATTGTGTCATTGCTGTTAAACAAAAGACTGCTTTTATTTTATATAAACAGAAAACATAGCAAAGTACCTGGTGAGATTTCACTCTGCATCTCAAGACACAGTCCTTCCTGTGTCCAGTAAAAGTAGCTGAGATGAGCCTGTGTATAAGAATTGTTGCAATGTGGCTGGTATTTCAAAGGTTACCATATGTGGGTTATCGTTCATTTTGATAAGAGGAACTGTAAATGACTGCTCAAAGTTGAAATGCTTGAATGAGAGAGACCACTTACAGGAAACAGCTTCTGTGATATTGAGTCTGCCAATTGTAACATGTTGTGGGAGGGGATTGGGGCTGCAGGGGCTGCAGAGTATAGGAGTTAGGAGCTTGGTCTCTGGACTCAAGACTGCCTGGGTTCAAATCCCCTGCCTTCCACTTGCAGCCTTTGTGACCTTGGACAGGTCTTCTACCTTCCTCATAGGGTTATTATAAAGTTAGTTGACATGTGCAAAGACCTTGGCATGTAGTTGGTGCTTTGTAAAGGCTTGCTGGTCTTGTTTATTTTTATTATTTTAAGCGACAAACCACAGAAACTGTAAGTGCTCTGGCTTGATGTTCTTAACCTACTTTGGTTCCTCGTTCAGGAATGACTTATTGCTCTATTTGGTGTACATGCGATACATAAGAATTTACACAACTGAAAAGCTGTGTTTACTGGAGTATTAACTTGCTGAGCTCAGAAGACTGGGGTTGTTCTCCCATGTAAAAACAGTGATGATCAAGATGGCAAAGGTTTGGAGTAATGTCAGGGACTCATCTGCACTAAATGCCAAATGCATAGATGGAGACTGCCCAATGAGGGCTTGGTATCCTTCCAGCCTTTACCTGGAGAAAGCAACAAAGCCTGTGAGAATATTCATCACCTCAAGGACGTTGTTGCTCTTTACCTTGTTAGCAAAGCTTTGTATATTAGAAATCTTGAACCGTTTGATCCTCTGTTGGGGAACATAATTACATGATTAACCTCCCCTTCATAACTGTCTTATTTAAGAGCCATTTTCTCCCATGATCTCTCCTTAACTTATTTCTCTGTTCTAAAACTGTGACGTTTAGAGATTTGACAAGATAATCTGAGTGTATTTGAATTGAAAAATTTGTCTTGAAATCTGGAAAATTTTAACTGAGTTGTCCTAACAGTACTTTTTTCGTATATGTAAGACAAGGGATGCAGTATCTTATTTAATAATTTGGTACGCACAAAGGGCTAAGTAAGGTTTAAGTGCTCTATCATTGTAGCTGTCATTATTCTTAGTCATTATCAAGAAAATATAAAAATAGTCAACATACATATATGTTTTTCATATGAAATTGAGTGACTTTGAAAAAATAGTTTATTTTTTAGAGCAGTTTTTAGCTTCACAGCACAATTGCATGAAAAGAAGAGAGAATCCCCACATACTCCCTGCCCCCACATATGCATAGCCCCTCCTATTATCAACATCCTTCACCAGAGTGGTGCATTTATTACAGTTGATGAACCTACATTGTGATTAATGTAGTCGCCCAACTGAGACTTTTGAAAAATCACGTTATGTAATAACTACGTGGTATCTGTCATGTACTGAGCATTTCTTATGTTCCAGGCACAGTGCCATGTGCTTTACATGCAGTGTAGTTCTTACTGTTATTATCCTCATTGAGGCCCAGAGCAGTTGGCCAGCGTAGCTCAGCCAGTAAGCTGTGGAGCCGGGGTGTGAACACGGGCAGTCTGGCGCGAGAGCCCACGATCTTAAATTCCTACCATGCTGTACTGCTTCTCCATATGAAAGCTCTTGTATTGTATGTTAAATACTCAGTGGAGTCTTTCAACAGTTATTATACTGCAGTGAAGTTTTAGTGGAGCTTCAGCAAGCAAACTGTAAGTAGAGAGACTACATTTTCTATAGTTGACTTTCAAGATGTATTTGAAAGCCTTTCGTGAAATAGATCGCAGCTTTCTTCCTGCAGCTTTCTATTGCATATGTCTTTGGTTTACTTTAATTTAGGGACTAAAGGGAAGAAAGAAATGAGGATAAAGAGTGGGGTTCCCATGTGCTTCATTTGAATGATTAGGTTTTTCTGATTTACGACATCTCTCTTCAGCAGCAGTAAACTCCCTCTTATTAACTCTGGAGTCATGACGTGTCATTGATATCTGTCTTTGGGGACACCAAGGCCCAGAGAGCAACTTGCCCACATCTGCACAGCCAGATGGGGAAACAGCTGCAACACAGGCTCTATCCTGACATATAAATCATAAAACTCATTTTTAGATGTGCTACTCTAGCTGTTTAATACGTGGAATTTAGAAACATGTGGTTCTTTGGTGATCTTCACTTGAGCTGTTTTGGTGACACGATGAAGGTGGAAACCAGACTGGAGTGGGTTGAGGCATGAGTGGGAGGTGAGGAAACAGAGCACAGACAGCGCTTTCCCAGAGTTTGGCTGTGGGTTGAAAGGGAAGAGATGTGGATCATTGGAGGGGTATTTTTGTTTTGTTTTTTTAAGGTAGAAAAGAATTTGTTTAAAAGTCATTGGGAAGGAGCCAGTTAAAGCTTTGAGTGCATTCATAAATCTTAGTTGTATATTAATGTGCAAAAAACATTTAATATTTACACATCCATATGATATGTGGCAAGTAACTTTTTCTGCCATATGATGTTGTTGTTCTTCTAATTTTGATGTATTCAAAATAACTATTCTCACCATTAGGAAGAACCTAAGTGCAAAATTTGAAAAATACCAAAAATATCCCTAAGTTGTCATAACAAATAAAGTAAGGCTTTAAATTGAAATACAGAATTAAATCTTTAGTTTTAGCAAATTCTGGTGTTTTGATTAGACATTTTGTTTACAAGTGCTGTAGATGATAAAAGTTTTGAGAAATAATGGGACTTGGGACCCTGACGGATTACTTTTTGTTGAAAAGTTTTGTGATGATTCTTTGGAAGGATGCCATCTATCTAGAAGCAGCATCTAAAAATTGGATTTTGATTTTTAAAGCATTTATTTATAGGACTGGCAGAAAAATTCATGGAGAGCCGAGTTTGAAACTTTGCTTATTGATTAGTCTTGTGAACCTGGGCTAATAATTTAGCTTCCTTGAGCCTCAGTTTCCTGAGATGATAAAGGTGGTAATACCCATGCCACAGGATTATTGTAAAGGTTAAAGGAGCTAATGCAGTGAAGTAACTGACCCAGTACCTGCCACCTAACAGAGGACCTGCTGAAATTCAGAGGCATTGGTATTATTACCATATTTAAAGGAGAGGGAACGGAGTGCTTGCTCTTGCCTATCCGCTGGTTATGGATCTTTTTGCTAGTCTGACATTTCAACACTGGTGAAACAAGTGGTTGGATGAATTTAGAGCTCTGTCCTGTACTTGTAAATCTCAGGGGAGACTGTAAGCCGTGCTGGGGAAAACAGTCAGACCATTCTTTATGGGAAAAAGCGAACTTGTGAAAAATGTGTACTTGATCAGCAAGAACATGGAGTCTCCTGTATAAATAGCTCAGCACTGTATTTAGTTCTCACCATTTGCACCAGGCTTAGGGGCCTGCCAGGAAAATAGCTGACTCTTTTTCCAGCAAGGTGTCTTAGAAAAGAGTTTTATGTTTGTTAATTCATTCTTGGAGTCTTCCTGTATGAAGCTTCTTTTGGTCTACTGTCTTGGTTGTAAATAAGTCTTTTAGCTTTTTTATTAGGTATTTTATTAGGTTTTATAGGTTTGTGGGGAGAACGGCCTTCTTGTGCTAGGACATAAAATTCTTAAATTTGCCCTCAATCCCAGGGACTGGTCAGTGCATATTGGTTCTTTATTTAGTCCTTTGGCTTATTGACTGAACCAGGCTGATGTTCATTCAGAAGATATTTATTTGGGTCTCACACTTGGTGTCATGATACAAGGGAAACAAAACAAACAAACAAGGACCTAGCTCTTAGGGAGTTTGCGGTTAGTGGGGAAGAAGGGCATTGTTCAAAGGCTCACGTCCTCTGAGTCATACTAACAACCTGACAAGTCTTGTGAAGGAAAGAAACGTGGTCCTGCAAGGGGGTGAACAAAGGGGCAAGGGAAAACTTCCCTGAGGAAGTCCTGAGATCTGAATGATAAGTACTAATTAAATAGCTTGGGGTAAGAGGCGGTTGGCAGCAAGGGGAACAGCATGTGCAAAGGCCCTGTGGCAGTGAGGAGTATGACTGTTAAGGAAACTAAAAGATACACTGCATGTGAATTTGTAATTATCTCAAAACAAAATTTTTTTAAATTTTAGTTGGAAAAAAAAAAGGCAGGGAAGAGTGTTAGGGGATAAGGTGGGAGAGGTAGTCTAGGACCCCACTATGTAGGACCTTGGAGGTCACGATGAGAAGTATGACTTTTAGACCAAAAGCAGTGAGACGACACTGCTTTTTTTTCAAACGACACTGAAGAGTTCTGAGCAGGGAAGAAGGTGATAGGATGACCAGGTTTGTATTTTGGAAAGGTCACTTGGGCCATTGTGTTCAGAACACCTTAGAGGAAGACCAGAGGGATTGCTGTCATCCAGGTGAGAGATGTTGGTGGCCTGGACTTAGTGATGACAATAGACATAGAGCAAAAAGAATGGATTTCCCACTAGCTTTGAAGGTAAATCTAACAAAACCTGGTGATGGATTGGATAAGAACATGAGAAAGAAGATTGGCAAGGCTGACCAGTAAGTGTGTGATTCAGCCAGCTGGCTGGCTGGATGTTGGTGCCGTTCTTTAAGTTGGGAGTGTGGGAAGACCATCTCGGGAGAGGTAGGGGGCGGGGGGGGGTGATATGAGTTGGGACTTGGATGTGTTGAGTATCACCTGCCTTTGAGCATCCAGTTGGACAGGTGGAGTAGGAAGTGGATAGATATATGAGCCTGATATTCATGACAGGCCTGGGCTGGAAATTGATATTTGGGAGTCATCCTAGTGTAGGTGGCAATCGAAGGTGTAGGTGAGGATGAGATGGCCTGGAGAGACAGTGTACAGACAAGGAGAGGCAGGGGAGCCTGGGCCTGAGGACCCCCAGCCTGCTCTGGCTGGGCAGAGGAGGCTGAGTCTGCAAAGGAAATGGAGAAGAGATGGGACAGCAAGAGTCAGAGGGCAAATGACAGTGTGTGCTTATGAAACCAGAAGTAGAGAAAATTTCAAGGAGGTTAAGGTCAGTAAGGTCAAATGCTGAGGGGAGGTCAAGCCAGATAGAGACTGGAAAAATGCCCATCAGATTGAGAGACAGGAGGGTTATTGGTGACATTAGCTTGAGTCGTTTTGGTGGTGCAGTGAAGGTGAAAGCCAGGCTGGAGTGGGTTGAGGCATGAGTGGGAAGTGAGAAAATAAGGAGCACAGACAACTCTTTCCCAGAGTTTGGCTGTGGTGTGAAAGGGAGGAAGACATGTAGATCATAGAAGGTTTATTGTTTGTTTGTTTTTTTCTTTATTTAAAGGTAGGAGAGACTTGAACTTGTTTAAATACCCCTGGGATTGGAGCCAGTTGAGGGAGAGGTTAAATAATGCAGGAAAGAGAAAGGACAATTTATTCAACAAATATTGAGTGCATACTGTGTGCCCAGGAATTCCTAGGTGCTGGGAATTCCGTGATGAGAACAGACAAAAGTCTCTTGTTATAGAGTTTATATTCTACTGAGGAAGGCAGATAATAAATGAATCGGTAAGGGTGGTAAATACTGTGAAGAAAGATTAGAAAAATAAGTCAGGGTAAAGTGAAAAATTAAAGCAAGTAAGGAGATAGAGAATGATGAGGGGTAGGGATGACAGTTTTAGGAGGTGAGGGAAGGACTGTGAAGAGGTGACATGTGAACAGTGATCTGAAGGAAGTGAGGGAAGGAGCCATGTGGATGTCTGGGGGAGGGAGGGCATTCCAGGCAGCAGGAAAAGGAAGTGCAAAGGCCCTGAAACAGGAACACGCAGCAGGTGGGCCGGAGGCAGGTGGTAGTAGAAGGTGAGATCAGAGGGGTAGCAGGGGGCCAGATCTCCGAAAGGCTTGGAGGCCAAGGTCAAGATTTTGGAGTTTACTCAGCGTGAGATGAGCTGCCAGTGGAGAATTTTGAGCAGAGAAGCAACTATAATCTGATTTATAAGGAATATGGATAATCTGTTTTGAGCAGATGGAGTGTGGTTTACATTCTCAGGGAATCTCTGGCTGCTGTGTAAAGAAGAATGTGAGGTGGAGGGAGGCTAAGAGCTGAAGCCGTGAGACCAGATAAGAGGCGGTTGTGGTCCAGATGGGAGATGATGGTGGTGGCCTGGTGAGAAGTGATGAGAGTCTAGATGGTACGGAGAGCATGCAGCTCCTGTGAAGTCAGGTCAGGATGGCCGACGACAGAGCTGGGGGGACTGGACCCCGACTGTTTTCCAGCTAGAGAGGAGGGTGGGTACGGAAGGACGTCAGTTTGTAGGTTCGCTAACAGAACGTTGGGGGAGTCTCCTTGTGGCAGCTTCTAGTTTCAGTGTGAAGTCGGCGGCCGTTCCGTCGGTGGTGAGTAAAGAGGAGTGGTGATGATTAGGAGGGAGAGATGGGGTATTTGAGAAGAGCAGAGAAATGCGTGGTGGTCATTGTGCAGAGTAAGAGAAGGTGGGCTTAAGGGGCAGGATTTAGGGTTCCTTTTGTGGGTGGTAATCATGGCCTTGTAGACCTATCAGCTTGGCCTGTTGTCAGAGGTCTGGTTGTTAGGTGGAAAGAGGTCAAAAGGAGATGGTGGCATGTAATCTAAGTTTGGGATTTTGCCAGAAGTTCAGACTAAAGGTCAGAGAGAGCCAAGACTATTGGTTGCCTATCATTCGGATAAGTATGCTGATGGGATTTGTCCTGGAAAGTGCGGAAAAGGGAAAGCTGACATAGTAGCCTTGTCAAAGTCTGACAGGCCAAAGAAAGGCCCGCTGGGAGCAGCTGAGAGGTCAGCCGGAAGGAGAGGAGGTTGTGGCAGAGAGCAGGAAGGAGCTGAAGTGCCACAGTTCCACCCAGGACACGATTCACGGGGTGACCAGCCACGGCCTGCTGGCTTGTAGGGGAGGAGGTCACTGGAAGGGGAGCTGAAGGAATTGAAGGCAGCTTAGTAAGCAGGAGTGTGGCGGATCAGGTGTGTGTGGCAGAGGGTTGACGGGACGTTGTGGGAGCTGACCGGTGATGGCATTGTGGAGGTTGTTGATGGTCACTGTTGGGCTCAGCTTGGGAGTAGAGCAGAGACTGTGACCTGGTGCTGAAGTCGCTGATGGAAGGGGAGTTGTGACCTGAGAGGTTCATAGATGGCAGCGACGCCCAGGAAGCATTTCCCAGGAAGACAGGGTGCTTTTCGGCTGAAGCCGCCCCACCCCACTCAGCCTGCTCGTTTATTGCTGCTAATTGCCCAGCTGGCGTTGGGAAGGCAGTGCCTGGTAAGACATGGAGCAGTAACCTGGAGCAGGCGGTGCCCCACCGTATGCTGCTCTTCCTTCAGCCACCCTCCTCCGCTTCCTCCTCACTGAGGGGTTCTGGGGCGCCTGCTCTGCACCAGCCAGCCTGGGTGTGCACCCTGACTACACAGAAGCACTTCACCTCTCTGTGCTGGGAGTCCCCACCTGTGGAACTGTGGATAAGAGTGCTCTCGCCTCCGTGGGGTGTGGTGAGGCCCCTGCCCTACTGAACGTGAGCTCTTAAGACGAGGATTTGGGTTGCACTCGTTTTCTTCTTCCCCTTGGCTGTGCTTGGTTCCTCGGATGGCGCTAGAGATTTTGCACTGCTGCTGACTCCTGTTTTAGGAGAAGATCAGGAGAACTGACATGTATTGACCGCCCGCTGTATGCCTTGGCCAGAGAATTACCTGCACCCGCTGCCCAGTCAGGCCCTGGCGCATACGGGACTGCCTTTTAGCAGCGTCATTGTTTTGGGTAGGAAGTCCAGAGTCAGGGAGGTTTAATAACCCACCTGGCATCATTCACCTCGTTGATGACCGTGCTAGGACTTGAACCTAGTTCTGCCTCTAACAAGCCTATTTTCTTTCCACCACACCAGGCTGTGTCAAACTATCTGCCACACCCCTTTTCCCTGTTCCATTTTCTGCCTTTTTTTAATGAGGAAAAAAAAAATTATGTTATCCAGATACATCCAGAATCCAACTGTTAGACTGGACCTTATGAAACTAGTAATATTTGACTATAAAAAATGGCACTTTTATGTGGTTCAGATGGGTACTTCCCTCTACCCCGCAGCCTCTACCCTGGTCCAAGCCCCCATTATTGCTTGGGGGATTATTAGCAGTAGCCTTCTGATCGACTTCCCTGCTTCTGTTTTGGCCACCCTCCTCTTTATCCTCAAAACAGCAGCCAGAGTGAACTGAATGTCAAAATACTGTTCTGCTCAGGCCACGCCCCCCTCCCCTCCCTGAGCTTCCCATCATCCCAACTTCTGCTGTGCGGAGTAGAGAGGATTTTTCATATTTTTTCTTTAACAAAAAGTGGTTTAGAGAGTGCAACAAGTCCTAATTCTTGTGGGAATACTTAAATCTGTGAACAATACAAGTTGCAGCCATGGCAGCTTCTTGGCCTCCTGCAGTAGCTGTCTGGCTGGTTAGTCTCGTTCCGCTCCCGGCGGTGGGCTCTGATATTCACTCACCGCCACTGCTGCGCGTTGCTCGGCCCTTGTTTATTCCCTTTAGAAGACCAGGGTGCATCTTCACTGTGGTCCGGCTGCAGCTGGCCAGGAAGGGGACTGGAAGATTCCAGAACCGGGTTGTAAATGGCCTCCCCCAAGCCAGATGGGGCTCACGGACGAGCTAGCACCAGGGCTTTGTGGCCTTCACAGTCTGCCTTTGTAATAGCAAAGCCCACATTTATATTGTTCCACATTTATAGTTTACAGAGTGATTCTGCACGCTTATTTGAGAGTCACAGTACCCGAGAGGTTATGAACATGGGTCCTGGAGTCCAGTTTTCTGGGTTCAAAGTCTCCGCCCCACCACTTACAGTCTTATAACCTCTCTGAGTCTTGTTTTTCATCTGTAAAATTGAGCAGAGTTTGGCCTTGAACCCTGGCCCTCTGGCTCCTTAGTTGCTCTTTGCTCTTTGCCCGAGCAACATCTAGCTTGGACAAAAGTTGGATGCTTTGTCCTCATAGTGCTTGTCATAGTCCTTAAAGCCACTTTTATTCTCTGTAGTTACTTTTCTGCAGCCAGTGAAGTGCTTTCTCCTGGATTCTTCCCTATTCCTTAAAGCAAAGGTTGCAAACTGGTAGCCCCAGGGTCAGGCTAGCGTGTAAACCAATTTTATTTGAGCCATAACTTTTTTTTATATAGTTGGATTTAAATAGTTAAAGGTTAAATACTTGAATTGCAATCAGAGCGTTCACGTTAAAAATCCGAATTTTGACCTCTGGAAAAATTGGGACAGCTGGCACCTCTAGGCTCAGGGTCTGTAAGAGGTGCCAGTCAGCTGGGGCCAAGGTGCTGCTGTGCCCTTTTCCCTGTTGGGTGGGGCGGGGGTCCTCCCTGCCCTTGATGTCTCCCACTCACCGGCTTCGCTCCTTGAGGTCCCCCGCCTGGCTCCCCTAGGCCTTTGAATGTATAACCCCTGCACTTGATTTGATCACCCTGGGTGCCTCAGTAAGTAGTAGCAGTCCTGGGGATTGATTCACAGATGAGTGGGTTGAAACCAGTGGCATTCCATAATAGATTATTTTAAAGCTTAGGGGCCAGCTCGGACTCTAGCGAAGGCCTGATTGCTTCAGATACTTTAACATCTAAACTTAACCCTAACAAGGTAACCGTAAGTGGAAGGAAACCTTATGTTTGAGTTTGGGCAGCAGTGCCCCTCTGACATGTCACACAGTGACAGATAATTGTTATCCCCAAGTAGAGCCTTGACATTATGGATGTAGATTTCTAAAACCCGAAAGCCTGGCTACCAGAAAGCCTGGCTACCAGCCTCACCCAGTTGGATTTCCTGGGCCACTCCCACAGCCTGGGGGCTTCAGCCAGAGGAAGCCAGAGCTACTTCCTGAGAGGATTCTTGTCTGTGTAGGGCAGGAACATGCCACAGAGCTCTCTTTAACAAACCGTGTCACAGGATTTATGGTCCATGAGCAAAACTCTTGATATTAGTCATCTGGGTGTTTCTGTCCTGTTCTGTGTGTGTAGTAAGAAGACATTGAAAGACTGGCTTGAAGGTTCAAATTTGCCACCTTTGGTGAGTCCAGGTATTCGGTTTTCACATCCTCAAGTTCAGTCTAGAATAGAGTCAGTCCAAGAAAAGGAAGTTTGTAGCTTCCAGATCTGTGTTCCGGGGTTGCTAGGTTAACTAATGCCATAGCCAAACCACTGGCTTTCGAGAGATGGTGTAAGGAAGGCTGGTTTTAGAGAACAAACTGATTAATGGCTGCCAGAGAGGAGGGGGTTTGGGGAGCTGGATGAAAAAGGTGAAGAGATTAAGAGGTACATGTTGGTGGGGCAGCCAGTTAGCTCAGGTGGTTAGAGTGCAGTGCTCATAACACCAAGGTTGCTGGTTCGATACCAGCATGGGCCATGGAGCTGCGCCCTCCACAACTAGATGGAAGACAACTACTTGACTTGGAGCTGATGGGTCCTGGAAGAACACACTGTTTCCTAATAAAATTTCTTTTTTTTTAAAAAGTACATGTTGGTAGTTATGAAGTAGTCACGGGGATGTAAAGTACAGCCTAGGGAATATAGTCAGTAACGGTGTAACAGCTATGTACAGTGCCAAGTGGGTACTACTAGACTAATTGGGGATCACTGCATAAATTGTATAGATGTTTAACCACTGTGCTATACACCTGAAATTAATATAAAATAATACTGTCAACTGTAACTGAAAAAAGCAAATGAATAATTTTTTTTAAAAAGGCTTCGTTTTGGAGATTATCTGAATGCATGGCATTCAGTGTGGACCTGTTCACTGGCCTGCTTGGCAATATACGGAGCTAATGCAGGAACACATTTGACTGAATGGGTGTGGGGGAATTCTGCGCATTTAGATAGTGTGTTCTCATGCTTCAACTGCACAAAACCTTATTCTGGAAATAAGGCTATCTCTCTGGGATTGTAATATCTGAATAATGACACTTTATTTCCATAATCTTAACTGCATAGCTGTTGTAACCTCCATGGTAAAGATTTTAAAGTTAATTTTAATTCATAAAACTTATATGTGCCTTAGCACAACATGAATGTACTTAATGCCCCTGAACTGTGCACTTAAAAATGGTTAAGATGGTAAATTTTATCTTATGTATATTTACCACGATTTTTAAAAAAGCATTTGCTGTTTAAAAAAAGAAAGTATATGTGCTTATCACAGAAAATGTGAAAAAAGAAAAAGGAAAAAAATCCTCCCACTACTTAGATGATTTTCAATATTTTATTACATTTGTTTCCAATTTTCTATCCATATTTTTGCACAGTTGAGATGTTATTGTATTACCATGCCATTGTGATAACTATCATTAACATACATTTTGCAGAATAAGGGAGTAGCTAGAACATGGTCTGTGGAGCCAAAATGCTTGGGTTCCAATTCTGGTTCCCCAGTTCCTGATAGGTACCAGGAGAAAAGTTGCCTAATTTTACTGTACCTTGATTTCCTCATCTAAATCAGTTTTGCCCCAGGGGACACTTGGCAGGGTCTGGAGACAGCCTTGGTTTTCGGAACTGCAGGGGGTTGCTACTGGCATCAAATGGGTATAGGCCAGAGATGCTGCAAAACATCCTACTGGGCACAGGACAGCCCCATAATGAACTATCTGTCCCCAAATGTCAGTAGTGCCGAGGCTGAGAAATCCTGCCCTAAATAAGATGGAGAGAATAATACCTATCTCATGGAATTGTGAGGACGAAATCAGTTTAAATCTGTAAAGTACTTAGAACAGTGCCTAACATATAATAACCGCTCTTTGTTAGCCATTGTTATAATCATTTCATATCATGTCATATCAGCATTTCTGTACTTTAAAATCTCGTAAACTTTCTTTTCAATAGTTTCTGAATCTCTTTCAGTAAAATTTTCTTTTATACAAATATTGCATGCTCCTAACAGACCTTTCCTTTTTCCTCACCAGATGAAATTAAAGCTGAAATAGAAAAGCAGAGGTAAGCAGGGGCGCTTTCTCCTTACGTAAGTACGGTGTTAAGGGATTAGGTATTGGGCGTGTTTTCTCATATTTCTGGTCCTCGGGTAGCACACACTCTCCTAGCCCCATGCTGGGCACATTGCAGAATTTTGTGTGTGTGTGAACCAATGCTAGGTTAACAGGCTACTGGCTTAATAACTATTTGGAGGGAAGGGTAAGGAAGATCGGTTAATGCTGTCGTACCTTTTTCTGACAGAAGAGGCAAAACCCTTGTCCCTTGTGTGTCATGCTTCCTTAAGTGGGCGAACAGCTTGCTCTGTAACGGGCTGCCCCTCTTCTTCCTAGTAATAAAGCTAGTCAGTCACATTTCAGAAATCGAGCTGTGACATGGCTGGTGCCAAGAGTCAGTCTGGCTCGCTCATCAGAGGCCTTGCTGTCTGCATGTGGCACTTTGATATTTTGTCTTCATGCATATATTTAACTTTTAATTGTTTAACCCCACAGATGCAGTTTACAGTCACTTTTAATTAAACGCTTGCCAGTGGGATGGGAAGTTAGAGCAAGGTGTAGGAAAAGCAAACCTTTTGTTGTTTCATTTCTTCTCCCTGTCCCTCTCTTGCATTTTTCCTAGGCTTGGCACTGCCGCACCACCCAAGGCAAACTTCATTGAAGCTGACAAGTATTTCCTTCCATTCGAGCTAGCTTGCCAGTCCAAGTCCCCACGAGTGGTCAGCACGTCCCTCGACTGCTTGCAGGTACCATGTTTAAATTGAATGGTGTAAAGGGGGTGGGTCTTTGCAGGCCATGGGTGGTCCTTACACAGGACCTATGCTGGTGACTCCCCCCTGATATCAGAACGCCGTGTGAGGTGACAAGAAAAGGAGTATTCCAACTTCTTTACAGAGAGGTCTCATGAGGGTGAGAAGAGGGGCCTGGCCTCCTTAGCTAAAAAAAAGATCTGGTTTCCCTAGAAATATTTCATTGATGTCTGTTACGTATGTTTTTCTAAATGAAACCTTTAGCATTAATTGGAATATTCCCTGCACATGGGCAATAAGGTATTTTTATTCAGCCGCTTTCTTGATGGCATTAAAATTCATAAAGTCACGTAGAAAAATGGATATAATCAAATCTCATCGTTTGTATTAATGTTCTATAAAGCTGTTGCAAACCCTGATTTAGCGAATTCTGAACCATTGTTCCTAGAGGAAATCTAGGGTTAGGCTCCCTCGAGCCTCTGGTCTCAACATGTTGGACAGCTGATCAATATGTAACTGTTCTTTGTGTGTTTCTGTTAAAGACACCTTATTTATTATATATCATTGGTTCATTAACATTGGATTCACAGTCAGCAGCACCATAACACACGCCTGAACAAGACTTACCTCACACACACTCAGTTTCTACATGAAGCACATCACTGCCTTCTCGCCCTTAGCAACACTGGACAGCACTTCAGCACTATGCTTGGGGGCCATTTTAAATGGCAACATCGCCAGCCAAAAGGACAAAAATGCGAAAAACAGCAGTAAAGAGACCATAAAGAAGACACTGCTTACAGTATGAGAGCTGAAACAAGAACAGAGCGTCTCCTTGTTCGACCTCAGCTGAGAACCTATGCGTCCAATGATTCAAATTTTTCACTGCTCTGCACATGTCTGCAAATGACCACAAAAGCACCACAAGTATTGATTTTGGGCTTACAAATAAATTTTAGTGAGTGGGCACATTTGCAAGTATAAAATCTGCAAAAATGAGGAGTGACTGTATTTAGACACCCCCCCTCCCCCCCCAGTAACCTTGTTATAAATTACCTTTTACTGATGAAGCAGGAGTAGATAAGTTAGGGTGATTTGTTCAAGGACGTACAGATAGTAAGAGACAGAAACAGGACTACAATGTGGATTTCTTAATTCCTGGTCCAGCATTCCTGTATTTTTCGTTAACATATACTTCTGAGGTTTATGGTTACCTCAGAGAACCCCAGTGAGCAGCCTACATCAATGATACATTTATAAAAATTGATTGAAGAGGTCCACAATTTACCAGTACGTTCTAGAACAGGAATAGTGAATAGGTTCTGTATTATGATTGCTTAGAAGCCGTTTTGAAAAGATTTATGAAGCCTCATCTGAGTCTCTTGAGAAAGTGCTATGATTGATTGGTTATGTCTGCTGAGGCACAGAACTGCCAAGTGGCAGTGGGCATGCTACATTTTTGGCATCTTTAGTCTAATATTTACTCTAATAATCTCTCTTCTTTGCTATATCTATACTTGAAAATTGATGACCGTTTCTTCACAGAAGCAACTCTTCCAAATGAAAAGTCATTTTCTCATTCAGAATAATTCTGCACAGCTTGTCCTATGAAACATATAATGAGCCAAGAATTTCTAAATGGCAGGCTCACGTCCTACTTCTATCCTAAAATATTTGTTGCTGTGGAACATTTTCTGAGAAAATTCGGCAAATGCTTAATTTTAGTTGTTTTCTCCTCACGTGAAGGTTTCGTTTTGAAGCTGGTGCTGATAGTTGACATTGTCGATATACTAAGAACAATGGCTAGCGTGCATTGAGCACTCAGCCTGTGCTAATTGCTTTATCCACATCATTGAGTTTAATCCTCCCAACAACCCTCATCCCCATTTCATAGTCGGGGAAACTGAGGCTTAGAGAGTCAAGTGACCAGCCCCGCCAGGTTCCCCTGGTCGGGAAGTGATGGAATTGAGTGGGTGTCTAAGACTTCCTTCCCGCGTGTCTGTGTTCTTAGCCAGGGCTCCTTAAACTACAGCTATGAGCCAAACCTGGCCTGCCATCAGCTTTTGTAAATAAAGTTTTATTGGAGCACAGCTGTCTTAATCTGCTTGGGCTGATACAACAGATAGCACAGACCGGTGACTTAAACGAGACATTTATTCCCTCCCAGTTCTGGAGGCTGAGAAGTCCCAAGATCAAGGTACCAGCTGGTTCAGTTCCTGATGAGAGCCCTCTTCCTGATTTATAGATGGTCACATTCTCACTGTGTCCTCACGTGGTGGAGAGAGCACATCAGCTCTCGGGTGTTTCTTCTTAAACCCCATCCTGAGGATGCCACCCTCAGGACCTCATCTGACCCCAGTCACCTCCCAAAGGCCCGACCTCCTGATCCCGTCACATCAGGGTTAGGGCCTCAACATAGGAATTGGGGGGGGGGGCGCAAACATTCATTCCATAGTAGCAGCCATGCCCGTTCGTTTATGTATCATCTATGACTGCTTTCCCACTACTATGGCTGAGTTGAGTAGGTGGAACGGACCTGCAAAGCCTAAATATTTAGTATGTGGTCCTTTACAGAAAAAGGTTGCCAACCCTGACTCTTAACTATTACCCCGTAGATCTGGCCTCTTTAGTTAAAAATATGCTCTGTTTTCCTAGAAATTGTCTATTTCCAGAACTCTGTGTCAATGTGTATGATTTCTAATGAAAACATTGATGTCCTGCTTTGACTTGAGTTGTAAATTGAAGAGTGTAGTACCTGCCTTGAGGTTTATGACATATGGTTAGCTCTTTTTTTAAGAATGGAAGTTCTCTGAAATTTAGTAGGTACACCTACTACCCAGGATTTCTTGGGTTAGTATTCAAAATGTAAAACGTGTCATCCTTTTTATGACATAGAAAGTGGCTGGGTGTTCCCTGGAACCTGAATGAAAATTTCATTTCCTCTTGGTTGTCCTTGCAAAGCCTGTTTGGCTTTTCCCAGCATGGGTGAGATAACGTCTTTCTTGGAATGGAAGGCCAGCATCTAGGGGTAAAGGTTGGTTTGGCTGGATTGGAGCCACTGCAAACACATCCACATTCTGCCCTGGGCGCCAAACGTGTCTTCTTTGAGCTCGGTGAGAAGATAGGAGGCGAAAGGGGCTTCTGGGTTGGCGTGAGCACACATAACTCAGAGTTCCCCCGCCCCACTGGGAGAAGCCTAAAGACTTCCCCTCTGCTCACTTCTACCAAATGACAAAGATCCTCTGTATTCCTTTGCTTCAGCACCTGGTCTGTCACAAGGCCAGGCTTGCGGGAAGGAGCATTAGAGTTTAGCCTTGTCTAAGCTCGTGAGTGATCTCCAAGTTTCTCCAGGCAGTAACAAAATGTTTCTAAGAATATCTTCCCAATATAGTCATACTTCTTCAATTGTAAGATTGTGTGTGTGTGTGTGTGTGATTAAATTACATATACTATAAAACCTATAAAAATAGAACTTTTAAAAGGATAAGATAAAAAGTGGATAGAAACTGAGTTCTAATATTTTCTTTTTACACCCAGTGAAGGCTGGGTGTCAATGCTTGTTCATGCCACAAGCATTGTCTTTTGACTCTTACTTCTAGAAAACTTAAGATTCGTTAATGCACATTTAAAAATCCATTTATAGTTATACAAGTTGTACATGACTATGAGGTCTGATCAAACAATATGGTGGACCTTAGTAACAGCGTGTGTCAAGTTTCAACTTGTTTGGTACAGTTAGTCGGGTGTGAGCTACAGTTGAGGGAAGGTGTATTTTAAAGTGTGCTGTAAATCATCCTCCATCATGACAGTGCTCCATGTCACACGTCGTTTCTGGTGCAGCAATTTCTGTCAAATAAAAACATTACGGTGTGTCTTCATCCACCTTATTCACCGGATCTGGCACCGTGAAACTTCTGGTTCTTCCCCAATGTCAAAATGACCATGAAATATAAACTTTCTGAATCAATTTAGAACATCAAGGCAGTCATGATAACGCAACTAAAGACATTCAGGAAAGAGGACTTCCAGAACTGCTTCAGAAAGTGGCAAGAATGATGGGACAAGTGTGTTTGATGTGAGGGGGAGTATTTTGAGGGGGATTAATGGCAGTGTGTCTTTTACTGTAATAATTTTTTTTTTAATTTAAACATTCACCATATTTTTTATCATACCTAATACATTCTTTGTTGTATTTTTTAGAACTTTAAAGATAAGGCTGAAGTCCCTTGGACCAGTAGCCCCAAACCCAGTTGCCTGTTTAGGTGTATAATTTTCTTTCTTTTCAATTTTTTTTTCCATAAATAGTATCACCTGTACAAATTTTTCTGCACCTTTTATATTCAGCAGTGTCTCTTTAAGATCTTGCTATATTGCTACAGGCAGATACAGGATATTGCTTTTGAATGTCCATATATTAATGCCACTTTGGGGTTTTTTTTGCCCTTTCCCCTGTAAAAGGTCATTAACAAATAGGGTTACAATGAACATTCCTGTACATGCAGCCTTCTTGGATGCAAGCATCAGCAAGCCAGCTGCCCAGAGGCCTTCCTCCTCTGTCCCTGTTCCCATCCCCTCACTCTATTAACAAGGAATAAGGTGGGGCCGACTGAGTGGCTCAGTTGGTTAAGAGCTCGCGCAAGAGTTTGAGCTCTGAGCAGCAGCGGTTTGATTCCTGGCCCGAGCTGAGCTGCCAACAGGTGGCAGGATGGCTCAGCTTAAAAAAACAAAAACACAAGAAATAAGGTGGAACTTAGACTGTCCACCTCTATCACTCCCCACCCCCACCACCACTACCAAAGTCCATGCCGCCAGTATCTCCCTCCTGGACAGCTGAGGTAGCCTCACTGGTCCCCTGCTTCCTTCCACCCCTGTTGCCCTCCAGCCTATCCACCACATAGGAACCAGGGGAAGCCTTTGGAAATGTAGCACATCATGTTAATCCTTTGCTTAAACCTTCCAGTAGCTTCTCACCTCACTCACTGTGCAAAGCACTTTCCCCAAGGGAGTCTGCCAAGCACGCTCATGCCACGGGACCTCAGCTATGTCTCTAGGCTTTTTTCTATGCATCGACAAAAATACTTACACATCGTTTTTATTTTTCAAAAATGAGATAATGCTATGCATTATTGCTGCAACTTGCTTTGTTCAAGATGTCTACAAATCACACAGGGCCCTGTGGGTCCCACTCAGGACGGTTAGCTGTGGTCTGCCCAAACCCCCTGGAGAGTAGAAACCCTGTGAGTAAAAGGACTGTCTTACTCACGATTATACCCGCAGTACCCAGAACAACATCTAGCACAAGGAAGGGTGAGAAGGCAGAACGAGAAAGACCCACAGGACTCAGGAACCCTGCTTTCTCCTGGCCCTGTCTCACTGCACAGACGAGGGAGTAAAATCATACTTAAAACCCTTTTCAGTGTGAAGAGTAATGTGCCCTTTAAGGAGTCTGTAGAGGAGAGAGTACTTCCAAACTTTTTTTGTATTTGAGTTAAACGTCCAGTAAATCACCTCCATCTTTGCTTTGCAGCATCAGTGTTGGGCTCTATGAGAACAAATTTTATTCATTTTAATTTTTTTTTTTGCTGTCCATAGTATTTGATAATTGTTTATTTATCAAGAGAAACGATTCCTTAGCCCATGTATTTATATTTCATAGTTGAGGGAACACAGGTCAGCAACAAACTTCCATGGAATTCAACTCAAAGAAATTCTTTCCATTCCAAAAATCCCTCTGTAATCTGAGAGATACTAGCCTTCCTTATCTTCTCAAAATTTTTCATGGAATCATCATTTTTGTAGAAAGCTGCATATGCCTTCTTTCTTGGCTTAGCCATAGCAAACTTATAGAGAGATGCGACTCCCAGGGATACAGTGAATGCTCCAACACTAGGACATCGCAGACATGTGGCCATAGACCATACCTCTGAGGTTCATCAAAGCACAGGAAAGGCAGGGTAGTTAATTCTCCTCAACACCAGAGCCCTTCCTGGATGGGCCTGCTTTTCAGCATTCACATTTTAGGAGTTCTTAGACCATCCCACTCATAACCCAGTGCTCAAAACGGACTTGAGTCCATCAGAAGTGAGGAGTAAGCAGTGTCAGAAACCAGGGCTCATTACCAGGTAGTCAGCGCCGCCCTCTTTGGAAGCCTGCACATGCAGCAGTGAGAGGGGCGACATAAAGGCCATCTGGACTTGTTCGTGAAACCCTCCACCCCTGCCTGGAGATCTCTGAGATTGGACTTGGTCAGCAGAGTGTGTGTAGGCTTCTCTCCTGCTCATTCAGTCACTCGATCCTGCAGTATCATATTTTCACCTTCGGTCACTCTCTCTCAATCTGTTTTTCTTTCTGCTTATTGAATGGCAGTGCTTTCAGAGCTCATGATAGGGAAAAGCCATTGAGAAACTGTGTCAGTCCTCGGCAGGGTGGCAGCACTGTAGATAACCTCCGGAGCTTGTGTCACTTTGTGCGGGTAGAGGCAAGCCAGAAACCAAAAAGATAAGAAACAGAACAGCGTTTTCAAGTGTCCTGACTAAGCCCCTGGAAGCAGAGGATGCCTCAGAATTCACGTATCCCAGAGTGTTTGTGTCAGATGAGTGGCTCCTCTATCTGGTCAACCATCAAAATAACCTGGATAGGTTGAAGGGAAAAAACACTGATTCCCAGGCTCCACCCCAGAAGTTCTGGTTCGGTAGGTCTGGGTTGAGGTCCAAGAATCTGTATTTTTAATGAGTTCCCTCAGCTGATTCTGAAGCTCAGCCAGGCTTGGAAATCATCCTGCCCCCTGACCTTGGAGTTGCCTTCCAGCTCTCTGATTCTCCACGGTGAGGTAAAATCCAGGTCATCGGTGAGATGGCCCAGGCAGGCTGCCCCTGTCCAAACTGACGTCACCTGATTGTGAGGGCGTGGCCCAAGCAGCCACTCTCTCTTCAGCCAGGTGGGCGACAGGCACTGTTGGATAATGTAGGTGCAGAATTCAGTTAGTGTTTTGACTGTAATTTTTGGACTAGAAAATATACTGATGTGATTGAACACTCAGAAAGAATGAAAGAGTATACTATAGCGTCTTAGTCCCACCCCTGCCCACAGCTGCTCCGTTCCTTCTCAAGCAAAACATGTTATAATTAGTTCCTTATGTATATTTCCATTTAAAGAAAAAACTACATATATAGATATGGTTTTTTAACAGCTTGAGACATAATTCACATGTATTTGATTCACCCATTTAAAGTGTACAATTTAGTGATTTTCGTATATTGGCAGAGTTGTGCAACCATCACCACAATCTAATATTAGACCATCTTAATCACCTCAAAAATAAACCCTGTGCTCGTCTGCAGTCACTCCTTAATTCTCTCTAATCCCCCCAGCTCTAGGCAACCACTGACTACATTCCAGCTCTATTACATATTCTTTTTAATTCCTCGATTTTTCACACAAGTGGTTATGTACTGGAAATTGATCGCACGTTGCCTCTTGCATCAGACACTTTCACCATCTTGGGGCCCTTCTGCCATCAGGAGACAGAAACAGTGCTGCAGCCTCAGGGTGGCTGTGCCCACCACGCCCCTAGGGAGCAGAGTGGTCTGTGGGAACAGGAAGTGAAAGGCCACGCTTGTCGTTTGCTGCACTGGGTGACCTCAGTCCATGCCAAGCAGAAAGTTATCTCTCTCCTCTCTGTGTTTAGAAACTCATCGCATATGGGCACATCACCGGCAACGCACCGGACAGTGGAGCTCCTGGGAAGCGGCTGATTGACAGGATCGTTGAAACCATTTGCAATTGCTTTCAGGGCCCTCAGACCGATGAAGGAGTTCAGTTACAAATAATTAAGGTATTTCTGTTGGTTGGCCTGGTCTGGATTTTAAAATAGAGGCGCTACCCTTTGGGAATTTGGATTTCTGATTTACCATGTGTTAGCTGTCTCAGGTGATGCTGAGCTGGAACAGAAAAATGTAAGCATCACTTAGATCTTTTGTAAAGTGTCAGAATTTATTAGCGTGGACCAAGACAAGAAGAGTGGAACCAGGTGTGTTTTCAGAGTAAACAGTTCCGCTAATAACAATGTAAATTGCTTGTGAGTCACATCGGCTTGACGTCCTCTGGTCTTTCCCCTTGAAATTCTGGATTCCCAGTCTGCCATTTCTCAGCAGGGTCCTGTTGATACTTGATAATTTATTTGCCCTTGTCCTCTTATCCCCCCATTCCATTGCGCTGTTCCATTTCTGCTGCCAGAAATGGTTTGGCCTGGGGCTTGTCGGAGAACAGGGTCAGGATGCGTGTAGCCAACGCTCCGCATCTTAAGTCCTGAATGTATTAGCTTTATGAGGGGCAGCTCCGTGTTAGCCTTAAAGCTCCCTTGAAAACCCACCAGGGAACTGGGTAACTGACCCCACACCCATCAGAACATGTCTATTTTGTGATTCATAGAGGTGAGATCAAATTGGAGCATTTTCCCTCCTGAGAAGGAGTGTCTGTACTTTTAGCTTTTTAAAAAGTAAGCTGGTAGAAAGCCCCCTTCAACACAGTGTAATTACTTCAGATAATTCGGATTTTTTGGAGTCAATAGTTGCTTTTAAACTCAGAACGATAGTGCATCGTCTCCTGATACTAATCATCCAGTTTAGTTTGCAGAGCCACCCTCTTAAATTTTACCAAACCAAATCAAACAGAAAGTCAAATCCTGTAGAAAAGTTTGGCTGGGAGAATGGGAGGAAGGTGGGTATTCGTGAAGACGAAGGTTTCGGATTTTTGTTTTAGGCTCTTCTGACTGCAGTGACGTCCCCGCACATTGAAATTCATGAGGGCACCATCCTCCAGACAGTTAGGACATGTTACAATATCTATTTGGCCAGCAAAAATCTCATCAATCAGACTACTGCCAAGGCCACCCTGACTCAGATGCTGAACGTCATTTTCACCCGCATGGAGAACCAAGTGGTGAGTGGCGGCAGCCATCAGCTGCGGGGGCAGGACTCGCCCCACCCTGTCAGCTGTCTCATGTGTGGCCTCCGTGCCTGGAGAAGATTCACTAGCATGTGAAAGCTTCTCTCTTCTTCCTCTGAATTCTCTATACTCTGTTTTCGTTCTTGCTTTAAAAAAAAAACAGACAGAAGCTAGCATGGGTTTTGAAATGTGCATTCAGAATTTGATTTGAGTTTGTCAAAGGAATTTATTTCCTTTTTCAAATTTTATCCTTCTGTTTGGAGATTTTTTTAAGCAACAGGCTGGCATATTTCCTATTCCTTATCAAAATCCTGGAGCCATTTAGATTGAATCCCTTTTTTGTTGCCTTCTAGTTACAAGAGGCCAGAGAATTGGAAAAACCAATCCAGTCGAAACCCCAGTCCCCTGTGATCCAGGCTGCAGCAGGGTCCCCAAAGTTCAATCGCCTGAAGCAGAGGCAGGCACACAGCAAACCAACAACTCCTGAAAAGACAGATTTAACCAACGGTGAACATGCCAGGAGTGGTTCTGGGAAAGTAAGCTCAGAGAACGGAGATGTGCCCCGAGAAAGAGCCTCTTCGCTATCAGGTATGTGCCCCCCCCACCCCACCCCCACCCCATGCTGGTTCTTTCCAGCCATGAGAGGGAATGTATGTCTGAGGGACAGGAAAGGAGTCTGGTAACCTCTGCAGGGAACCCCTGACTGCAGCTCTTCTGTTTCTGGTTCTTTCCCTTTGCTTTTCTCTTCCGGAACAGACCAGCAAGGCAGGACGCCTAATGCCCCCGTTGTCAGCTGTGTGGTTCTCTCCAGGTGGTCCTGGAGCACGCCTGGCTGCTGCTGCTTGACATCAGCTTCAGCGGAGTGGGTTCAGCTTGTAGCCCTCATCTCCCAGTAGCTCACTGTTTGGGTGGTTAGTCGTTCAGTGTCTATCTTATCTTCCCAGAGGACAGCCAGGACCTCATCTGTCATGTACACGGGGATCTCCCTGCCTCGCTCCTCTCACAGACAGACATCTGTGAGAGGAGCGAGCAGGTGGGTGGGTGGATACCTAGATGGACATATATAGTCTTACAGCTTTGTTTTCTTGTTCTGTGACTGAGAACATTATGTTTTTGTTTGCTTTTTTCAATGAAAAGGATATTCCACACCTGACTATAATCTTAAAGTAAATAAAATATGAGGCATGAAATTTTGGATTGGGTTGTCGTAAGGACCATTTCCGAATGTTTGCATCTCTCCCCAGGCAACTTGTACCAACCAGATCCAAAATTGATATACTTTTTTAGCAATGTGCCTTCCCTAGTGCTTCTATCAAATGATTCTTCACTCCAGCTGGCGGTTCTACATGAACTTTCTGACCTGTCTTTATAATTGATCTCATATCTTCCGTCACGTTACGGGTAATGATTTCTGTTGGTAGTATGTGCCATACTAGAATGCGTGGATGCGAGGCAGCTCTTGCTCCTCTGATTTACCAGCGTGCTTGGCCTCGTAGGAACAGACCAGGTGTTATTGCTGGAATGTTGTGCTGTATCGGCTGACTCCGGGAAGGACAGAAGAGAAAGTTGCCACTAAGAATGGCTGTGTCTCAGGATAAGCCCAGTTTGCCAGCTACCCAATCCTGCTGTCCTGTGTCTTAGGGAAGGTGTTCTCTCCGCACCCACCCTCTGTGTCTATCGTCATCTTTGCCTTCTTAACTCTCAGGACAAGAACCAGATTTTTACGGTAACCCCTATCAGGCTCTGGTCAGTCAATAAATATTAATATTTAAACACACTGTGGTAAGTATAGCTGTGCTGTGATATAAAAGCAAGGCTCTTGAGCTTCATTAAAGTGCTTCCACTACGGCCCATTTTCTACACAGCAGCCAAAGTGATTTCTTAAAAGGATGAATTAGATCACCACCCTCCCCCACTTAGACCCCCTTGGTAGTTTCCCATCCTATCTCATTCAGAGTGAGAGCTATGCCGGCCCCGCCCCCATGGCTCCCAGGGCCCTGTGTGAGCTGGCCCCTGCCCACCTCTCTGCCCTCTTCTTACACCTCTTCCCCTCTTGTTCGCTACACAATGCACAAGTGGTGTTTCTGGGTCTTGAAAATACCATGCTTGCTCTTGGTACCTTTGTACCTCCTGTCCCTTCCCTGCCCCTACCCCCCTTTATCCTCAGGTCTCTCAGTTCAAACAGATCACCCTCTCTGAAGCTTCTTATCCCTTCTGTTCCATCATCCTCTTTTCTTCATAGCACTGAACCACTACCTGAAATGACTGTTAATGTTTACTTGTTCTCGGCCTGAGACCTAGGCCGCCCTGTTCACCACTGTATTTCCAGCACCTGGAAGGCTGCCCAACACACATGGCAGACACTCAGCAGATACATTTTTTTCTTTTAATAAATGGGGGTGGGGCTTGATTTCTAGAGTATTGCTTTGCAGAAACATAACTTAAAATTCTGCTGCAACAAAGAAAGAATGATTTGCAGTTAAAATGTTGCTGTGGGTTTTGTTGCCTGTACTTGGTGTACCCTGTGAGGTTTCTTCTAAGAACGTGGGACCCAGATTGCCTGTGAGACTCAAATGGCAAATCTGCAAATAGTAGGTCAGAACAGAGGTATGCTGTCACCCTTAAAAAGAGCAAATGGCTTCCATTTCTCAAGATGTGGCTGTAAAGAAAGAAGGCCTCCAGAAGAAGGGGTGAGAAGCCTTGGAAGCCAAGGAGGAAGGACAGCCTGAGAGGCAGATGGTGGAGACAGTGCCCGGGCCAGGCTCTAGCGCCTCTGCGATGGAGACAGCACATCCAGCTCTCCTACCTTTCTGTCCCATCACATAGCCACTCCTAACTAGCCAGGCGCTGTGCCTGGCGCTGTGCTTGCTGACTGGACACTCCACATACATTTCCTGTTTAACTAACTGGGAACCGTCCCCATGGCCTTTCTGGGATCATTTGCCTCCCCATGAAATTTGTGTAGGTGGAGACGGTTCACCGACAAACCTGAGCATCTCTTTCTCCTTAGCAGTTTTTCATCCCAGTCGATAAATCGAAACTCATAATTTGTCAGTCTTATTGGCCTGTCCAAGAAGTGGATCAGGTGGCTCTTTGTAAACCCGCAAGATGAGATTTTTGAGCCTAAGACATGCTTGCTTATGTGACTTTTGGGCACAGCTCCCAGCCTTCCCCAGGGAACCTCACCCCGTTTGTTCATTCACACTGCTCCTGGCTATTCACACCGCCCAGCTATTCTTGTCAGTTTTTTAAAAAACAACTTAATTGAGATCCCGTTTATATCCCATAAATTCACCCATTTAAAATGTACAATTCAGTTCTTTTTTTGTATGTTCACAGAGTTGTGCAATAATCACCACAATTAATTTTTGAACATTTTCATCACACCCAAAAGAAACCCTGTATGTATTAGCAATCACTTCCTATTTTCTTTTTAAGTTCATTTTTAAGATTCTGCCTTTTTAACTCTCAACATTAGACATTAGCATTTTTACATTTATACAGCTAATATGTAGCTCCTGTAGGTACACAATTGCCTGTGTATTTATGGACTTCTCAATTCACTTTCTCATCTTGCATCTCATTCTTTATGGAAAAAATAACCCAACTCTTAAGTACTATAAAATGGAGAGAATTTCTCCTCCCTCAGCCATTATGGAGGGTCTGGTCAGACAGCCTAGGTTCAGATCATGAGTCCACAACTCAGTAGCTCTGTGGCCTTGGACAAAATCTTTAACCTCTCTGAGCCTCAGTTTCCTCATCTGTACAATGAGAATACAACCAGTACCTGTCTTACAGATTTGTGAGAATTAAATGAGAGCAGTGTCTGGCACTTAGAGCTGCATAAGTGTTTGCTGTTATTATCTTTCTGCTAAGTTTCAGCTTAAAAAAATGAGTTGGTTTAAAGAAAAACAGCAAATATTTCAGATGGTGATCTGATATGAAAGGGGCGGGAACAGAGCAATGGGATAAAGTGAGCCTGTTTTCCATGCTAAATAAATAAATAGTTGCAGTGGGTTGAGTGCTTGATGAAAATGACAACACTTCATGCTGATCTCCAGGAGCTTGTGAATCACGCACAGACCTCATAAAAATAGTGGCTTGATTGAAAATCCTTGTTACGGAAGAATTTAAAAGCTTAGTTTGGTTTTGTGTATTTAACATGACGGCCTTTTTGGTCAATGTGATGACGTTTCATAAATCAGGATTGTTTATTTCTAAAAGTCTAGTCAAAGGCTGGTTACTAGTTCTCACAGAACTAGTTTTTACAAAACCAAATATTGCCGAGCCTCTTCCACTTAAGCAGCGAACATTGTACAGCATAATTCCATTTAAAGTGTAAGTCCTGAACTGTTGTGTTAGAAATCTCATGTTGTTTTGGGTTTACAGTGCGGGGAGAGCGAGGCAGCAGAAGGCAGTCACTTACCAAGGCCCTGTGGTCCCCAGGTGAAGACACAAGAGAAGCCCTATCTTCTGTCCACCAGGAACCAGAGCTAGATAAACTGCAGTTCCTGCCTTCCACTTGGGAGTGGTGGGGAGGGCCCTGGGACTTAGAGCAACTGTGACTTAGGAAGGAAGAGTGTAAGTCAGAGGGGTTTAAGTGTTCCACAGAAGGAAACTTGAAATCATAGCAGATGCTGCCTGGGAGTTTCCAGGTTTCATGGGACGTATCTTCTGTTAGCACAATCAGATTTGGCCTAGGGAGCACTTATGTGTACCCTTTGCCTTCTGAAAGGTGAGTCTAGAGAATACTGACAAAATCTCCTCCCACTTCCTCTGTTTTTCCCTGGAAATGCCCACATGTATGTGTTTGTGTATTTGGGTGTGTGTGTAGGGACAGATGATGGAGCCCAGGAGGTGGTGAAGGAGATCTTAGAAGATGTGGTCACATCCGTCATTCAAGGTAAGAACCAAGAACCCAGCCTTTCCTTCTACCCCATCCCGCCAAAACATCCTCAGACAGATGTTTTAGTGGCGGGGTGCCCCACCCCCATGGAAACGGAGTCTGACCATGTCTACTCATCTTTGAAAAATTACTTGTTTTTCGTGATTGATTTTATTCCCATTCGGGTTGGGTTCAAGAAGCACAGCCTGGCGATGTTAGGGATGGGTGCTCCACATGGAAGCACTTCCGTATACTCGTACATCCAGGTTTTTCCAGGAGTGGGCTGGGAGCCCCAAGGTGGTGTCCACTGCTGCTGAGCTTTCATGGCTAGCCATTGACGTGTCAAGGGGAGAATCCCTATGTGTCAGCAGGGATCAGATGCACTGGGCAGCTTGGTCATTTTCATTCATAATTCCCTTAGTTTTGTAGTGTGGTTTCAGTGGGATTAAACTTGTATGACTCAGAATGGCGAGTGGGTGATTTTTTCTTTGTTTATTTGTTTACGTCCAGAATCTCAGGTCAATGGCTATACATTGAACACTCAGCTCCAATGCCAGTAAACCATTAATGGGTCGAGAAATCAATACTTCAGTGGATTGCAATCAGCATTTTTTAAGTGAAAGAGAATAAAATGGAAATAGAATACAAACTGAATGCATTGCATGTAGTGAGGTTACTTAAGCATTGTTTCATGAAAAATGCATTTCGATTATGTGCACACATGATTTTAAAGATGTATTTCTTACCAAAGGTCACGGTCAAAGAAATTTGACCACTGCTCTAAGCCCTAGCCTTTTGATAATTTAGGGTACCACCAAGCTATATACATAGATTTCATTACTTATTTAACTCCTTTTAGAAATGTCTTCAAAACAGAATAATTTTATTTCATATCCTTAGTTTTTTTCTGGGACCAATACAAGAAATCCTCACATAATGAACATTTGTCTGTGTTGCTCACTGCTATATCTCCCAGCCCCTGTCACAGAGCTTGGCACATAATAGGCACTTGTCGAATGAATATATGTTTTGTAAAACCATTATTGAAGATTGTGCTTATAAAATTGTTCGGTGTCCCTTATGTAAAGATCCACATGGTAAATTCCTCAGAACTCAGCTCTTCTGCTAGTCATCAGATGTGCTGTCTTTCATTACATGATGAAATCCATCTAATTATTTGTCTTTCCATTTTTCATATGGCTGCCAGGAAGCTCAGGTCTACATTTGTTTTTTTCTGTGACTGAGGTTTTCTGTAATAATTTTCAAACCCTTTCATTTACGTGGCTCTTTTTCTCTAACCCCCTATATTATATAGCTCTTTTTTAAAAAAAATCTGTGCTTTTCATGTTTGGCTGCTTCTAATCTTTTTCAGAAGGGTGCAGGCTGGGCAGGGCTGCTGCATTGCACAGTCCTGGAGGCACCATTGACAGGGCCTACTGTGTGAGCCAAGCCCCCCTCCTCCCCGCTGGTCGTGTAAAGCCTAAGCACCAATTGGCCAAGCCTTTTCCAGTATTATGTCAGTCACGGGGCAGCAGCGCAGGGAAAGGGGAAAACGCAGTA
The DNA here is from genome assembly GCF_001890085.2 of Hipposideros armiger. Lineage (NCBI taxonomy): Eukaryota > Metazoa > Chordata > Mammalia > Chiroptera > Hipposideridae > Hipposideros > Hipposideros armiger. Next base: position 611,265 of record NW_017731404.1, read on the forward strand.
CCTGGAGGGCTATGTGAGTAACTTCCTCCCGGTGTCAGGCCGCCTTTCAGTATAAGTGCTAATTTGGGAATGATTTTTGCACTTGTGTTTTAAGAAGCAGCACAAAAGCATGGTCTGACAGAGCCCGAGCGGGTCCTGGGCGAACTGGAGTGCCAGGAATGTGCTGTCTCACCAGCAGTTGACGAAAACTCCCAGACCAATGGGATAGCGGACGACAGGCAGTCCTTGTCATCAGCGGATAATCTGGTATGTCGATGATCCTTTTATACGGACTCATTTCGATTTTTACCCTTTTTTAAAAGATGCAGAATTTAATCTCTGTCAGAAGAAGGAAGTGAAACCCAGCGAGCCGCCCTATTCAGTTATTAGTCACACAGTCCTGGGCTGATACTGTTTGTGTTAGTCGGTCCCATTCTTGGAACATGCCATTGTTGGTGGTACATAACATTGTTATTAAACCCTATTTATTAAGAGTTTTAAAACTTAACATTTTATGCCCTCTTTTCTTTCAAAATAATATACATTCATTATAGAAAAATTAGAAAAGATATAGAGAAGAAAAAAACAGGGAAGTGAATGTCATCCATAACCCCATAACCCAGAGAGAACCCTTAACATTTTATTTCTATCTTCTAAATCTTTCTCCCCCTCACATATGTTTTTCCACGTAAACAGAATAACAATATACATGCTGTTTTGTGAACCTACTTTTTAAACAATATATATATTGAACATTTTTTTCAGGCCCATAGATATATCTACCACATTATTTTTTAAAATTGCTTTATTCTCTTGAAAATATATAAACATTCAAAAGAGGAAGTAACATAACATTAACATCCCATGTGAACTCTGCACCTTTTCACCCGTGTTTCTCAACCTTTTTCATTATCGCCCCTTCAAGGAGCCTTTTTAGATATTTCCTTTTCCTAATCACCACCCACCCTTCATGAGATTTTAAAGCTACTGATAAAGTACATACCTATTTATGTACTATGTTTGTATTCGTGTTTTATACATAAAAGGCATAAGATTTTTTTCACCCACCCCCCCCAAGGACCAGTTTTTGTCCCTGACTTAGTCTGCTCAGCCTGCTATGACAGAATCCCATAGACCTGGGGGGCTTATAAACAACAGAAATTTATTTCTCATGCTTCTGGAGGCTGGGAAGTCCCAGATCAAAGCACCAACAGTTTTAGTATCCGGTGAGGGCCAGCTTCCTGGTTCGTGGACAGACATGTTTCACTGTGTGCTCACATGACAGAAGGGGAAGGGAGCTCTCAGGGGCCTCCTTTTATAAGAGCACTAATCCCATTCATGAGGGCTCCACCCTCATGACCTAATCGCCTCCTAGAGCCCTCACCTCCAAATACCATCACCTTGGGGGTTAGGTTTCATCAAACCAATTTTGGGGGGACACAAACATTCAGCCTATCGCAGCCCCCTTGGGTTTATATTGGGTTTATATTATCCCCATTAAGAATGCACATGGGGATGTACTTAAATCCATACAAGGGACTCGTGTCATATACTAAGCTAACTTGCTTTGTTCATTCAGCACCATCTCATGGACATCTTTCCACGTCAGCACATGTAGTTCTAACTAATTTTTTTAATGGCCATGTAAAATTCAGTCATACGGATTACTGTAATCTGTTTAGCCAGTTCCCTATTAGGCTTAGGTTATTGCAGTTTTATCACAGGAAACAAAAGTTCTGTAATGAACATCCTAACAGATAAATCTTGTGCACATCCTTAATTCTTTCTTCAGGATAGATCCCTACAAGTGGTATTGCTGGGTCAAGAGTTGGAAGCTTTAAGGCTTTTGATCCTTAACATCAAATTAGCCTGCTAGGAAGGTAATACTCAACTGTCTGCCCACCTGTAGGCTGTCCGTTCTCATTTTCCCATTCCCTCATTAAAACTGAGCAACAGCATTCATGCAGACCTTTGCTAGTCTTATAGGAGAAGGATCCTGCCTTAATGATTGGTAGTAGGTTATTTAGGTTTATTTGTTATTTGCATTTCTTGGTGAATTGCTTATTCGTGGTTTTTTTTTGTTTGTTTATTTGTTTTGCCTCTTTTTCATTTGTGGGGAGGGTTTCCGTATTTCCTTAATGAATTATAAGAACTTTTGTATGTTGATTCATTCTTGTCATATATTACAAATATTTATTTTTTATCTTTAAATGTAGCTTATTTATTTAAAGAAGTTTATTTTAAAACACCTATCATTTTTTCCCATTTATATCCTGTAATACTATTCTTAGAAACACCTTTCTACCCAAGCTAATATAAATAATTACCTATATTTGTTTTAGTTTTTCTATGGTTTAATGTTTGCTCATTTATCATCTTAAACCCCCCATACCCACTTTCTGAAGGGCAAGGAACAAGGTTTTAGAATTACTTTACTGACTTCCCCATAGCTCCTATTTTGCCACGTTCTCCCCTCTCCTACACCCCTCACTTCCCCATTGAAAAAATAAAGAATTTACATTTCCATGAGGTCATTACATTTCTTGTTTTTGAAAAGAGTTGTCCCTTTGATTTTTCTCTTCTTTGTTTCTAATCTTAGGAGTCAGACACGCAAGGACATCAAGTGGCCGCCAGATTCTCCCACATTCTGCAGAAGGACGCCTTCCTTGTGTTTCGCTCCCTCTGCAAGCTGTCCATGAAACCTCTTGGGGAAGGGCCCCCAGATCCAAAGTAAGCAGATGGCAGTTCTTGGTGGGCTATAACCCGGATGATTCAGGGGGGCCTTGGGAACTCCAAGAAGCCCCCATGCCTTGGTCCCTGGTTGGTGTGGGTGCAGGCATTTACTCAGATGTTTTATAACTTTTCAAACTCATGTTTTCTTTGCCCATTTTTCATTTGGGAGGACAGTTTCCATACTTCTTTAATGAACTGTAAGAACTTATTGTATGTTGAGGATATTAATTCTTTCATAATGAATTGTCTCTGTGTCCCCACCAGCCAGGATTTTGTCCGGTTATGCTTTCCTTGGTTTATATGCTAAAAATAACCATTATATTAAGCATGCACCTTCTTTTTACTGACTAATAGATTAAATCTACTGATGGGAGCAGGGGCAGGATGTGAGTAAACCTCACAGACCCTCTGCTTCATGGATGCAGATTTAAGCCCCAGATTCATCCCAGGGAAGCCAGACCTACCTTGTTAGGACGGCAGAGCTGGGGAAGTCAAAGCAGAGTGGGAATGTGGGAAATAACCTTACAGGACCCTTTAAATTAGATAATGCAGTGATGTTCCTAGCCCAGGGCCTTGCAGTTTATAAGAGCTTTATAGTCACTATTATTAGCATCATCAGTATTATTATTAGTCATTAATCATAACCCTTAACTCTTCTGTTGAGAATACGATAACCATTAGGGAAATGGTTTATGGAAAGTTCCCATTTCTTACCATCCCTGTGAGCAGGGTGGGGGCCGTGCGGCAGGAGGAGAAAGAGCACCCACTCCTCTGTCTGAAGGCAGAGTGGGACAGGTGTCTCAGTAGCCCATGAATGATGGAAAGTAACCGTTCTGTCAGGTTAGTCACAGAACTAGCTCTCTGGGGGCAGTGGGCATTTCTTTTGCACCTGCTGTATTCTCTACTTTATGGAGGGCAGAGACATGGAGAATAGGAGCTGGCAGCTCTTGTGCGCACAGGATCTGCGGGTCCCAAGAGAACCCACCTCCTGCCATCCACCCTCGTGCCCTTGACACTTGGGTGCTGTTGCTAATGCTTAACTCGTTGGCCCCTCGGAACATGCCCACTGGTAGAGAGAGGAGTGAGGCCTGCTCCAGAGATGTGCTTTTTAAACTTTATCTTTGAGCCCCGCTGTCGTTTTTTGTTTTCCTTGCCAGGTCCCACGAGCTGCGCTCCAAGGTGGTGTCGCTGCAGCTGCTGCTGTCTGTGCTACAGAACGCTGGCCCCGTCTTCCGCACCCACGAGATGTTCATCAACGCGATCAAGCAGTACCTCTGCGTGGCCTTGTCCAAGAACGGCGTCTCCTCAGTGCCTGATGTCTTTGAGCTCTCTCTGGCCATTTTTCTCACTCTTCTCTCAAACTTTAAAATGCACTTGAAAATGCAGATAGAGGTATGGACTCCAGATTGATTTCTTTTGAATTTTCATGACGTTTGTACCAGATGCATTAACTGCTGGTGGCATAGTTACCAGGAACTACACTTAACACAGTCTACTGGCTGCCACCCCAAAGAACTTTTTGAACGAGTGAGAGAAGAATACCTCTTCGTAAAACGTTATTGCCCCCAATCCTTGTATGCTTTTCATTTGAACCAAAGGTTTAAATCGCATGGTCTATGTGCTTGGCTCAGCCCCCTCCCCCACGTTTGTTTGGTCTGTAAATTGTTTGAAATACCTTGAATTAGTTGCTAAGTTGAAAATCAGATTCTACATGAAAATCCAGATTGCTGGTTTCTCTCTAAAAGTCACGACACTGGCCCTGCATTTGCACATGGCAGCTCTTGGCGGCTACTCAGGAGCCGCTGCCCCCTCTAACGGGGCCCGTGTTCTCTCGGCCACCGTTCAGCATGTCCCTCCCCTCCCAGCTGTTCCCACACAGCCAGGGTTCCCAGGCGATTTCACAGCGCATGTGCCCCCCTCTTTTCCTTCTGCCCAGGCTCCTGCACTCATAGGATCTGCCTGTCCTCTGCAGGCTTTGGGGTTTTGAGCCCTAATTTAAAGTATTGATGGATGTCCTCCTTTGCCTTCATGTCATATAGGTCTTTTTCAAAGAGATTTTCCTGAACATTTTGGAAACATCAACAAGTTCTTTTGAGCACAGGTGGATGGTCATTCAGACTCTGACGAGGATCTGTGCAGGTATTTTCACCCTGAGGGCGCTCCTCCCTTCGACATATCCTGAAACACTGTAGATGCTTTCATTTTCCAAAGTCCAGAAGAAGACCTTTAACTCTTTCTTTTAGCGTTTTAGTGAAGTGCTGGGAAAATCATTCCCTTCTAGGCTAATCGCAAACCTAATGACTAGTCCCACCCCACCTCTCCTCCTTTAGAAGATGACCCACTCCATCTGGTTTGCCCCGGATGTTTGGGTTTTAGCACCGAAAGTTCCACGTCCTGGAAAACCAGGACTGTTGGTCACCCTACCTGAGCCGAGTGTGCTTTGTTAGTCACAAGGTCCAGGGTATTGGTGCTGCCCACCCTTGATTGGGTGCTAAGGTCAGTTTGGATTTACCTTACACCATACAATTGTATGGCTATCCAGCGAGCATCCCATTTGTCTGTCATTCAAATGTAATTTCCTAAGAGTGATATAACTTGAAGAGGTGGATCGGGCAGTTGTTGAGGGCAGCGAGGCCTGGAGAGGCAGAATGAGCTGCCTGAGATTTCAGTGAGTGCGCGGCCTAGAAAGAGGGCCTCCCAGCTGCTAGTACTTCCGACATACATTTCCAGAGTGAGGTATGTCCTCCTGAGTTGGTCGTTCCCTGGAAAATGTTTTGACAAAGGAATCTCATTTAATAAGAAAACATAACTGCTATTTGTGTTCAGTCAGAATTTCTAATATCTTGTGTGTTATTTTCCAAGATGCCCAGTGTGTTGTAGATATTTATGTCAACTACGACTGTGATTTAAATGCTGCTAATATTTTCGAGCGCCTCGTAAATGATTTATCCAAAATCGCTCAGGGAAGAAGTGGACACGAGCTGGGAATGACACCTCTCCAGGTAAAAACGCTAAGAACACTCATTTGTAGTTCAAGTTCATTTATTTCAATAAACATTTATCAAGCGCCACCATGTGCCAGGCACTATCCTTGGATACAAGCAGTGAAAAAACACAAACACATACACGTACATGTACACAATTACTGCCATCACAACACAAGCAGACAGTGAAGAACCAAGCTGCAGGGAAGAATAAAGCAGGGACGATAGAGAAGGCGTACAGGAGGTGGGGGTATTGCCATTGTTAATGGTGTCACCAGTATAGTCTCCCTGAGAAGGTGACATTTGAGCTGAGTCCTGTAAACAGGTTTATGCTCAGTCACCTTGCCAAAGATCACATGTGAAAACAGGACCCCAGGACCCAGGAAAGGCAGAGGAGACTGTTGCTTATTAGACTGCCTCATTCATTATTAGAGTGCCTACACAGATAGGATCCTTACCCTGATGTGTCTGAATGAACTGGTCAGAAGGCCTGTGAGCTGCCTGGAATTATGGGTAGAATTTTGGTACCTGGGCATTTTTCCTGGAAGAAGGTCTATACTGTTACTAGATTTACAGAGAGATCTCTGCCACCTTACATGCTGTTTTGAGTTTAAAATAGTTGCATTTTTTTAAGATTATCTGCAGTTCACATTCAATTTTTTATTTAGGAAATGCTACTTTTTAAAAAAATCAGTATTTTTATATTCTAGAGTGAGCCTTAAAATGAATGCATTTGCAGGTGTTCGGGGGGATAAGAATGTGTCCAGGATCACTCATTTGCTGCATAATACAAGATTCTTTTGTCTTTCTGCAGAATCTCTGGTTAAGACCCTGTTAGTTTAAAAAAAAAGAAAGAAATTATCAGAGGGTAGGGGGGTGAGGGGTGGTAGATGAGGGTAAAGGGGATCAAATATATGGCAATGGAAAGAGAACTGACTCTGGGTGGTGAACACACAAAGTGATATATAGATGATGTATTACAGAATTGTACGCCTGAAATCTGTGTAACTTTGCTAACAGTTGTCACCCCAATAAACTTTAATTTAAAAAAAAAAAGAAAGCATTTTAAGTGTTTTTTCAAATTATGCAAACAATACATGGAAACTTCCTTTTAAAAAGCCAGAGAACACTGTTCATTTTAAGAAAGCACACATCCCACATTTTTACTGCTGAGGGTCTGTAAAGAACACATTTAGAGATGTTCAGGGTTTCTGCGATGAGCCCTTAATACTTGACTCACCTGTCAACTTTCCTTGGGGTTTACACTCTGAGCATCAGTGACCATCTCGTGTCCTCACAGGGTTCCCAGGAGCCCTGTAGGTGTCTGCACTGAATTTATCTGCTAAGTCTCTGTGCCACTTTTGTCCTTTAAGGAGCTCAGCCTGAGGAAGAAAGGCCTGGAGTGCCTCGTGTCCATTCTCAAGTGTATGGTGGAATGGAGCAAAGACCTGTATGTGAACCCCAACCACCAGACTAGCCTCGGTGAGAAAGCATTGCCGCCACCGCCGCCTCCGCCCACAGGAGGCTACTTCTGGCTGTTGGGAAAAGTTGTCTTGGTATAGAGTGGTCTTGGAATTGGCAAAACACTTCAGCTTGCCATGTACCTGTAGTATTGTAAAGCTTCTGCTTTTTAATCCATTTGGAGTTTGAGGGAGGGAATAGTATGAGTTGTGCTCGAACTTCATTTTTCCAAATGGAGAGCCAGTTGTTCTGACATTTTTTAGTAGTCTCTTCATCCATCACTGATTTGCAGCACCACTTTTATGCTATATGAAGTTCCCTGTGTGCTAAGGCTGGGTTTGAATTTTCAATTCTGTTCTATTGATTCATCTGTTCTTGCACCAATACAAGTGTCTTGACTGGTTTTGCCCTTTTCTACTTTCATGTGAGTTTTAGAATTAGCTTATCAAGTTCTGCAAAAAAGCAAGTTTTTAAGCAAGGTTTCATGCTTGTGGTCCTTACAATATGAACTCTATTGTTCTAGGTCTGGGAAAGGGAATTGCAGAGCCAGACCTGAGCTCAGCCGTGCCCCATCTGCTGATTTGGTTTCCTGTGCCTTTTTATCATTACAGGCCAGGAGAGGCCCACGGATCAGGAAATGGGGGATGGGAAAGGCCTTGACATGGCGAGACGGAGCAGCGTGACATCCATGGAGTCCACAGTGTCCTCGGGGACCCAGACAGCTGTCCAGGATGATCCGGAGCAGTTCGAGGTCATCAAGCAACAAAAGGAGATCATTGAACATGGCATCGAGCTGTGAGTGTGGCTGCTATTCTAGCTGAAAATCTTGGGGCCTCTGACAAAGCCACATCTTCTCTGGGAACCTGGGACTGACTCCTCAAGGGGAAATGCCTATGATGAAAGGCCGGCGCTGGCACTTGCAGCTGAGCCTGACTGAGCTGGGCAGAGTGAGTGAGTTGTGTGTGTTGGAGAGAGAGAGATTTAATAGCTCTGTGTGGCTGATACCTAGTCGTCTTTTTTTTGTTTCTAATGACAAAAAGTAAACCAATTTAGAAAATGCAGGAAAGCATAAAGCGAGAATGTTAACACTGCTCATAAAACTACTACCTAGAGGAAACCATCACTGGTAACATTTTTTACAACTATATTATGAAAATTTTCAACATACAGAAAAATTAACATTTGCCATATTGGTGTTATCTATGTGTTTGTTTGTTTGTTTTTGAACCATTTGAAACTAATTTGTAGCCATCATAATACTTCAGCCCCACATCTTTGAAAAATAAGGACAGGGCTGGCCGAGTGTCGCGATGGTTAAGAACTGGCTTGGGACGCCAGAGGGCCCTGGTTCGGATCCCACATATGAGGGCCAGTGACACTGCCCTCCACAGCT
>NW_017731404.1:620064-731627 GCF_001890085.2 Hipposideros armiger
AGCAACGTCCTCCACAACTAGACTGAAGAACAAAACGACAGCAACTTGTCTGTTCCCCTTTCCCCAATTCCCCAATAAAAATCTTTAAAAAAAAAAAGAAAAATAAGGACATTCTCCCATATAACCATATCATTATCATTACAATCATTGTTAAATCTTAATGTTTTATTTGTAGTCTTTTACACACAAAAATACATACACACATAATCTCATATCCTGTCCAACTTTTGAATGAAGTGTTGCCCTCTTTATGTCCACTGTCCCCATCCCTCCATCCCTTCAGCCTCTTCCCCCACAGCAGCTAAAGTAATCTTTTAAATGCTTATGTCAGGCCTTAACACTCTGCTGCCTCAAGTTATTCCCAGTTTGCCACTTTCTCATCACAGCCTGATCCAGCCTCTCCTCCCCCTCTGGCTGACCTCATGTCCTGCCGATACCCCTAAGTCACATGATGCATTTTCGTGTTTTGAACATTTCAAGCTGGTTTTGCTATCACGCCCCCTGATTGGAATACCCTTGGGTCTTTTTTCATTTTTAGGTGTGGCAAAACATGCCCTCCTCAAAGAGGCTCTTTGTAACCGTACTATCTGAACAGGTCCGAGTTATTCTCTGTTCTTGCACCCTATTCATGCCCTTCCTTCACAGCCCTTGCCACAGTTTGTGCTCATATACGAATGTCATTCTCCAATGCATGGCCTGGTAAATGTCAAGGTGAATTTATACAGTAGTTGAAAGTTTGCCTGCCTTTAACAGGAAATAGAAAAGAGCAGTCTAGGGCTGTTCCAGTGGCTCTTACGGACATCAGAAACCCAGGCTATTTTTCTCTTTTTGCTTTACTATCCTTTCTTTTTTTAAGCTATAGAGGGCGCAGCTTACTGGCACAGCTTACTGACCCATGGGAATCGAACTGGCAGCCCTGTTGTTCAGAGCCCACGCTCTTACCAACTGAGCTATCTGGCCACCCCTTCACTATCCTTAACACAGTTTTATCTTCATCGTTGCTTCATGGTTTAAGATGACTGCTGGAATACCAGCCATCACACATATATTCTGGAGAAGAAGAGGGAAAGGGCAAAAAGAATATACCTCCCAGCTAAGTCAGCTTTGTTTAAGGATCCTTTTGAGAAGTGCCCACACCACTGCCCATATCCTCACTGGCCGGAACTATATCACATGGATGTACTTTGTTTAAGGGAGGCAGGGAAATGTAGTTTTTATTCCAGGTTTTATTAGTGTTGGAGAAGGGGAGAATGGATGTTGGGTGACAACCAGACTTAGCTATAGCTAGGTCAGAAATTAAAGTTGGAGTTCAGAAAAGCTACCCAGACACACAGGACCTTCCTGGCTGATATATGATGACTTGTTCATGGTGTTACTGTGACTTGCCTCAAATGCCAGCTATTTCTATCCTTTCAGTTTTGAAATGAGCAACCCGTGTGCTATCTCTTCTTGAAACAGGTTCAACAAGAAACCCAAGAGAGGGATCCAATTTCTCCAGGAGCAGGGCATGCTGGGAACGTCCATTGAAGAGATTGCCCAATTCCTGCACCAGGAGGAGCGCCTCGATTCTGTAAGCCTGGGGGTTGGGCCTCTATTCTGTGAGACTGGGGATTGAGCACGTCTGAGACCTTACTGGCTTTTAACCTAGAGATGGTCTGACCCGAGTGCAATATTGTCCACACTCCTGCTTATAGTGGTTCTACTCATCCCTTTTAGCTGCTTTTGCCAAAAGCTCTTTGAAAGGAATAAACTAGCCTTCTGCCAGGTGGTTGTGTATTTGATGGGACGGTATCATAGCTAGAAGTGTGCCTTGACTGGAAACTGTGCTTCTGGCTGTCCACCTGCCACTAACCTCCCTCCTGAGCATACCCCATCATTCCTCCATTTATAAGTCTCTTGTGTCTCCTCCTCTTCTTTCGTGTGTGGCAGGATAGACTGAACCTGGGGTGTTTGGGGAGGGTGGACAGGCTCGGGGAGTCACCCAGCTTTCCTAGCAGGTTAGCCTGTCCTGGGTGTGTAGAGCCAGGGTATTCTGCGTCCCCCCTTTGAAGTATCTTTCGCTGTGCATTTGTATTTGACAATTTCTAGCTGTGAGTAACTATGTATGTTTCAGACCCAAGTAGGTGATTTTCTGGGAGACAGCGCGAGGTTCAACAAGGAGGTGATGTATGCCTATGTGGACCAACTTGACTTCCATGAGAAGGAGTTTGTCTCAGCTCTGCGGACATTTCTAGAAGGTTTCCGCCTACCTGGGGAAGCCCAGAAGATTGATCGATTAATGGAGAAGTTTGCCGCAAGATACATAGAGTGCAACCAGGGGTGAGCGCCATGTCTAAGTCCCTCCCACGTCATCTTTTTGCCTACATCAGAACACTAATCTTAGTTTGGTAGGGGTTGAGTTTAATCTTTCTGAATCTGTGCCAAGCAACTGAAGTTTCTGTTCACCATGTGCCAGGCGCTGTGCTACAGAATTATCTCACGTAAGGCCTCAACACAGCTATTTGTGTCCCCTTTCTACAGACAATGAGATGGAGGACCTGAGAGCTAAGTAACCTGCCCAAGATCCCAGCTTGAGCCCACACTGTTAATTATAATTAAAGGGTAGTTTTATGGGTTGAGAGGAGGCCCTTGGGCACCTCTTCCCTAATCAAGAACAACCCCCTGATTTAATATGTGGGGGAGAGCTCAAGCATTTTAGTTTTCCTTTAATTATGTACTGATGAGTGGGTTACAAAAATGGTTATATAACTAATAAAATCCTCCCAAGTACATAGTTTCATCTTAGGGCCTTTTCTGGTAGTTCATGTTTTTGTAGGAAGTGGAAATTGAAAAGAGAGCTAACCTTTATTAAAACACCTCCTGGTGTCAGCCATGCCATGAGCTTTATGTGCATTGCGTTTAATGAATGGTGAGCTCGGGAGTAGCTTCCCTGTTTTACAGATGAGGGAACAGACTGGGGGATTGAACAACCTGTCCAAGATTAATCAGCTACTAAATTGCAGAGCCAGGACAAAATATGAGCTGAGCGAACTCAGCAGCTCTGCTCTTTCCCCTGGACATGAAGTTAAGGATGTCTGAATATACTGTGAACATGATGTGGAATTGTTCAGTAGAAACATTTGGTAACACTTTTGCCTCTCAGGCCAACTTGGTTTTCATATTCATTGGTCCCAGTCCTCCAAGTGCACGCACGGCAAGCTGTCCCCATGGGGTGGCATGGTCAGCAAAGGCACCATCTGGTCATTTTAACCAGGTGGACACTAGAATTTGCTGTGAAGACATAATTAGATGTTTCACTTTCAACATACGGGCATACCTCGTTTAGTGCACTTCGCAGATAACGGTGTTTTTTACAAATTAAAGATTTGTGGCAACCCTGCTTTGAGCAAGTTTGTGAGCAAGCACCATTTTTCCAACAGCACTTGCTCACTTCATTTGTCGTCACGTTTTGGTAATCTACAATATTTCACACTTTTTCATTGTTATTATATTTGTTACAGTGTTCTGTGATCAGTGATCTTTGATGTTACTATTATAATTGTTTTGGGGAGCTATGAACTGCACCCATATAAGACAGCGAACTTAATAAGTGGGTGTGTTCTGATTGTTCCCCTGACTGGCTGTCCCGCACCCGTCCCCCTCTCCTCGGGCCTCCCTGTTCCCTGAGACACAACTCTATTGAATTAGGCCAATTAATAACCATATAATGGCCTCTAAATGTTCAAGTGAAAAGGAAAGTTGCACATTTCTCACTTTAAATCAAAAGCTAGAAATGATTATGCTTATCGAGGAAAGCACATCAAAAGCCAAGACAGGCCAAAAGCGAGGCCACTTGAGCCAGACAGTTACCTAAGAAATTGTCACAGCCACCCCAGCCATCAGCAGCCACCACCCTGATCAGTCAGCAGCCATCAATATCAAGGCAAGACCCTCCACTAGGAAAAAGGCTTTGACTCACTGAATGCTCAGACGATAGATAACACTTTTTAGTAATGAAGAATTTTTAATTAGGATGGAGATATATACATGTATGTACATAATGCTATTACACACTTAATAAACTACAGTATAGTGTAAATGTAACTTTTGTATGCATTCAGAAATCAAAAAATTCGTGTGACTTGCTTTATTGCGATGTTTGCTTTGTTGTGGTGGTCTGGCACCTAACCTGTGATGTATCCGAGGTCTGCCTGTATCTCCCGTGTGGACCTGGAGACCTTGGTCTGTTTCCCTTAATCAGTAAATATGTGACCCAGTTGAATTTCACATTAGAGTGCAGACCTTTCGTGTGTTCTTCAGAATTTCTCCCTTTCCTTTCGGGGGCAATTTGGACAGACCAGTTTTCTGGCTTTAGCCTCACGTATTGTGAGGCTGTGTATCTACAGGTTTTTGTCTTTATTTTGTTGCCTAAGACAAAGAAGTCAGACTTCACCAACATACCGCTTAGAATATGTAAATATTTCCTTTGTATTTCTCCTGTTATATATGATAGTGGATAATGTAAACTGTAAATAGCTACTAACTGGACAGTAGTTTCAGTCATCTTTTACCCAGTGCCAGCACGTAGTAGGCGCTGTCAGGAACAGGGCCATGGTGAGGCAAGTGAGGCGCTAAGTGTGCAGAATACGAAGGGTCTCACTCGGGGTTGTGCACTGCAGGATCAACACCCAGCAGTGGGGGTGCCTCACCCTAGTCCCTGGCCCTGGAGGCTACTTGGGGACCTTCCTTAAAACCTGGCTTGAAACTACTTTCTTCAAAGAAGTCTAAAGCTGACACATATTCTTAATTAGATTTCTCTATACTCTGGGCCTTTGCTTGTCAATCAGTGATGATGAAAGCTTGAAAACTCTTGACTAGTTTGGCACCACGTGGAGTAGTCAGCCTGCCTTTAGTGACGTGTGTCTGTTAGCAGTGGACCATCCCAGCCTCATCTCCATGCACGTTCTGACATCTGGAATCTTTTCTTCCAGGCAAACTCTGTTTGCTAGTGCCGACACTGCGTATGTCCTAGCGTATTCGATTATTATGCTAACTACAGACTTGCACAGCCCTCAGGTAACATATATTCATGATTTATATATTGTAGCTAAATAAGTAGCTTTATTTGGGCCATTGGGTGTTTTCTAAATTAAAAAAAAATTTTTTTTAATTTCAGGTAAAAAATAAAATGACAAAAGAGCAGTATATTAAAATGAATCGGGGCATCAACGATAGTAAAGATCTACCAGAAGAGTATCTCTCGAGCATCTATGAAGAGATAGAAGGCAAGAAAATTGCAATGAAAGAAACTAAAGAGCATACGATCGCAACCAAATCTACTAAGCAGAGTAAGGTCTAATGGCAAATTATTTCTGTTAATTATAGTTTTTGAGTGTATTACAATGCATGATTAGACTCCCTGATGATTAATTTGCATATCTAGATATCTGAATGAGAAATGTGATTAAGTTAATTATTGTGATTATATTGGTTCTCTCATATCACCATCTTGCTAGATTTGTGATTAATTTCAACAGGGAATTTAAAATAAATAATCTGAAAGCTAAATTACTCCCCAAAAATGTTCCTTAAAACCTTGCTTTAATACCAATGGTGGTGGTTCTGACTTTGATTAGAATTCTGTTGGTTAAGGCTCCTGGGAAGCTATCAGTTTCTTTGTTTGAGAGCAGCAGAGTGTAGTGTCTCTAAAGCCACACTGCTTGGGTTCAAGTCCCAGCTCTACTGCTTATTTGCTGCTTATTTGCTGCGTGACCCTGGGCAAGTTACTTAACTACTCTGTGCCTCATTTTTACCCATCAGTAAAATGGTAACAATATTTGTAACAGACTCATGAGGTGGTTGGTTGGATTTGTAAGTTAATCATTTTAAATCTTTTGAAGCAGCGTCTGGCCCTTAGCAAACACTCAGTGAGCGTTAGCTGCTATTCTTCTCTTATTTCCTTGTAGATGTAGCTAGTGAAAAGCAGCGACGGCTGCTGTACAATGTGGAGATGGAACAAATGGCCAAAACAGCCAAAGCTCTGATGGAGGCTGTGAGCCACGCCAAAGCCCCGTTTACGAGCGCCACTCACTTGGACCACGTCCGGCCAATGTTCAAAGTGAGTATCCTGAGAAGTTAGGACGTGGCTAAGCCCACTTCTGGAGCTGACCAGCTGGAGGCTAACCAGCAAGTGTATAACAGTGAAGAGATTGAGGAGACGCCAGGTCTGGGCATTGCTTTCTGAACAATAACTACAGCAAGTCCTTCCTAGAAAGCCTTTTAATGCTTCTGGGGTATGCCTGCACCTGCCAAAAGCATGGGCTCTGCAGTCAGAATGTGGGGGTTGGAACCCTGTTCCTCAGTCAGGTTACTCAGCCACTCTCTGTTCATCATCTGTAAAATGGGGACCAGTACAGGGTTGCTGTAAGGGCTGCTAGGGGGATTGAATGAATTAATGATTATTCAGGCAAAAGAGAGAGTTTTATTGTGACATCTCACCTCAGTGCCTCAAGGTTAGTTTATCACTGGGTGGAAGTAAAAGACAATATCCTAAGGCCTTTCTATTTTTAAAATGTCTAGAAAAGATACATGCTCATTCTATATACATAGCATTCATTTTTCTCTAAGATGTTTTTATAGTTACTGTCAGTATCCTGTTGATCAATTCTAGATTTTTGTGAGCTTTTCTTTTCAGGGAATTTGTAAGAAAATTGGAGGAAAAGTAAAGTCTAAATAATTGAATTAGGGATCTTTTAATAAGCTAAGTTTATAAAACATAAGTTGTTTATAGATTTTATTTTGCATGCCAGCCTCTGATTGGTAATGGTTGCCTGCTGTACTGTATAAAGAAGGATTCTCAAGCCTTGAATAGACTCAGCAGACATCTCTGATTGATCAGTGATGTCTGCCATGAACACAGGTGGGCCTAGTGGTGGCACACTAACCATGCATTTACCATCCTTCCGCTTGAACTGTACATCTAGTACATGGCACATCTATAGTGTAAGCTTTGACCACAGTTTAGGAGGAGCCATTTTATATTGTGAGTGGAATAGATTAAAATCAAAATAGCAGTGAACTTGGCATCCTAGCTGTGCTCATAACTTAACAGTGTGGCCTCTAAGTGCTCTTTGCACGCTGAAATTCTGGATGTTATTGAAACCTTCCTTCCTTGGTAGCTGGTGTGGACGCCACTGTTGGCTGCCTATAGCATCGGACTGCAAAACTGCGATGACACCGAAGTGGCTTCCCTGTGCTTAGAAGGCATCCGGTGTGCAATCCGGATCGCGTGCATCTTCGGAATGCAGGTGGGTGTGAGTTAGCAATTAGCCAGAAAGCCTCAGCAAGCTCCTTACGCATGCCCGCTGAGAAGCAGCCCACAGATTTGTGCTGGCAACGGCATCATTGAGGGTGGGGGGTGGGGGGCACCAGGAATGGAGCTTTGGATTCAAACTTTCTTTGAAAGGTTTTTAAGATTGAAAAACTTTTCTTTGCAAGTCCAAACTGCTTGACTGGATTTGATGTGCATTACTTGCCTGCCCCAGTGCTTAAAATACTATTTATCCTTTTAAAATCAATTTTTATTATAATCTCCCTTATATCCAAGTCTTGTCTGGGGGAAACAAATAAATAGTTCAATACAAAATGACTATGTCGGTAAACCTTTGGAATCTTGGGAAATTCAAGCAAATAAAATACTGTCCTCAAACTGTTATGAAATCAGGACATTATCAAGCTCATTCATTTTCTAAGTCAGGGAGAATTTGCACCCATTTATTTTGAAAAACTCAGTCTCCTGCTTCCATTTATTTTATAGTTAAGATGTTTTCTTTTGTACCAAGACTGTAGGCTTTGACATCAGACCATCTGGGTTTCAGTGCCCAGCTTTGCTACTTCCCTAGCCATGTGACACTGGCCCGGCTAACTTCTCTCTAAGACATTTGTAAACTTAAAGAAGTAGACCTACCTTGCAGGATTGTTGCAGATACTAGAATTTATGTGACAATCTTAGCATTGAACAGATTCCTCCCTTGCTTCCTCCAAAGGGAATGGAACAGGACCATAAGTTTGAGGTCAGCTGGACAGGAGAGGGCTAGTTCTCAAACATGTGGTGTGTAGGGAGCCTCGTGGGATGTTCCGATAGCCAGAGGGCACCAGCATGGAATAACGGGCGTGTTAATGGGCACAAAGCCTGTCGATATGTGTATAGACGGTATCAGAGAAGCCCCGTGCGCCAGCCCCACAGATGAGAAGAGGTGACCCGCTGAGGGCGGGATCTCACTGTTCTCCCCTGCACTTGTGTTACAGCTGGAACGAGATGCCTACGTTCAGGCTCTGGCTCGCTTCTCCCTGCTCACGGCCAGCTCCAGCATCACAGAAATGAAGCAGAAAAATATCGACACCATCAAGACACTTATTACAGTGGCTCACACCGATGGCAACTACCTTGGGAATTCCTGGCACGAGGTGTGTGTCTCTTTGAAAGCCTGGTAATTGCCTTTTCTTAAGTTAAGGAAAACAAAAATGTGTGGCCAGGGAGGGTGTGTGATTTCCAGGTGGTCAAGGGAGATCTCTCTGAGGGACACACGTGTGAGCTGAGATCTTAAGGAGTGAGCCACAGGGAAGAGCATAAGGAACACGTTCTAGGTATAAGGAGCAGCAAGTGCAAAGGCCCTGGGGTATGACTAGACATGCCAACTTAAAGGAGCAGCAGGGAGGCTCGTGTGTTGTATAGAGTAGAAGGGAGGTGGGGGTGGCTAAGTCAGACTAGATGGTGTACTTAGTGGCATGGCGGGTGGAATCCCCTGCTCCCGTCAAATACTTTTTCTTTCTTTATTGTGCACTTATTAAACTTGCATAATTAAACATCTATACGGCATGACTCCATTGGACCAGCTTTTCTTTTTGCTCATTTTCTCTTTCCCTTTTTACTAGTTAAAAAAAAAAAAAGAAGTAAAGCCCCACACTCTGGGTTGCTTCGCCAGGACTAGGGAAGCCCTCCTGAGTCCCTCAGATTTTATTCTCACCTGAAAAGCTGTGTGTTTCAAAGAACTCTTTAATGACTCACTTAAGACTATAACGTTCTTTTCAGGGTGTAAAGTGGGAACTCGGTTTCTTCATGCTTTTTTTGTTGTTGTTAGATCTTGAAATGCATCAGCCAGCTGGAGCTCGCTCAGCTGATAGGAACCGGTGTGAAGACCCGCTACCTGTCTGGGTCTGGGCGTGAAAGAGAGGGGAGCCTGAAGGGCCACACGCTGGCAGGAGAAGAGTTCATGGGCCTTGGCCTGGGTAAGACACCAGCCCCCACAGCTGGCTATCACGGGGATTCTCTGGTTAACCGGCGTGAAACACTTCTTGTCTCATCAGGACTGTCGCGTAAACTGTCTCTTCCTTCTGTGCCAGCTGATAATCTGTTTATTAGTGGGAGTGGAAATGCTGCCTCAGCAATCTTAATTGTGATTAAACAGTCGGGAAAATGCTGATTTTATCAAAATCAGCAGGGTGCATTACTCTTCTTTCTAGACATATCACTGTACTTGGGAGGGAAAGCCATTTGCTTTAGAAAGGCTACAGCTTCGGTACCTGCTATTGGAGTGGGCGTGTGTATCTCTCAGTTTTAAAAGGTAGAGTCAGCATCTCTTCCATGTTCATTTGGGGGACTCATTAAATGGTATCTTTGTGAAAGTAGAACTATTTCTGGCTCTATCTTGGATTGATAGAATCACTTGTCGGTGGTATAAACCAGTAACGATAGTAAATAGGGCAAACAAACATGGGAGACCACATTCTAAGCTCTCAGTTTTTATATTTTTTAACTCATTTAATCCTTGTGCTGTTATCCCCATTTTATAAATGAAGAAGGAAAGTGAGGCATAGGGGGTGATGTGGCTTGAGCAAGGTCACACTGCAAGGAAGTGGCCGAGGGAGGTTTCAAACCCAGGCCACCTGGTTGCAGAGAGTAGCCAGCCTCCTAGGTCCCACGTACAGTGGTTGGAATAGTACATCCAACGGTTAGAAGCATGAACCCTGAAAATGGGGGCTGTCATAGCACCTACTTCTTAGGGTACACATGAGGACATCAGGAGTGGAATCCCAGAAAGCACACTGAACCTTCAGCAGGTGTAAGCCATCACATGTTTTAGGAGTTCTGGGTTAGTACCAGTCCATTCCAATTTGTTTTCCTTAATGTAGGCACTTAATAGTATAAAAATGTAAAAGACTATCAAGAAAGTTGCTTGATAGAAGCAAGGGAGCTTATAAAAAGAATGCATTTTAAAAGCCAAATGCCAAAACCCACGTTTAGTTTTATTCTGTCATCAGTCAAGGGGTTTTTCGCCTGCAGACGTTTCTCATGTCTGTCTCTTGTCTCTGCATAGTGATGCTACAGGATACTTTGTTCTTGATCCGTGGCTGCTTTTGAAGCGCTGTTGATTTTGCACATTGTGTTTCAGGTAACTTGGTGGGCGGTGGAGTGGATAAAAGACAGATGGCCAGCTTCCAGGAATCGGTTGGTGAGACCAGCTCGCAGAGTGTGGTCGTGGCTGTCGACAGGTAATGATTTTTTCTCCCGTGAAGCTGGACTAGCCAGTGGCCTGGCGTCTCCTGGGTGGTTACTGGATGTGAATGGTTCCTAATATGTTTGACTGTTGTAAGTGGTGTCAGTTCCAGGTCACTCACTAAGAAAGATTGAAAGTGGCACACATGATCCACAACTAATAATGACCTTCACATTCATTTGAATTTTGACCTTGAGTTGCATTATGACCTTTTAAAAACCAATTATAACTTTAACATTGTGACCAAATTATACCAGAAATAAGAGTGTTTACCTGTGCCGATGTTTTAAGTTAACCTTGTTTCCTTAGTAGAACTTAACTTTTTAAAAAAATTTCAAGGTTTTAGGATATAAAACATGAGTGAGAGTTGACAGGTTCTTTTTCCTCAAAAATCTTTCCATTATTCCTGTTTACTTGAAACTAAACATACAGGAGAAATGTAGGTGTTTTCTTATTTGAAGACATCCATTAGGTACCAATGCTTAAAATGTGAATTTTCTTAAAATCAACAAACTCCTGAAAATTACCATTGAATAATCACATACACTGCTCTTCATTAAGTTAATGACCTATCCCAGTGCATTCAATGTAGATAGTTTTGAGATGATAGCAGTGTAAAATTTTTTACATGATTTGTATTGCTCTCAGAACAGTCCTTTCGGTATTTAAATTCTTTATCAGCCTACTTTGATTACCTTGTTTCCGTTGCTTCTCCGCTTCTCTCCAACAGAGATTATCTATAACGTACTTTTGATGGGCTTCCCCCACTTTTTTCAGTTAGGTTTAGGCTAACAGAACAAAATGTTTATTCTTCCACTCTTATTTTTTTTCCTGTTTCTCTGCCTTAGCAGACAGTGGACAATAGCAAGTTTGCCCAACACCTCTTCGTGTGCTAGTACCTTTTTACATTTTTCATTAATTTTTAACGTACATACCATAAGATCTACTCCTTTAAAATGTACAATTCAGTGGTTTTTAATGTATTCAGAGTTGTGCAGTCATCACCACTTTCTAATTTCAGAACATTTCATCACCCTGCACAGATGCCCCATGCTTTTTAGCAGTCACTCCCCATTTCCTCCCCAACCAGTCAATCATTAATCTACTTTCTGTCTATAGATTTGCCAATTCTGGATATTGTTGAACAATCTGTTTCTCCCTTTCAGTTCTCTTTTATTGCTTCATATTTGGGGACTCTGTTGTTAGATGCATATGTGTTTATAATTATTATGTTTTCTTGACAGATTATGAAATAGTCTTTGTAGTAGTGATTTTTGTTTAAGTGTATTTTGTCGGATCTTAGCGCAACCACTCTAGTTCTTTTGGTTACTGTTTGTATGTATATCTTTTTCCATACTTTTACTTTGAACCTATTTGTGTCTTTGAATCTAAAGTGAACCTCTTAAGATAACTTGTAGTTGGATCACGTTTATTTTAATTCATTCTGCCAATGTCTTCCTTTGGATTAAAGGATTTAGCCTCTTTAAATTTATTATAATTGCTGATAAGGTAGGACTTATGTCTGCTGTTTTTAAATGTATTATGTCTTTTTTGTTCTCCTGTTCTTCCATTGTTACTGCCACCTTTTGTGTTGAATGGGTATTTTCTCATTTTCTAGCAGTTTACAACTCTGCCTTTGCCTTCACTTGTCACCCACGTAGAACCAAAGGCCAACCAAAGACAAGCGCCTAGGGCCTTCTCATATCTTTCCGGGGTGTATGCAAAGCCTTACACATGCGATGGCCATCTAGGTTTGCAGGAATATGTTGGGGCTTTTTAAAGTTCCCACGGACATCTCATGCCCAATTTTTCTTTTGAATTTTTGGCCAAGTCCTCATTTGCCCCAAATGGTATTGCCACCTCAGGAAACTGCAGTGTTAAACAGTTATCACTGGTTCTTTTCATAAAACCTTTTGGGAATAGGCTATTCCCGCTGAATGAGGTCTGAGTCAGGTGAAATAAAGACAAATCCTGCAAATGGGGGTTTCCAGGGCACTGCCAGGCAAGTCAGACAACGTCAATTCTCTGAGAAGGGTGTTTTGGGGGAAACTCCAAGGCTGTTCTGTTCTCTCTAATGGCTGCCAGGCTGCTGCTTTCACAGCTACTGTCATTTCGGAGCTATTGGTTTTCAAGAATCCTGTGGTGCTGGGAAGAGGGTAATGGAAATAAGCTGAGTTAAAATGCCACAGTGTTCATTATTCTTACTGAGGTTCAGCCATTTTTCTTGAATAAACGGTTTTACAAGCCTTTGGTAATTTCCAAATGTCATTTCTGAAAAAGTCAACTTTGGTCGTTTTTTGCTCTTATTGGAGGAGCAGCTTTTGGAGGCCCTCACTTTGCCACTCTCACTGTCATGACATCACTTGCTGTTATATTTTGACTCTTTCCCCCTGCCCTGATGTGTCACTTTCTCTTTCTATAAGTTTAGGCATTTCTGTTCTAAACTCAGTTCATTGACCAGTTCTACACCTCTGATGCCTCATTTGTTTTAGTGGAGGTGCCAAACCTAAAATGTTTCCTTTCTGCCTTTTCTGTTTGAAATTGCAACTTAGGCTTCCAAATCTAATTTTTATTTTGTTATGTCTGGACTTGTCTTTCTAGAATTTTTACTGGATCTACCAGACTGGATGGAAATGCCATAGGTATGTATTTGACTCGCCTGTGACAGCTACAGAAGCCTCATGTTGTGACTGACCATTACTAATGAGGCCTCGTGTGTGTTGTTGGGTCTGGCCTGTAGTTGACTTTGTCCGCTGGCTGTGTGCCGTGTCCATGGACGAGCTGGCTTCCCCCCACCATCCCCGCATGTTCAGCTTGCAGAAGATTGTGGAGATATCCTACTACAACATGAATCGGATCCGACTGCAGTGGTCCCGAATATGGCAAGTGATCGGAGATCACTTCAATAAGGTAACTCTTCAGATTCAGACACCACTCCATCGCTGTCCAAAACAAGGCAAGCTGCTAAGTTCAGAAAAGAAGTGGGTCGAGAGTTTAGGTGCCTGCAATTCATTTTCCCTGTGGAGTCAAGGGCAGCTCAGTAGGAGTAATCGCATACTTACATGTGAATAGAACTCAAGGAGAATAAAGAAAAAAATCCAGTGTGTTGATACTACTTCAATACCCAGATCCAGGCTGTAGAACCACAAAGGTCATTCTAGTCGCTGGACAAACACGGGTGTTTGAAAGCATTGAGCAACCCTGAAGTGCTTTCTGAGTGACCAGAGATTAAGTTATGTTTGGTATAGTTTCACTACTGAATGTTACCACCTCTTATGTTCTGGCTCCCGTTTCCACCACACTTCTGAAACCTTTGTCGAAGAAAGGAACATTTATTTTACATCAGAAACAAGCCAGAGACTTCTGGGTTCTGAAACTGAGAGCTACTGACAGAAAACCAGACTAAACTTCTTTCTCTCCTTTAGAGGTTTCATGCCCTACATATAGACACATCCACACATATTGTGACCAAATAAAAGGAAATCAGAAGAATATACATGTATTACCTTTGTGTATGTATTTATCTGTCATGTCATTTGCTTCATAATGGAAAAGTAACAACACTGTTTCCTACAAAAAACAGTTCATGATGTAAAAAAATGTTCTCAGGCCCAGAGGTAAAGAGTTGTAATACAGATGCTTAAAAATAGTGTTAGTAAAAAACAACTTATTCAAAAGAGAGTCACTCTCTCTGCATTGAATAGAAGAAAATCATAAAAAGAAGTAGTCTGCCATGGGAACACGGAACAAACAGCAGAGTGCTGATGAAGGACTAGTAGCACCTGCCAGTTTCTGTGGTGGAAATACCCCACCAGCCCGATTTGAATCCAGCAGTGTGATGCCACTGAATGCAGATTAAGGAAGAGTCGGGCACTGTTGGCTGTCACGGGCAGCCGCCAGCCTGTGCAATGAGGTGTGGTCAGACATAGTCTTGCTTCTAACTGGATTCATCACTAATCCGAGCTCTTTATTTACTTTGTTTGCTATCGGCGCAAAGTAAGGTATCTCACACCACCTGTGTAACAGACTACCTGGGTGCCGCTACCAGGCAGTGGACAGGTGAGGCCCCTGTCCTCATGGAGCTCACCCGCATTGTATAGAGAATAACAGATGGTAAAGGGGCAGGCACTACAGTGTGTCAGGCATCTCTGGAGGTGACCTGTCATCTGAACCCTCAGTGAGGAGATAGCCGCAGAGCCTGCAGATGACCCAGGGCAACTGTTTGCTGCTGAGTGAATGGTAACACTGTCATCTAAAGTGATCAGCTCACTCAGCAGCCCTCTTTCCCACTATTCTGGGTAAATACATTCTTAGTGGACCAGTTGACATAACAGATATGAACTTCTTAGCAAGAAAACATGAACTATTACCATGACTGTAGCTTGTATTCTTGACCAAGCCTGTGACAGCTAAGCTAGAACAAACATTGTCATTCCACAGATCTTTTGGCTAACAGTTGTGGAATCCTTTTTTACCTCTCAGAAATGATTATCCAAAAGTGTTTTTGGCAACCATTCCCAATTTTTCAATGCCTAGCTTTCATGCTTAGTGGGACTTCTTTTTGGAGAAGGAACATCAGTTTGTACAGATTACTTTTCCCACTTGCGATTCTGTTGTCAAGACACTTTACGTCTCAGTTCTCAGTTGTCTATGGGTCACTCATGGGCAAGCTTGGGACATAGGCTGGCAGATAATAAGTAGACATTTCATGGTTGTCAGTGTCATTACAAATGTCCGTTACATCCAGTCAGTGCTGTTAAGCACAAAGCTGTGGAAACCTCAGTCGCTCACTCGGGGGCCCATCATTCTTTCCACCACCTCGGGAGGATATTCTGCTTCCCCTTGGGAACTGGAGTGCATGAGAACCCCGTAGGTTGAAGAGCTGGATGGCTGCGCACAGCTGTAACCTAGCTCTCAGGATTTTAGCCGAGTCCCTGCAACAGCCACATGCTTCTCATCTAAACTGGGGCACATATGTGTCCTGGGGTTTTCAAAGCTGCACAGAGAGCATGGTGTGTGTTCCTGAAGCAGGAATTCCTGAATCCTCCTGGATTTTTAGGAAGGAAATATTCTCTTTTATTAGTCTCTAAGTACTATACATGAACATTACATGAACACCTTAAACAAAAATTACAGCTAAGCATCTTTGACCGTCACCACCCCCAACAGGACCCTCCTGAAAGATAGTTGTTCTTATCAGTTTGGTATATGTCCCCCCAGACGTTTTTCTGTACACGTATATATGTAGGAACTCACAGCAGTAGCAGTAACTGTCTTGGTTTGTTTTGCTTTTTTAAAAAAATAAATAGTATTACACAGATGTCATTTTATGACCTGCTTCTTCCACTGAGCAAGGAATTGTAAAGACTTAACTATGTTCTCATATATGAATTTACTTTTTTTGATTGTGGTAAAATATACATAAGAAAATTTTCTATTTTAACCATTTATAAATGTGCAGTTCAGGAGTCTGGTAAGTACATTAACATCATTGTACAACCGATCTCCAGAACTCTTTTCATCTTGCAATACCAAAATTCTGTACCCATTAAACAACAACTCGCCACCCTTCCTCTCCCCAGCACCTCGCAACCACCATTCTCCTTCCTGTCTGCGTGAACTTGACAACTCTAGGTACCTCATATAAGTGGAGTCCTTTCATGACTGGCTCATTTCACTTAGCATAACGTCCTCAAGGGTCATCCATGTTGTATCATGTGACAGAATTTCCTCCTTTATTTTAAGGCTGGATTCATTCATTCTTTCTAACTGCTGAATGTAATTCCACGTATATGAACATACCGTTATGTAGCCATTTTCCTATTGATGCTTCCTTTTTTTTTTTTTTTTTGGAAAAAAGATATTGTAGCCTGCCTTTCTTTAACAATAAAACATGTTCAGGTCAGACCACATGTCAGGGAAATTTCTCACTTGGAGCAGGCTCCTGCCCAGTGGTCCAGCTCCCTCGGCAGAGACTCTGCTGGGATTCTTCCTGAGGGAGATGTCAGAGAAGCACTAACCGAACATACACCCGTAACTGCAGTCCCTACAAGTAGGTGCACCATAGGCAAGTACAGTTTTAAGGAAATTGAAAAGCCTCCATATTTTTGCTGAAGTTTTTAAGGCTGATGCTGTTCATTTATAATCATTTGCGTTAGGTGACAGGGCAAGTATGAAAGGTCTTTACCGAGACCTTAACATCTTTTGACCTTTAGTGTGTAGTCAGATAAAATTAAATAGCACATGGAGAACTGTTGTTTCCTGGGTATAGAGTTTCAGTTTTGCAAGATGAAAAGAGTCCTGAAGATTGGTTTCACAGCAACGTGAATGTCTTTAACGCTACTGAACAGTGCACTTAAAAATGGTTATGATGGTACATTTTTTTAACATTTTGCCACAATTTTTTAACAAATAGCACATTTTGAAAGCACTTCTAATTAAATGTGCAATACTGATTTTTCATCATTAAACTTAAAACAAAATTGTACAGGTCATAGTCACAAAATACCATTTATTTTCTCCTTTGGTGTGTTTTCCCAGGGCATTGGTTTTAAAGGCAGTCTGTCCGTTTTTGAGGTTGAGAGCCCCACATTCACATTACTGCACTCTGCCTGTTTCATCTTCCTTCCTGTTCCCGCTCAGGTTGGCTGTAACCCTAATGAAGATGTGGCTATCTTTGCTGTTGACTCATTAAGGCAACTCTCCATGAAGTTTCTTGAGAAGGGAGAATTAGCCAACTTCCGTTTCCAGAAAGATTTTCTGAGGCCCTTTGAGCATATCATGAAGAAAAACAGGTATGTGCATTGTTCTGAAAGACCCTTGGTCAAATTGCCCATTGGGGGCCTCTAAAGACCTTCTACCACTAACCATGGGATTAATTTTTCCCTCCCTTGTTGCTGGAAGCAAATAAAATGAACAGACTGTGCTCTGCACCTATTGTCTCTAAGTAAACCACCCTAAGGTCTGCGTGTGACCTTTCCCATAGGACAGATTACACCACTGCAACTAGTAGAAATGTAGCACACGTCCTTCCTGAGGCTGGTGCTGAGGGAGGTCAGAGAGAGAGCCACTGCTGACACAGCCTCCGACAAGGTCAAGGATTATGTGGCCCAACATTTCTGCCCCCTGGAGGTGATAAAAGGTCAGGGCGGCTATCCCTCTGCAGCAGTCACCCTCTTCATTCATTCACTTGGCCTGTATTTACCTGCTGGGTCCTATTCTACGTGCCACGCATACAGCAATAAAAGAAACAGTGAAAAACCAGTTTTCGGTTGGCCCTGATTTGATCATGGTTGCAGCTGGGTGATGGGTATACAGGTGTTCAGTACCCTATCCTCTCTACTTTTATATACGTTTGAAATTTTCCATAATAAAATTAAAAAGTAAACCCCTGTTTATATTCCAGTGAGATAGGTAAACAAATAAATGTTGAGTAAATCATTGGTGATCATTGCTCTATAGAACATTAAATCCAGATAAGGGGATAAGGGTAGAATCACTCCTTTATACGGGGCAGTGCACTGAGCTGTGTTTGGTAAAGCGACGTGAAACAAGCCAGGAGCAGCTCTGTGTGGTCTTGGGAAGAGTGTTAGGAGTAGAGGGAACAGAGAGAGCCAAAGTCTGTGGCAGGATGTGCTTGGAGCAGCAAGGAGGCCAGTGCAGCTGGGGCGAGTGAACAAGGCAGAAAGTCCTGGAAGAAGAGGTCCCAAGAAGAGCAGGGGGCCTGGGTCATGTGGGAACTGTCGGCCTTTGTAAACACTTTGGCTTGCTCTCTGTGAGAGACAGAAGCCATTGGAGGCTTTTGAGCAGAGAAGTGAAATGATCTGACATATTTTAGAGGATCATCCTGCATTTTTCCATGGAAAATAAGCAGGGGGATGAGTTAGGCAGCCATGACAGTCGTCCAAGTTTGGACCAAGGAGATAGCAGTGGGGAGTCGGGCGCCGTGGGATTGGAGTCTGCATGCATTTCGAAAGCCAAGCCTGCAGCAGGTGCTGATGAATTAGCTGGGGGTCGTGGTGGGGACGATAAAAGGAAATGTCAAGGATGACTTTGGGGCATAATCCTTTATGTCTGCCCCATCCTGACAGAGTGTACTCCACATCTGCTTGGATCATTGTTTTTAAAAAGAAAACGAAAGCTCACAAGCTCGAAGGCTTTCAGCCAATGTGGGCCTTTTGGGGTAGCAAAAAAAAGGGCTGCAGAAAAGTCTACTTGGCATGTCTCTCTTTCTCTTGGTGTCTGTATTTTCACCTTATTGCTTATTTTAAGAGACCAAAATTAAGCCCCTTCCAGAATCTGGCATCACTCCTGATTTTAGCATATACACAAAAATACTCTCCTATGTTTGGGACTGCGTGCCTGAGGAGAGTGGGGCCTCATGGGGCAAAGCAGCGTGCTCCAGCCTGCCTGTATGGCTGGTGGCACAGATGGCACAGGATCCCTCATCTCCTAACTCTAGGCCTTCCCTGCTTGTCCTGCTGCTGCTCACCCAGCACTGGAAAAGCTTAGAGACACACACTGCCAGCCACTCTCAGACGTTGTTGGTAGAACTGGAAATTCCTATAACATTGTTAAAAGCATTTTGGCACTATGCATCAAGAACCTTAATATTTTTGTGCCATTTGACTTAATAATTCTCCCCTTCTAAAACTCTCTCCTAAGGAATTAATTTGAAATACAATAAAACGTTGTGATTCACACAGAATAGTTTTCTAAAAGCTGAAACCACTTAAATACACATGTATTTTAAAGTAAATATTGGTGCAGCCACAATATGGAATATTGTGCAGCTGTTTAAAATGTTCACAAAGTTTTAGGGCCGGCCGAGTGGCTCAGTTGGTTAAGAGCTCGCTCAAGAGCTTGAGCTCTGAGCAACAGCAGTTCGAGTCCAGCCCGAGCTGAGCAGCCGCTGAGCTGCCAACAGGTAGCAGGATGGCTCAGCTAAAAAAAAAAAAAGAACTAAAATGTTCACAAAGTTTTTAACATGGGAAATGTTTAATTGTTTAAAGAAAAGGGCAGGTTATCGAATTAGACTGTAAAACAATAAAGATAGTAATTACATGTTTCTCCCTGTGAAGTACTATACCATCATATCAAGGAATTTTTTCTTTATGTTTTTCTACATTTTCCATAATGTTTGCTGTCATCATTTATTACTTTTAACAATCAGACAAAAACAACTTTAATAAATATATTTAGCTCTTGGCAGCAAATCACTTTTTTCCCCATGGGGAGATAACCATGAATTCAGTTGTATTATGTATAAAGTCACCTGGGTTGTAATCAGTTCTCCATTATCTGCAGGTGACATATTTACTTTGTGGACTTTTAGCTAATGTTTAACTCTGTTCTGACTTTCTCCTTTTGCCTTCTCTAACTGACCTTCCGTATTACGAGTTAGTATGGGTCCAGCAGACACACATGAATGTTATCCTAAGCCAGATGGAATTTGCAAGTCAAATCTGCAATCCCAAAGCTACTCTTAACTTTCAAAGCTCATGCTATAGAAGCAATAGGTTTGTGTAGCCTTGCTTCTTGTTGTTTGTGAAATAGATTGTAAGATACATATGCAAATCTATTGCAAATATCCAGGTAACATCATATTGAACCTTGCAGCTACTTAAGAAAAAGGGCCATTTTTCCTATCTTCAGGTTTTGTTTTGTAATAATTAAATTTAAAATATTGCACCCTGAATTATATGTGTATACGCCCATCCATGTATATGTGTTTACCATACATGTATATCTCTGTCCAAAAAGTTAAGAGCAGATGCACTAAGAATTTAGGAATGGTTAGCTCTGGGTGGCACAATTAAAAGTGTATTAGTCTAAATGTTTTGGGCCAGAAAAACTAACAATGGCTTAAACCACAGGCTATGTTTTGTTTATTTAATAAGTCAGAGGCACGCAGTCCCATCTTGGTTCCATAGCCCAAACTGTCATCAAGGACCCAGGTTCTTTCCATTCTTTTGGCCACCCACAGGGTCGCTTTTCATCCTTGAGCCTATTGTTTTGTGGTTGTTGGACAGAGGCTGTAGCTCCAGCCATCATGGGAATAAGAGGAGAGAGGGCAGAGCCTGCCATCTATATTCCTTTTAAGACAAAAGCAGAACCTCCCCAGAAGCCTCCCCTCCATCCCCAGGATGTTTTCTTACATCTGATTAGTCAGAGCAGGTCATGTAGCTCCCCTAGTAGCAAGGGGGCTAGAAATTGAGGACCTAGCACAGGAGACAAGATTACCATGTTGTTTAGACTATTTCCCATGGGTGTCCTAAGGTTGGGCTGTTGCTGCCTGGATGAATTCAGAGTTCTTACCATGAAGGTGGCAGGGTGACTGCTGGGTAGGCAGCGAACTGCCTGCCACAAGGATTGTCTTATTATTAATTTTTTGTCGTGTCTAATTGTTTTTAAGAGTGTGGATTACTGTGTGCTTTAAAAACTTCTTTAAAGCTGCTTCTACGTGATGAGCTGTGTCTGTATGTCTTCCCACT
Source organism: Hipposideros armiger (assembly GCF_001890085.2). Classification (NCBI taxonomy): domain Eukaryota; kingdom Metazoa; phylum Chordata; class Mammalia; order Chiroptera; family Hipposideridae; genus Hipposideros; species Hipposideros armiger. The sequence continues at coordinate 641,093 of NW_017731404.1, forward strand.
GTGCAAAGCACGAATGACATGGCTGCCCCGTTGGTCCTCAGGTCTCCGACCATCCGGGACATGGTGATCCGCTGCATTGCCCAGATGGTGAACTCCCAGGCGGCCAACATCCGCTCAGGCTGGAAGAACATCTTCGCCGTGTTCCACCAGGCAGCCTCCGATCACGACGGGAACATTGTGGAGCTGGCCTTCCAGACCACGGGCCACATCGTCAGTACGTGGCCCTGTTTCCCCCGACATGCCAACCGCAAGTCGATAAGAGTGACCGCGTATTTCCTGTCTGTTTTACTCCCCAGAGGGGCTTCCTTGTGTTAGCTGTACTGCAATACAGTGATGTGCCAGGCTCTGTGCTTAGTTCTTGTCATGTGCACAACAACCCTATGAAAGTGCAGCCGACACCCGTTGTTCGCAGGCTCCACTTTTGTGGATTCACCCACTTGCTAAAATTTACGTGTAATCCCAAAGCCAGTGCTGTTGGCGCGTCTGTGGTCATTGGTGAACGTGCACGTGCACAGAGCAGTGACACACTGGAGTCGCCCAGGGCGCACCTTCCCAGCTGAGGCTGAACAGGGCTGTGCTCTGCCTTCTTGTTTCAGCCCCCTTCCTATAAACAAACAGGCGTCCTTCCTGTGCTGTACATGCTGCCACATTTTTGTCCTTTTCTTGGCTTCACCATTTAAAATGGCCCTGAAGCATGGTGCTAGCGTGCTCTCCAGTGACCCCACGTGCAGGAAGGCCGCAGTGTGCCTTCGGGAGAAAATACCTCCTTATTTAGAGAAACTCGTTAAGGCCTGAGCCACAGTGCCGTCAGCCTGGAGTTTATTGTGACTGAATCAATCATGTTTTTAAATGAAGGATCTTTAAACAGAACCACACATAAAACAAGGTGTTGACTGGCGGATGAAAATGTGGCCCGAGGTTCGCAGGAACCTAACCTCGTATTAACCAGGAGCAGTGGTTCAGTATTTGCTCATTCAGTGTGCATAGCCACTTTATAGAGCAAACTGCCGTGGGTAATGAGAAGTGACGACCCCATTGCTTTCCTCATTTTACGGAAGAGGAAACGGAGGCACTGAGTAGTAAAGTAGAATAGCGTGTCTGAGGTCCCGCAGCTGGGAGGTGCGAGGGCAGGACTCCCAGCAGGCAGTGCAGCCCACAGCTGGCACAGTGTCCCTCCGCTCTGGACCAACCACAAGTCCCTGGTTCTCCCTGTGATCACAAAACGAGATGTTTACTGGTCTTGGTCTTCATGGATATTGTAAGGCATTGGGTCAGTTTTGATCTCTTTGAAGTCTTTTAACTTTTTGTAAACTTCTTGCCACTCAGATTGTTCTCTTGGGTGATACTGTGCAGGCTTTTGAAAACCTTTGGTTTCTGAATTGCCAGTCATCTTTAGCTCATGGATCTTCCTTATCTCACTTCGTCTTCACATGATTCCATCCAGCAAGGCGGCAGGAGGTGTGGTCTTAGGACAGAATCAACCAGCGATGTAAGGGGTGTACTGAGCATCACAGAACTGCAGCCAGACCTGTGCTCGTGCTCAGCTCCTGTCAGGCCGACCACTGTGGGCCTGCTTCCCACACAGATCAATGTTTATATCTTGTGTAGTTCCTCAAGCGCCCTTCTCAGATGGCTTAAGTTAAATGGACACCGTGGCACCTGGCGAAACTTGGTTTTCTCATGGCTTGCCCTCTCCACTTCCTTAGGGCCACTTCTCAGGACCTTCCTGAGGCCTTCCCTGACCACCAGTTGAAACAGCCCCTCTACCTCTGTCTCTTACCCAGACTCACTCCACCTGAGATGACTTATGTGTTCACTGAGGTGAATGTTATCTGTCTTGCCCAATGGAACATAAGCATTGTGAGGGCAGGAAGCTTGGTCACCTCTGTGTCCCCAAACCCGTGCTTTGCACATAGTTGGCACTCAAATATTCATTGAATAAATTAGTATTTGGGCCTTTACATCATTGCATGGGCTTGGGAACCAGTTTAGCCCAAGCTGTGGGCCAATTCCTGAATAATTTAATTAAATAGACTGTCTTTCAAAGATACTGACATGCTTTTCTTAGATTTTCACAAAAGTAATCCTCTCTGGGGGGGTGGTGTGTGTGTGTGATCCCCATTCTGAATCCTGTTCTTACAAAAATAAATGTGCCTTTGTCTCCCCAGCAACCATTTTCCAGCACCATTTCCCCGCCGCCATTGATTCCTTTCAGGATGCTGTGAAGTGCTTGTCGGAGTTTGCCTGCAATGCTGCTTTCCCTGACACCAGCATGGAAGCCATCCGGCTCATCCGCTTCTGCGGGAAATACGTCTCGGAGAGGCCGCAGGTACATTCTCCTTCCTCGCTCGTGTGTGCGCCGAGGGGAGAGGAGCCACGGAGCCGAAACCCCCTCGCTCTTGGCAAAGAGCTTCCCAGCTTCTCTTAGAACGCGTGCGCCCTAAGCCAGGTGTTGGTTCACAGTGCTGCCGTGGAGGGATTATGCCTTTTCTGGATTTTGTATGCGTGGAATTATTTATTTTACTCACACTGAACTTTTATATGGCATCCTACGAGTTGTTTTGTGGAAGATAATTTACATTTGAATGTTGGCAAAGCTGAAGAAGCTAGCCATTTTTCTAGTTGAGAGAAAACAAAACCTCCCTTTTAGGAAATGACGACATGCCATTGGAACATGGCTGAGAAATCACAGTTCCGAATCACCTGTTGTTTTCTCCTGAAAACACTGGGGGTTTTTCTGTTAGGTCTCACCTTTCCAAAGAGTCCTGCTTGGTTTAAATGACAGTCTCAAAACACTGAAATTGGTTGGGAATGAGGAACTAAACTGCAGTGGCCTATACAGATCTCTTCTTAAGCATACTTGACGGAACTATAAACCCCTAAGATGATGTGTCCGATCCCTGCAACAGCTCATTAAGATGTGGTGATAACGAAAGCCACTTAGCTGTATCAGGCACCATTGTAGGTACTGTCTGTGTTGACTTACTTAGCCCCCATGTCATACCTGCCAGATGGGTAATTATATTCCCATTGTGAAGTTAACTGAAGCACAGAGAAATTGCCTAATTTTAGATAACCAGAGTTGCAAAAGAAATTCCATTACAACAGACAGCACCACTTCAAGAGTGGTTACAGAGCAGAGGACCCGGTATCCCGGAGATAGGGTTTCACATCCAGGCTGCAAAAACACTGCCAGCTCCTAGCTGCATGACCTTGGGCAGCTTACTTAACCTTGTAGTACCTCAGTTGACTCATCTGTAAAATGGGACCATTATTTTCACCTGCCTCATGAGAGTTGATAGCCCCTGTAGAGTATCTCAGTTCCTGGCCCACAGCCAGCACCCAGTAAATAGTAGCTGCTGCTGCAGCTAAGTATTACTTAGTATGTAACTTAGGTGATTATTATCTGTCTTTCCCATTGGAACTTAGTATGTAGTGTGTAACATCCTCGAGAGCCCTAAGATATTGAATCATCCTGGATATTTTGCTAATACCATTTGACCTGTAGCGCTCTTCTTACTGTAACACCTCCAGCCCCCAAGACTCCTGTGATCTGGCCCACTCAGCTTATTCTAAAACCCACGAAGGTTCATAGGTTCCCACAGGGAAACAGGCCCTGTGCCATTGGGACAGACGTGTCCCAATCTCTTTGGGATTCCCCATCGCTGAATGGATGTTTTTAGGAGAGGAAATGTGGGGGGCCCTGCTCTTTGTGTAGTTCCCTTTCAGTTCCTTCCTTTCGCTTGCATAGTCTGCATCTGAGAGGTGACTTTCGTTGTAGGTACTACAAGAATACACGAGCGACGACATGAATGTGGCTCCTGGTGACAGGGTCTGGGTCCGAGGCTGGTTCCCCATCCTGTTTGAGCTCTCCTGCATCATTAACAGATGCAAGCTAGATGTGCGGACAAGGTAACCGTGTCCCAGAGCAAGGGCGGCGTCCCTTCTGCCACTGAGCGAGCCTCAGTTAGATGCCCACTGACCCCATGCTCTCCCACCCTCCTCTGCTGTTCTCTTCCCCCACCTCATTCTCTCTTCTGCGCCTGGCTTTGTTCTTCCAGAGGACTCACAGTCATGTTCGAGATCATGAAGAGCTATGGCCACACCTTTGAAAAGCACTGGTGGCAGGACCTGTTCAGAATCGTGTTCAGGATTTTTGACAATATGAAACTCCCTGAACAGCAGTCGGAGGTAGGTGATGATAGAAGCACTGCCCTCTCGGCCTTTGTCTGCCTCTGGGGGTTGCGTCGTCATCTACAGGGAAGTCTTAGATCCTGAGCCATTTACGCTGTGTTTCGAAAATGGGAACACCCTTCCTGGCACTCTTCTACCAGTATCAACTAGTACTGAGACCCTCTCCCCATGCGGGGACAAGTGACAGGAAATAAGTCACCACGCTCTGCCCCCTTGGCCCTCAGGCATTGTACCTGCCAGGTCAACAGGGCGCCTGACTGGTCCTCTTACCTATGTGGTTCATATAAACTTCTGAACAGTTAATAAAAAGGAGAGTGACTCTGGTCCCCTTAAAAACCCATTAAAAGGGTTTTTAATGAAGTTACAGTTGGAGGTGATGTCAGCAAATATTTTTCTTTAAAGGATGTTGGATGCCTCTAGCTGTGTTTGTTATTTCTCTCATGGGAGTAGAGGGGTGGGCAGAGGCTATTCCAGTTTAAGATGTATTGTCTTCTTTTAGGAACACCATTCCCTTCCTCCCCCTGGCATAAAAATGACGTATGCTTAATATGGACTATTAGGAATATACAGAAAATTTGTCATTTTACCATTCAGAGATTAGAGTTAATATTTTGGCAAATTTCTCTCAGTCTTTTACATGAATTAAATATGGTTGAAGTCATAGCATAGATACAGTTTTCTAATCTTATTTTAAAGTAATTTAAATTTTTCTTCATTATAAAACAAATCGGAAAACAGAAAAACAAAAAAATTTTAGCACCCATGTTCTAATCTTCCATAGGTAACCACTATGGACCCCTTCACATACTGTGTGTTTGTGTGTGTGTGTCTGGGTGTGTGTGTTGAGATACATGTTTTTTCTTCTTATAAAAATGGAATCCCACCATATATTCCAAAACTGCTTTTTTAACTTAATACGTGAGTGATTTTCCATAACTGTAACTTGTCTTCTGTCTTCTACAGTGTTTTTCAGGGCTGCAAAACATTCTTACCTGTGGATGTTTCATAGTCCGTGGAAAATTGTTTCCAGTTTTTCTTTTCTTTAAACAGCTCTGAAATGAACATTTTTGCAGCTACACTTGTACTTATTTTTTTATTTAGGACAAATGGTGTGCTGTCGAGTCTAGGGCTTCACATTACTGAGGCATTTGATAGTACAATGCGTCTAAGTTGACCTCCAAATGCACTTACAGCTCCATTCACACTTCTGCCAGCAATGCGTGAGCATTCCTGCTTCCCATACCCACTCCAGCTCTTCACATTTTATCTAATCAGTAACTTGATAGGCCAAATCACCTTAAAGAAGTTAAGGAAGTTAAATTGCTATTAAGGTTGCATATTTTCCTTCACATCATTGATCATTTGCAGTTCTATGAATTGCCTTTTCATATTCTTAACCTATCAGGTTATTGATCTTTTTCTTATTGATTTATAAGCTAATATAAAAATAATATATAACATATCCTTACATAAATTGAAGATGATTTTTCCCCCTTTGTTATTCTCGTTTCCTTTTTGTTTTGGAAAATTTTAGCTTTTAAGTAACCAAATCTATCAGTTTTTTCCTTTATGGTTTCCAGTTTTGGAATCTTGCTAGCAGCCCTTCCCTTTCTCATAATTGTATAAATCTCTCTGCATATGTCTTTTGATAATTTTACACCATCACTTTTTATTTTTTCTTTCAGCTTTATTGAGATATATTGATATGCAGCACTGAATAAGTTTAAGGTGTATAGCATCATGACTTGACTTACATATATTGTGAAATGATTACCACATTCAGTTTAGTTAACATCCATCATCTCATACAGATATAAAAGAAAAAAGAAAAAAAAATTTTTTCCTCGTGGTAAGAACTTTTAGGACCTACTCTCAGCAACTTACCATCCAATAGACCATCCAGCAATGTTAACTATAGTCACCATGTTGTACATTACATGTCATCCCCAGGACTTATTTCTTATAACTGGAAGTGTGTACCTTTTGACCACCTTCATCCAATTCCTCTACTCCCTACCCCGCACCGCTGGTAACCATAAATCTCATCTCTTTTTCTTTGAGTTTGGTTTTTTGGATTTTTAAAAGTTCCTCGTAAAGGTGAAATCATATAGTATTTGTGTTTCTCTGTCTGACTTTGTTCATTTAGCATAATGTTCCCCTTCTTTTTTCTATGGCTGAACAGTATTCCATTGTGTACATCCACCACATTTTCTTTATCCATTCATTTGTTGATGCACACTTAGGTTGTCTCCGTGTCTTAGCTGTTGTAAATAATGATGCTAGAGACGTAGGGGTGCAGAAAAAGCAGACATTTTTTCAACATAGTATTTTTGTTTCTTTCAGATATATAGAAGTAGAATTTAGTGGATCATAGGGTAGTTCTATTTTTAATTTTTTCAGAAGCCTCCATACTGTTTTCCATAGTGGTTATACCAATTTGCAATCCCACCAACTAGTGTATAAGGGTTCCCTTTTCTCCACATCCTCACCAGCATTTATCTCTTGTCTTGTTGATGATAGCCATTCTAACAAGCACGAGGTGACAGCTCATTGTGGTTTTGATTTCCGTTTCCCAGATGATTAATGATGTTGAGTACCTTGTCATGTACCTGTTGGTCATTTCTATATCTTCTTTGGAAAAATATCTACTCAGCATCATTTTTAATATTTAAATGTTTAATGTATAGTGTGAGTGTTTAGCATAATATTATATTCATTTTTTCCAAATTATTAAAACTTTTTGTAAGCAACATTTTGAATGGCTGTTTAACATTCTGCCGTATGGATGTACTCAGTTTAGTCACCACTTTGCTGTACATTAGTTTGTATCTGTTTACAGTATGTAAATACCAGTGTGATGAACATAACCTTCACCCACAAATCTTTGGTAATTTCTTTAGGATTCCCTCCTGGAAATGTTACTGCATCAGTGGACATGAACATCTTTAAGCCTGTTGATAACACACTGCCAATTTGCTTTCCAGAAGTTTGTCAGTGATGTTTGGGAATGTTCACTGCAGGGAAAGGGGCTTTTCAACTCTTTATTTATTGTTTTTTCCAGAAATCCGAGTGGATGACAACAACTTGCAATCACGCACTTTATGCTATTTGTGATGTATTTACCCAGTTTTACGAAGCTTTGAATGAAGTTCTTCTTTCTGATGTATTTGCGCAGTTGCAGTGGTGTGTCAAACAAGGTACTCTGTGTCTCTAGGAATCATTGTCTTCACATAGTCCTTAAAACTGTAAAACAATCTCCCAACCGATCCAGTTTATAGAGCATTTCTGTAAGGTGGGATGTAGTGATTTTTATGTTTTAAAAGCTGTACCTTTGTATATTGTACTATCCTTTCTACTTGTATATGTGTTTGAAATTTTCTATAACAAAATGTTTTTAAAATGTACTGTGGGGAGCTCCATCAATGAACGTTTTCTGTTTGAGTGCTTACGTGTTTATTTTAGTGTGTATTGGGAAAAATACCCACCTTAGACTTGGATCCCATAAATAGTTTTGGCTAAGGACAAGGATCACTTAAGTTTTTCAAGAAGTGACTCAGTTTTAAAATAAATGATAAAACAGTTGATACTGATATAGCAAAAGTAATGTTTGAGTGACTAAATTTTTAGAAACACTGTTCGAATATTTTCCATTTTTTTTACCATTTCTCTTACCATTTCTCATACAAGAAGCCAGTTAATTAGGGTAGCAAAATGTTGACCTTCTTCCATCCCTAGCAATAAATCTATGATAAATAATTTTACCTCTTTACCGCCTACTTAAACTATAAAAATGTTAACACTGCGTAGCAATGGTTCATTAATTGAAAGCCTACAAACCCACCAGTTGCATAGTCTCCACCTCAGAATATGAAGTATCAGTGATGTGGTTGGAATTAAAACAGCAGGTGAAATTTAATGATAGATGTTGTTTTATTTTGCAGATAACGAGCAGTTGGCTCGATCAGGTACAAATTGCTTAGAAAACTTAGTAATATCCAACGGAGAGAAATTCAGTCCTGATGTCTGGGATGAAACGTGCAATTGTATGTTGGATATTTTCAGAACAACCATCCCACATGTGTAAGTGTTAATGTGATTATTGCTATTTCTCTATTCAATGTATGTCTGCCTTTCACATCGATCATTTATCTCTCTTGCTTTCCCTCAAGCTTGCTGACATGGAGGCCTGTAGGAATGGAGGAAGATTCATCAGAAAAACATTTGGTAAGATTTTTTTTTTTTCTGGTTGTCTTTTCTCTGATCTCATAGTAAAAACTTAAGCAGCCTGAAGAGTTTGTGCTTTCCTGATGGGAAGTGAGTAAAAAAGGTTATAAGATTTAAAAAGGTTATAGGATAAAAAAAAATATGTGTTCATTAACATTTTTTTTAAAGTACAGAAAGGTATTAAGAAAATAAATCACCCCATTCAAAAACCACAAAACTTTTCTCATTTTTCTTTATGTGACTGTGCACATGTACCCCACACATTTGAAATTTGGGCTCACTTGGCACATAATGTGTTACTTGACAGTTGAGCGTTTTTCCTTATTCTTAAATATTCTCTGAGAACAGCCTTTTCAGGGGCTGCATGTTATTATAATTTATTTAGTGGCTTCTCCCTTATTGGACAGGTCAGTTGTAGTATTTCACTGTTACAAATAACACTTTGCTATAATTATCCTTATTTATCACCCTCCTAAATAAAGAGTGTTCTCCTCTCCACCAGTGAAATAGTAGTGCTTATTTTTTGTGTGAAACCACATGAAGTTCTAATTCAGCTCTCACTTTATTTTTTTATTTTTTTTAGCTGAGCCATCCTGCCACCTGTTGGCAGCTCAGTGGCAGCTCAGCTCGGGCCGGGACTCGAACTGCTATTGCTCAGAGCTCGCACTCTTAACCAACTGAGCCACTCAGCTGGCCTCAAGTCTCACTTTAAAATACGTTGGTTTTCAAGGAGATTTGTAATATTACCATTTGGGATATAACAACAACGAGGCTCTTTATTTGAACATTTTCTGTTTTTTAACTCCGTCTTCTGCTGTCAACTTAAAAAGGAAAAAGCTATCTCTCACACTAGTTTAGTTTTTAACTTGATCTCATTAAATATTGATCACACTCATGGTTACATCCTAATGTGTCGAGAAATGCCCACTAAATTGGAATAAGAAAATGTGAAATTTTAGTGGAGGGAAAGAAATTACTGAAATTCATAATCTTGCCTGTGCAGCCTCTGAGACGTGCCACATTAAGCACGCAGTATAATTTTACTTCAAGCTGAGCAAGACACTTAAATTCAGGCTGGGTCCCAGTGTTAAAACAGGGACTTTTCTGCCCAGGTACTGAATTGTGCAGGAAGAGTAGTGAACATTGTATTTCTCTCTGGTTTACCTTTAGGATTTGGATCTGGACCGCCAGTCGTTAAGCAGCATAGATAAAAATGCCTCTGAGAGAGGCCAGAGCCAGCTCTCTAACCCGACCGATGACAGCTGGAAAGGCAGACCATATGCAAGTAAGGCCACTTTTTTTATTGTTTTCATTTATTTTAAATAAGTAACACGTTTACGTGGTTCAGATATTCAGAAGGTACAAAAGGGTAAGCATGATAAGCCTTTCTTCTACCCCAGTGCCTCGGTCTGCCAGTTCCTTCCCTGTGGCAGCCAGGATCACCAGTTTCTTATGTACCTTTCCAGAGACATTTATTCGTATGCAAGAAATGCATATCCATACCCATACACACACACACACACTCATGTTTATATTTATTTATGAATTCTTCTCTCCTTTTTATGCAAATTATCAAGTACTATGCATTATTCTTTTTTCACTTAGTATATCTTAGAATTCGTTGAAAACTCATACCTAAAGAGCTTTCATATTCTTTTGTACTATATTATATTATTCCAGGATGTAGATGTACTATTAGTTGCTTAATTGCATTCCAACTAATGAACACTTATATTATTCCCAATTTTTTTCTGTTACAATCAATACTGCATTGAATTGCCTAATACAAGTGTCATTTGTGAGTTTATCTGTACAACAAAGTCCTAGGATTGCTGGGTTAGCAGATAAATGCATCTGCCATTTTGACAGATAATCCCAGACTGCTGCCTATTACAGTTACACCTATGTACATGATCTTAGGGAATACCAAGGTATTATTTGATCTGTTTGGAGTTGTTCTAATTTGTAACTTTCTAATTATGAGTGAAACTGAGCCATTTTCATGTGTTTAAGAACCATTTCTATTTTATTTTCTGTGAACTATCTGTTCATAATCCTTGCTCATTTTGTATTGATTGTTGCTCCTTTTTATTGGTGTGGGGGTGCTCTTGATGTGTTAGGGATCCCTTTTCTGGATACGAGTTTCAAATTACTTTTACCAATTTGTGTCTTACTCTTGCTGATAGTGTGTTTTACTGTCTGAGAAGCGTGCTGGAGGGCACGGGATTTGCTTAGCGCCATCCCTCCCCTTCTTTAGGTCTTTGCTCAGATATCACATTTTCAGAGAGACCTTTCCTGACCAGCTTGTTTAAACTTGCAACCTCCCCCTGCCAGCATCCCTACCTTATCTCCATCCCTACCTTATGTCCTCTTCATTTGACCTACTCTATCCTATACCTAAATGTCTTATTGCCTGTCGCTGCCTGGGAGCAGGGATTTTTGTCCAGCGTTTCATTTTGTCTGGCCACAGCCTCAAGAACTGTGCCTGGCACATAGTAGGAGCCCAGTGACTCTTTATCCAGGACTGGCTGAATCATTATTAGGGTTAATCTTTATCATCTAATATAGATCAGAAACTGTTTGCCAGCCTCCTCATCAAGTGTGTGGTCCAGTTGGAATTGATCCAGACCATCGACAACATCGTGTTCTATCCTGCAACAAGCAAAAAGGAAGATGCAGAGCACATGGTTGCTGCCCAGGTAATCAGGGCAGGGTGTCTGTCCGCGGGGAGGTTGCTGGGATGCAGTGGTGTGCTGGAGCCAGCTCTTATACCTCGCTCATCCTTCCCACCACCGTGCTCACCATCATATTGGGAGCCTGACATTGGCCACGATGAGAATATTCACACCACAGAAATCAGCAAACGCTAAACATCAGGGCTTCTTTTTTTTCATTCCCCAGAGAGTCCATTTGCCAGCATACCACTGCTCAGACGCCACCCCCACCTGGAGTGTTACTTATCATAGGGCCTATTTCTCATAGTTGGTATAGAATTTAACCATAAATAACTGAGAGGAAAATACTCTTATGTGGATCAAGATAGCAGTTTTTCCTTGAGAAGGCCCCCTTTTTTGTTTTGTATATGCAATCTTCAGGTACATAGTACTCTTGGAAACAGACCTGAGTGTCCAAAATACAGACAGTGACTTTACACCATGGATTGCAAACTTCAGTGCCTCAGGGGCTAGCAGGTCCAGTGGGTGCGTGCAGCAGGCTGGTGGGACTGTGGCCGAGAGCTCCAGCCCAGCCAGATCCGCAGCCACCTCCCAGCTCCAGGGGCATGTTGCTGTCAGGTCAAGTCATGACTGCCTTCCAGTTTTTCAAGAGGAGCCAGAATCACGATTTTTTTTGTATAGGAAATCACCTGTTTATTACATGCTGTGATTACTGACGAACAAAATACATCTGTGGGCCAGATCCAGCCCAAAGGCAGTCTTTCTTTGTTTCTTTATTTTTTAAGTGTATATTATTTAGTATATTCACGAAGTTGTGCAAACATTACCACTGTCTAATTCCAGAACATTTTTTGCACTGCAAAAGGGAATGCCCTAATATTAGCAGTCCCTTTCAATTCCCTCCTCGCTTCATCCCTTGGCAGCAATCTACTTTCTATCTCTTTGGATTTGCCTGATGTGAATATTTCATATTATTGGAATCATATAATATGTGAGCTTTTGTGTCTGGCTTAGCATAATATTTTCCAGGTTCATCCATCACATTGTAGCACGTTTCAGTACTTCATTATTTTTATATATAACTGAGTAATACTCCATCATATGGCTGTACTACACTTTGTTTATCCATTCATCTGTTGATGCACATTTGGGTTGTTTCCATTGTCTGTGTATTATGAATAATTGTGCTCTGAGCACATGTGTACAAGTGTTCATGTGGACGTATGTTTTGAATTCTCTTGAGGATATATCTAGGCGTGGAATTGCTGGGTGGGTCTTATGTAACTCTGTTTAACTTTTTGAGGAATTGACTGGCTGTTCCCAAAGCAGATGCACTGTTTCACATTCCCAGCATATGAAGGTTTCAGTTTCTCCATGTCCTCACCAATGATTGTTATAGTCTTTTAAAAAAATTGTTATGTTCCTCCTAATGGATGTGAAATGGTATCTCATTGTGGTTTTGATTTTCATTTCCCTAATGACTAATGATGTTGAGCATCTTTTGTACATCTTGGCCATTTCTCTGTCTTTGGAGAAAGGTTCTATTGAAATCCTTTGCCCACATTTAAATTGCATTATCTTTTTATCATTGAATTATGAGTTTTTATTTTTTCTGGATAGTAGGCCCTTATCAGACATATGTTTGCACTGTTTTTCTCCCGTTCTGTGCATTGTCTTTTCAGTTTCTTGATGGTATTCTTTGAAGTTTTTAATTTTCATAAAGTTCAAGTTACTGTTTTCCTTTAGTCACTTGTACTTTTAATGTTATATCTAAAAAAGTATTGCCTAATTCAAGATCACAAAGATTTAGGCCTATGTTTTCTCTTAAGAGTTCTATAATTTGGGCTCTTACATTTAGGTCTTTGATCCATTTTTGAGTTAGTTTTTCTATGTGATGGGAGACAGGATTTACCTTCATTCTCTTGCACATAGAAATCCACTTGTCCCAGCACTATGTGTTATAAAGACGATTTTTCCCCAGTGAATTGTTCTGGCACTCATGTTGGAAATTACTTGACCATAAGTGTAAGGATTTCTTTCTGGACTCTCAGTCCTGTTCCATTGGTCTATATGTCTGTCTTCATGCCAGTTCCACACCATCTTGATTACTGTGGCTTATTGAAATTGGGAAGGCTGAGTCTTCCTACTTTGTGCTCTTTTTTTTTTCTTTCCCCCCTACAAATTTTAGTAAGAGTTTATTTGAGCCACACTGATGACATTGTCAGGAAGCAAGATCTCAAATGCTTCTCTTTTTTCAAGACTGTTTTGGCTACTCTGTGTCACTTGCATTTCCATATGAATTTTAGGATCAGCTTGTCAATTTCTGCAAAGAAGTCAGCTGGGATTTTGATAAGGATTGTATTGAATCTATTAGATCAGTTTGGAGAGTATTGCAAACCCTGCCGCTTTTGTCCTTTTGTAACCTCTGGCTTATAAGGAAGATGGGGTCCATTCCTAGAGGGCTCAATAAATATAAAATCCCTAATTAACGTCTCATGTTTTAGGCAACATGTTCAATAAAAATTTCTAGCATTTCATACATGTTTTTATGACTTTTTTCCTTCACATTTGAAAACACAGTTATTGAGCTTCAGTTTCTTAATCACCTGTTGAAGCTAAAAATGCCACTTTGCTTTGCTTAACAATTTCTATCTTTCAGTGAGTATGTTTTGAGACTTACAGCTCCTGTCACATATACTGCAGCTTGATTGTCTCATTTTCCAATTTATTTGTAAAATAAAAAGAGGACAGTGCAGTCCTGTAGTGAAATAACTGGAGGAATACACACTTCTGTTCATACAGTGAAGGCGGTACTGACAAAACTGAAACTTCAGCCCGCAAAGCCCACCATCACGCAAGAGCTGAGTATATCCTCTCACCAGCCAATGAGCAGAGTCGAAATGGAAAATAGTTCAGGCTGTTGAGGAATGAAGTGTAGCGAATACAGAGGATGACTTTTGGGGAGTTATGACCACCTTTATCCAATACTGCAATGTCCCAAACCACTCCCATCTTCTTAGTTCTCCTGTCCTCCCCTCTCTATCTAGCAAGACACGCTGGATGCAGATATCCACATAGAGACGGAAGACCAAGGCATGTATAAGTGCATGTCTTCCCAGCACCTCTTCAAGCTGTTGGACTGCTTGCAGGAGTCCCATTCGTTCTCGAAGGCTTTCAACTCCAATTACGAGCAGCGGACTGTCCTGTGGCGAGCAGGTAAGGACACCCCGTAGACAGCACAGGTGGCCACACCTGTCATCATCCTAAAACATTAAAGGCTTTGAGAGGTTCCTCATAGTGTAAACAGCTGGAGTAACTTATCAGATATTTTCATGCTTGAGGGAAAGACAAAGGAAATGCTGGATAAATTTCATCCCAGTACCAGGAATATTGCCTGGTACACAGGAGATTCTCAGTCAAGTATTTAATGGAAAAACCAGTTGAAAGTTAGAGAATTGAATTGGTGTAGCAAGTCAAGAAATTTTACATTAGATTAAAATTGTTTAGTTAAATATGATATAATCAATGTGGTAGTCTAGGAGAAACAGAAAGCATTCATACATTTTCTGAGGCGTTTAGGGGTTCCTCACCTCCAAAAATAAATACAAAGATCCTGAGGTGATGGTGAGAGGCTCATTTTTTTAACGTTGCACAAAAGCAATAATTTATGTAATTTTTATATGGCTACTATTGCTTCAGTTTTATCCCCAAATGCCTATTTTAACCCACAATTTTAAAATCCAATTTTTCTCTGACTTTAAAATATCTAGATGCTTTATGTCTTTGCCCATAAGGTTTTGCTTATGAGAGTGGTTTACACATCTGGTTGATTGGTACTGCTTTGTTTAGGAAAATGTGTTCATATGTGTGCTTTGTGGAAAAAAAAATATTGCAACATATTAGAATTCTTAAGCGCTATTACACTTGAGAAGATGAAACAAATGGCTTCACCAGCGAGTTAGCCAGAGTCTGGTCAGTGAGGAATGAAGGTATCTTATACAGCGGATGAGCTGCCATGACTGCCTTTATCTGATATCACAGTTAAACTGTATTAAGAATGTAAAGTGTTTCAGTATTGCTTAAAGTAACTATTTTGGTTCCCACATGATTTCTCAGCATTAACCTAGAAGTGTGCACAATTTCTTGACTATCTGATCTCTAGGTTTTAAGGGCAAGTCTAAACCCAATCTTCTAAAACAAGAAACCAGCAGCCTGGCCTGTTGTTTGAGGATCCTGTTTCGAATGTACGTCGATGAGAACCGCAGGGATTCCTGGGAAGATATACAGCAGCGACTTTTAAAGTAAGAAAATTGGTTTCCGATTAAATTTCGTATCTGTACGAAATGCAACACAACAATACTGTGAATTGGAAAAGGGC
This sequence comes from Hipposideros armiger, assembly GCF_001890085.2. Lineage (NCBI taxonomy): Eukaryota > Metazoa > Chordata > Mammalia > Chiroptera > Hipposideridae > Hipposideros > Hipposideros armiger. The sequence continues at coordinate 656,564 of NW_017731404.1, forward strand.
AGGAGAAAAATACCTACACACTAATGCCCTCTCAAACCGTTTTCCATTTTGTTTTTTCTTTGTGTTTGATGACTTTTCTATCTCACTTTTTCTTAATGCCCCAAAGAGGTCAGGGCCTCATTTCTTTCATTCATAAGTTTCTTTTTTTTTTTTAAAGATTTTTATTGGGGAATTGGGGGGAGGGGAACAGTGATGGGGAATCGGGGGAAGGGGAACAGACAAATTGCTGTCCTTTTGTTCTTCAGTCTAGTTGTGGAGGATGTTGCTTCACTGGCCCAAGTTGGCACCATCATCGCGCTCTTCCTAGGCGAGGCAGATCAGTTGCCGGCTTCTGGACGGCCGCTCACAGCAGCTGCTGGCTGCTCACGCTGGCTGCTGGCTACACACAGTAGCCCATGGCAACCCACTGCAGCCAGGGGCTGCAGCCTATACCCTCGCCGGCCCAGCTCCAGGTTGAGCTGTTGTTCAGCATCTTAGCTGCAGAGGGCAGTGTCACTGGCCCTCATATGTGGGATCCGAACCGGGGTCCTCTGGCGTCCCAAGCCAGTTCTTAACCAACGCGCCACTCGGCCAGCCCATTCATAAGTTTCTTAAGGTGCAAAAATGTGGGCAGTGAAAAGTGCTCTGAACTCAGAGTCTACAAGCCTGGAGTGAAGTCTTTGCTAGGTTCTCTTTAGAGCACTGTCAGCTCTAACATCCCATCCACGAGAAATGTATTAGAATCATACGGATACCAGGATGTACTTACTTTGATTATGTGGAAATGCAGCAGTGGAGAGGCAGTGGGACGCCACTGAGAGATGCCCAGAGAGGAGAGGAGATCTTTACAACCCAGCTTCTTGGGCATCTGTGAGCTAGACGCTCATGCCTGAGCCTCCTTTTACTCCTTTAAGATTTGAAAACAGTAACATTCAGTGCTGCTCCTGTGCATCTGTGTGATAAGACATGCGCTTTCCTGCACCGCTGGTGGGGAGTGTACAGTGACAGTATCTTTCTGGAAATCACAATGCATTATACATCAGGAGCCTTAAAATGTTCAATTTCTTTTTCTTGAGTCAGTAATTCCACTATTATGGAATCTATTTAAGAAAATATCTTAGAAATGGAAACCAGGATTCCTACCTAGAATATTCATTGCAGACTTACTTATAAAAAGAAAAAAAAAATAAAACATTTAAAACAGCTCAACTGTGAAATGGATAACTAAATTATGGCATAACATATAATAGAATTCTATTATGCCGCCATTAAAAATGTTTTTAAAAAATAATTTTCCTTGATGTGAAAAATCAATGTTTCATCACAAAAAGAAAAAAAAAGGATGTAAAGCTTTATGTACTTGATTTTCAGTAATTTTTTTTAAATCATAGACAAAAAAGCTGGAAGGAAATATGCCAAGATATTATCATGTGTTCCTTATGATGATGGAATTATGGGTATTTTTTCTCCTTTATAATTTTATGCACTTTTCCGTTGTCTTACAGTAAGAATATATGACTAACAAGTCATAAGCTGAAAAGGAATTAAAGGAGACACCCAGTAGCTCATTTCAACTTAAATCAAGCCCCAAAGAGAATTACCTACACAGTCTCATAAAGCTTCTCTAAAGGAGATACGTAAATGTTTTTAGCATAACATGTTTAAAAAAATTAGCACTTGTATGTGAGATGAGAAGAGAAAGGCAGTGTGTAATTCAGTATGGATAATAAGTTCTTGTGCTTGTTGTGGTGCAAACACTGAACCCTAGCTGTGCACCAGGTCTGAGTTCAGCTAACATTTGACACCCCCGTTTCATTTAATCTTCAAACAGCCCCTTGAGTTTGGTACAGTTACTGATCCCCATGTCACAGTGAAGGAAACAGGCTCAGCGATTCATTTACGATGGCACAGCCAGGGCAGGTGCTCAGTAGATAGTCATTGCAAGAATCAGGGGTTCTCCACTGCAGTAGAATGTGAGCTGTTAATCTTTTGTTTCATGTGCCTCCCCTTCTGACTCTTCTAGTGTGTGCAGTGAAGCTCTTGCCTATTTCATCACGGTGAACTCTGAAAGCCATCGGGAGGCCTGGACGAGTCTCCTGCTGTTACTTCTAACAAAAACCCTCAAAATAAACGATGAAAAGGTATAAACAAGTACACGCTGATGTCTCCACTAGGGCATAGGTTTGGGTTGGCTCTTAGAGTGCAAGATAACTATTATCTCAATTCTTCCAAGGATGAACACCATAAGTAACATCATTCTAGATGCATCGGAGAGAAGTTAGTTCACTCCAAACAATGGATGCCTTAGGTTGTTGGGGCTTTTTCTCTCAAAGAACCCCAGTTGGGAAAGGCTGAAGTTGAAACCATGCATATTGCTGTTAAACAGCTACAGTGATTACGTGGCTGGAAGGGAGGGTTGAGATTGGGAAACACAGGTTTAGAACTGGGATCTTGCTTTCCTAAAATGAAAGTTGACTTTGGCAGCAAGGCTGTCCCCCAGTCATTTACGTTGGGAGTTAAATATAACTGAAAGAAGTTTTAATTGGCAAAATTTTTGTACCATCTTTAATAGCAAGGAAAAACATCAGTATTACAACAAGTTCCAGGATGAGATGTATACTTTTGAAAAACTAGGACCAAAAAATAGTTTCACCTCTAATTTTCTCTCTTTTCTTCTCTTCCCACCTCAAGTTTAAAGCACATGCTTCAACGTACTACCCCTACTTGTGTGAAATTATGCAGTTTGACCTGATTCCTGAGCTCCGAGCAGTTCTGCGGAAGTTCTTCTTACGGATAGGTGTTGTGTATAAGATATGGATTCCAGAAGCGCCATCACAAGTCCCAGGGACCCTGTCACCAATGTGGTAGCCAGGCCACTGCTCCTTTCAGAACGTTCACCACGCCCCCTCTACCTGGTACATCTCCTGAAGGGTCAAATCGCAGAAACAAGGAGTCAGCATCTTGGAGCTCGGAATGGTCTGGATAAAGATGGCCTCTGCGTTGTTCCCGTCAAGAGTCCCTGACTAAGGCGTTGTGGTATATTTCATTAAACTGTTTCTTACCCAGTTAACACAGTAGGTGGGGTGTCTGTTTCATCTCTGTCATTCCATTTTACTGATTGAACTGTCAAATCTGTCATTGCACATGCTGTCATTTTCTAGCAAGGTCCCACAATTGGCTGTAAACATTTCGTCAGAGGAAGTCATTTTTGAAAATACTGGACATAGTTGTATAGGTTCGTGATTATTAGAGAGTATGTTAATAAAATTTCTTGTAATGGCTAAGTGCCACCTAAAATATGCTGGGTTTTTTGTTGTTGTTTGAGTGTGTTAGAGAAGTTTGAGTGTTTGTCAGTTGTGAGTCAGCTGTAGTTAGATTAGTTTGAGGAAAGGTAGGGAACAAAAGGGTTTTTTTCCTCCCTGTTTTGTTTATGTCTGAGTGATTTTTAAAGTATTTTACAAAAAGATATGGAAGATTTGATTGAAAGCAGTTTAGTAATTAAGTTAGAATTAAGATCTTGCAAGGTTAAAAAAAAAAAAGTAGTGCCTCCTGACTCGCCCTGTTTCAGTAACTGGGGAGTAAGAAGTCTATAGGAAGAAGTAAAAAATGTAATAAAGATGATTAGCCTTCCTTGAAGTAAGTATTTGTGGTGGATGGGTATTAAAATTTCCAGAGTACACTGTCCATCTCACACACTCTGAAATCTAATATATGAAGTACTAACGAAAATGAAGTAGTAATTTAACAGAGTTCATTTATATTTGAGTAAACCTTTTATTTTTTACCTCAGAACAGGAGTGTACCAGTGGTTAGGAGCTGAGTCCTTTGGAAAGGTTCGATTCTGAGGCCCTTTTTATGTCAATGATGGTGCAATACTCTTGACTGCAGTAGAACTGGATCTGATGCAGCTTATGTAAAAGTGGGGCAGTAAACAGATACGGCCCAACGCCTGCAGGCAGTATGAGTGAGTCATGAGAAAGAGAACACACGCTTCATTCTCTGCCCTCTCATCCGCTCACCTCGAGCGGCATCCAGCATTCGCAAAAGTGTTACACAGAGTTATTAAAACAGACTTCTGCCTACGCCCTTTGGTCCTGTGAATTGGGTTGTATTGATGTCAACTCTGGTGCCTTAGAAGTTAGCAAGTTGGGAACCTATCTATAAAATCGGATAGTTTTTCTTTATAGAGAAGGATTTCTGGTGCTTTTGTTTACTAAGAAACTGATTTCTTAATTTTTTTTGTTTTTAACAGCCTTGAGAAATGTTTGGTTTGGGCCAGCAGCACTGTCTACTTTTTTCTTTCCCCAAAAGTATTTTAATTTCTTTACCAAAGAAAAAAAAGAGCGGGTTTGTGTTTTTACGTTACTTACATACATTTAAGAGGAGCTATATAATTTAGCAGGAAGGGACTGTGGAAGAGGGTTTTACTGTGAGTGGAAGATGTTAGCACATTGGACTGACTTGTCTTGAATCCGTTACATCTTTACACGGCAAGGTGGAAGCTGCGTTCTGAGACTTACTCTCTGGTACTATAGTTCATCACAACCTCGGCAAGTCAGTCATCACTGACATTTATACTAAAGGTCTAAATGGGGAACACGCTATGGTCACTGCATTCTCTGTCCAAATGGACAGAAAATTTTTCCTTTCCTTCTGACATTGTCCTGTGACATTTTCTTCATCAAATGTGACTGCAAGACTTTTCCAGTATACACCTGCCTTCTCCTTAATGTTTGTCTCTTCTTGCAGAGTAAGAAATGTGTAAGTCCATTTGTTACTTGCTGAAACATTAAGGTTTTAATTTCTTTGTAACTTTGTGTTTTAAACAATTCAGTTTTCTGAATGAGGCATTTGAATTGGACCAGCATGGACCTTTAAAAACTGGACATAAAACCATTTAGGGTAATTCTTCTTGTTGGCGGACCATGACGTACTGAGGAAATCCCTTACCTCCAGTAATAAGCCATTCAACCTAAATTCAACTTTGTGAGTAAATCTATTTCATGGTAAGCGTGGCCTGTGCCACTCAAACACTAATGACAAAGGGTGTGATGACTCTGCAGCACCGGGCCAGGACACCATTTATCAACCAAGTTATGGAGAAGGGAGAAGCATTTCCAAGGCCTTATTTCTTAGAATGCTTTAAGTGTTGATTATATGTGCTGGGTCTCTAGAGAAGTTTTTATTTGTTACAATACTGCTGCTTTGAGCAATTTTGTTTTTCTTCATTGTCCTTTATGGAAATCACCAGCTTTGGTATCTTAACAACAAACAGATGGGAAGTTTTATTTCTAATATGCATTTTAGAGTCAAATACACTTTTTCCCTGATACTCCTCACATGCAACCAAAGAACATACGTTATGGAAATTGTATAATATCTGGAAACACAAGATTTTCCTCTGACAGGTGACTTTTGTACAAAATGCAAAAAAGACAAAACAGACTTTTTCGTTGTTCTGTTGTGATTATGGCTATATGCTTAGTAATCTTTAATAGTTATTAAAGGAACCTGTTGACAAATGCAAGTATGACCATCTCATTCAGATGTTTGTTGTTATGATGCAAGCAGATATTGGTTTAAACAGAAGCTGGATTCTCAATACTACACTTTCTGAATTCTGTTTCAATGTTTGTGTTAAGGTAGACATAGCTTGAACTCACGTGAAATCCTGGAGTTTTGCCATCAGCAGCTTTGTAGTTTGGGATACAAAGAAACCAAAGCTGAATATTTAAAAGAATGAATATACCTGGAAATCCTTGCTGTCAAAAAACACTCATCAAAGATATAGTTTTTCTCAGTGTTCTAATTTTTAAAAAATTTTATCTGCATATTTGCATCAAATATTTCTTTATGTGAAAAATATGTTTTACCTCCTTAAAATGCCTAAAAGTTAATAGCTACTTTTGTCTAATCTATACATGATTAAGTGCATTTAATATTGGTAATTTAATGAAAAGCATTCCTTGCCCAATGGATGTATACATTTTTGAAAGAATAGGCAGAATTATATAATATTAAATGCTATGTAAAGTTTTCTATGTAAAAATATTATGTATAATACTGTTAAAATATCCCATGCTTTAATCAGGTGATAAATCAATAAAGTTTTAAAAAGTAAAGTCATTTTTTTTTTTTTATTGGGTAACTGTTTTTTTTTCAGGACCCATCAGCTCCAAGTCAAGTCGTTGTCCTTCAATCTAGTTGTGGAGGGTGCAGCTCAGCTCCAAGTCTAGTTGCCATTTTTAGTCTAGTTGCGGGGGGTGCAGCCCACCATCCCATGCAGGAATGGAACCTGCAACCTTGTTAAGAGCACACACTCTAACTAACTGAGCCATCCGGCCGCCCAAGTCATTTTTAATGTAGTAGTATATGTATCAAGCCAGAGTTTTGGGTTAGTTTCTTCTTATGGCAGGTATAAGTTTATAGTTTACAAATATAATTATTAGTGGAAGAATATTAATTGTGGGTTTTAATTTTTTTAAATAAGAATCCACTTTTCCTCCTACCTCTCCCCTGCCGGTGAAAGAGAAAAAAAATCTAGTCTTGAGAAGATTCTTTTTTATCTCTTGAATCCACTTTCATTCATTTATTAGTCTGATCAGTACATTAGTTCCTAAGAAACAACATAAATCCCCTTTTGCTGGCATTGAGGGCAAGATTACAGAGGAAGACTTCACACAGTCATTGAGTGGAAGGCAAATCTAAGGTTCACACAGGGTGCCCACAGATGAAGACGGTAAACTCTAGGCTCGGCTTTTACTGCCTCTGAATTCAAAATCCATTCTTTCTGAAATATTCTAAAGTTGTAAATCATTGTACTTAAAATATTCCATTGCTGAAATTGACTAATACGCTTCAAAGGAATGGCTTTCAGGTCCTTGACAAAGACACTCCTGAGTTGTAGGAGATACACATCTCAAAGGGACCAAGGAACAGTTGGCAGTTGTAAGCCCTTTTTAGTAAACGCTCTAAGAAAGGGAGGTTGGGACCTATCCTCAGGTGTGGGCTAGAAAAACAGTACATTCTCCTGGCAGCACTGAGTTGAACCTCCCTGTGCTTCAGCCATCCTAGGAAAATGGCCTTACGCTGCTAGAAGCTATGGTGGAGTTGGGTCATCTTTTAGTGCAGAGGTTCGGACAGTCATTGTGTGCTGAGAGCTCTGCAGTTCTCAATGTCTGTATAATTTGTGTGCTTATATTTGTTTCCTCGAATGACAAGTGCCTTTCAGTCCAGGAGTAGGATGCGATTCCAAGGATGGGATCTGAATGGAAAACCAGCGGCCTGTGGAGGGAGGAGGAGGTGGCCAAAACTCAGGGCCGGGATCTCCCTAACTATTGGGTCCCGTTTCCCACACTCAATGGATCCTCAGATCCGAAGGGCTCTGCCTCCCAAATACATCCCGAAGCTGTCTGCTTCCCCCACCTATGCAACGCTACGCACCCGAGTCCAGGCCATAACATCCCCTTCCCGGACGGCACAGCTTTCTCACCGTCTCCCTGCTTCAAGCTCTCCCCTGCTGCCCCGGACCGTACAGTGCGTTCTCCAAGCAGCAACCGATGGGCCTTTTAAAATATAAATTTGGTGGTCATGCTCTTAAGACATCGCCCAAACACTGGCTTAGGAGACTCCATCTGGCCGGGGCTAGGCTAACTTCATCTCCCGACTCCACGTGATGACGCGCCAGCCTCGCTCATGCCTGACTCGGAGCCTCTGCCTACTGGCATCCCCACTTCCCGAAATGCTCTCCAGGCTGATCGACACACGCAACTGGTTCCTTGTTGAAATTCAGGTCAACTGTCACTTGTTCAGAGGCCTTCCCTGACGATCCCGTTAACCTTCCGAGTCACTGCCTATACCGTATCATCGTGTTTTTAATTTTCTTAAAAACTTAAGTTCTGAAATGATCTTACTTGTTTATTCCGTTTCTCCCTCTAAAACACAAGCTCCAAGAGGGGCAGGAAGTACTCCTCTGTCTGAGACACGGGCATGACTTCGGGCAGTTAGTTGAAAAGTTACATAAGGCTTACTACGTGCCTGACATCAAAAAAAAAAAAAGTCACAATCCAGCAGCCACTCGCTGAATCTGTGCTCGTCTCGGGAAAATGGGGCTTGCGATGCCCGTTAGAACGATCAGAGCAAAGGGCATTGTCGCTTGTGACCTCAGCGCAGACACAGAGCGGGGTCATGCAAGCCAGAGATTGGCCATTCGAACTTGGGAGGCGCCCGAGCGCTCTTGGTCCCTCCCCGTGCCGCTGCCCAGTTCACGCATGCGCCCCGGGTGCAGCCTCGCCGCCGCGCCATTTTGCCGGGGTTTGAATGTGAGGTGGAGAGGTGGCTGGAGTGGGTAGTGCCGGCTACAGTCCGCGGCTGAGATTTTCTTCTCCGTTCCCATATTACCACGAGGTAAGGCGGGAGCGTGCGTCGCCTGGCAGGGTGGCCTCTGGGAACCCCGCTGGGGGAGGGAGGAGGCGCTCCCTGCACTTCCGAGCGCAGGAAAGCAGGGAACCGCGCCTCTGGGCGAGACCTGACTTGGGGCCTGTGCCTCAGGCAGAGCCCTCGGGTAAGGCTTTTGCCGTCGCCCATCGATCTCGCCTCATCTCGCGGCGTCTCAGGTCTCAGGCCTCAGTCCTGCAGCCCGCAGGCCTCAGGGGCGAGGACAGCTGCGCGGCCTAACGCGAGCTACCTGAGTGCCCGCCCCTTCTCTTCCGGCGCTGCACTGATTGGCCGCACCGCCGCCGAGCCGCTCGGGAAGGCCGCCTCTCATTGGTCACGCCCGCGCGTCTGTTCTCGGCGCTGTGGGCCACCCGCAACGTGAGCATTAGAGCGGCGGCGAGGCCTGTTGGGCTGCAGGGCTCAGGATGCCGGCGGTCGCCCGATAGCCGCTTCCCGGCGCTCACCTTTTTCTTAACGAGGATGGGAAACTTAACCTCCCTTTGCTTCAGTCTCCCCGACTGTGAAATGGGTATCGTGATCTCACTTTGCTGAGTTGTTTGTGAGGATGAAATTCTAGTCCATGCTCCTGGGCACCCCCCCTCCCGTTGAGGGAAACGCAGTGGCGTGGTAGTTAGAAGCATGGGCTTTGGAATTAGAACCCCTGGGTTCGTTCCAGATTTAGTCTCTCCCTAGGAGCGTAACTTAGGGGCTAGTCACTTCCTCTGTCCGAGCCTCCATTTCCTCATCTGCAAAGTGGGGCTGCAAACAGTCTACCTTGTCAAGTGGCCGTGAGGATCCACCGAGCTGTGATTGCGTGGTTTACAAAGTCCCACCTGAGGTGACCATTGTCCACTTCTCCCACCCATCTCTTCTCTTTAGCCACGGTAGCCACACTTGACCTGACCTTTCTTAAATGTCCCACGCTCATGGCCACCATGAAGCATTTGGACGTGCCTTTTGTTTGCTTGGAAATGACCAACATCAGATCTTTGCAAGGCTGGCTCCCTGGCCTTCCAGGTTCCAATCACCTTGGCCTCCTTTGACCAACTTCTCTAAGGACCTCTTTCCTTCAGCTCGTCATCACGTCACCCTAGTTTTACTTCTTAGCATTGATCGTTCTCTATAATCACTTATGGTTTATTTTCTTTCTCAACTGCTAAGAGGTCAACTTGGAGAGCAAGGACCTTACTTTCGTCTGTTTTGTTTACTGCTGTATCCGGGTGGCCAGTGCTTGTCACATGACAGGCGCGCAAGTATTATTATTATTCCTTGGAGGCACAGAAGGAGACTTTTTACTCTTGCATCTCCCCAGAGCTCTGTTTCTCCTTCCGTTGGGCCCCCACAGTCAAATTTTTGGCCCTTCTTTTGTGTCTCCATTTTTCTTTTTAACTATTCCTGGGACTCTTGATCTGCACTAGCCTCGTCTCTCATAAGACCCTTTATCTTTCACTTCTTTCCATCAGTGCAAGGGAATTCTCGCTCCCCTGCTGGTTACCGTATTTCCCCATGTATAAGACGTTTCCATGTATAAGATGCACCTTAATTTTGGGGCCCGAAATGTATTACGTAAAGTTATTGAACTCAAGTTTTATTCATCATAAAATTCATACAACTCCTCATCGCTGTCAAAACTCCCAACCATTAGTTTGTCCTCATCTGTGTCTGATGACGAATCACTGTCTTCATATATTGCCTCTCATGGCCTCCTTCTGCCATGGCGTTTTCAGTAGGGTTTCTTTTTCCTGTAGCCAGTCTCGGATTGTTATCTCATTTGGAGGAGGACCAAACTTACATTCAGCAGCACGATTTCCATTCACTTTTGCAAACTGGATCTCTTTTAACTTGAATTCAGCACTGTACGAAAATCTTTTCTGAGCCATTTCTGGGCAGAACGTGGCAAAATGTAACCTGTAATATACCGGTAACAAGTGCGAAACAATGAGCGCAAAGACACGAGTGCGAAAAAGCAGGAAATGCAAGTTTAAAAAAAGCTACAACCACTGTATAAGACGCACCCAGTTTTTAGACCCCAAATTTTTCGGGAAAGGGTGCGTCTTATACATGGGGAAATATGGTACTTTGATTTCTGCTAGTTGGGGGCTGGGACAGAGGGAAGCCATTTCCTATACAAGATGGGATGGATTTGAGAGCAGTGCTCTAGCTTTGGAACTACAAAAAAATGAATTAGATAATTTCAGACAATGAAAAGTGACAGACTGATGTGACAGATGAAGAAGGCTTCTCTGAGGCGTTGACTTTTAGCTGAGACCAGCTGTGGAAAGGTGAGGAGACAGAACAGTCCAGGCAGAGAGAATAGAAACTGCAGTGGTGAAGAGAAACAGAAGCTCGAGGACAGGAAAAAGTTCGGAGTAACGGAATATCCAAGAAAAATCCCACCTACTAGGGTAGTGTGTGAAGAAAGGTATCCAGGAGCCAGATCACACAGGGCTTTGTAGGCAATGTAAAGAGTTTGGATTTGATTCTAAGTGGTGTGTTCCTGTGATTAGAAGGCAGAGGGTGGGTTGAGGTGTTGGGGTATGTTCTTGACATGTGTGTGCCAGATAGTTGTCATTCATCGGATCTCTCCCTTTCCCAGATGTAAGGCCTCAGGAATGGTTCTCTAATGTGGAGGAAATATCTAAGGAAAAAGCACACATCTTGCATCAGCTTATGTTTAGGAGATGGCATTGGAAAGCAACATTTTTATTCCAAAAATCTTCATCTATAACTAAGGGCCTGTAGGAAGAGGCTTAGATTTAGGTCCAGCCATTCATTCAACAGGAAGAACTTGGCATGTAGATAAGTCTATCATAATTGATTCATTTTGATACCTGTGTGTGTGTGTGTGTGTGTGTGTGTGTGTGTGTGTGTGTATTGGTAGGGATATCCAAGGATAGCTTTGTGGAGAAAGGAACGTATCACCCTTCATTTAAAGACAAAATAATGGATTTTCCATTTGTAGTTTGAGTCTTTATTTTAAAATCAATAACGCTTTTTACATTTATATGTTGCTAATATTTAAAAGCGTCGAAGCATCTTCATCTGTTGTCAAATAAGATGGCTTATTTAGACCTTGATCTTGCCGATACATTGTGAATACCCGTGGAGTAGTCCATAAAACTACCTGATTTGTCATACTTTTCCAAATTAGGGATAAGCTTATAATTTGGTTTCATAGACATCATCACTAAGGAGATATAAAAAGGGTTTGTTGACAAATACTTAGTCCCTTATCTAACATTAAAATTCTAGGATCTAGGTAGTATTTTAACTTTCAGTGACTGTAGGATGCATATTTATGCAAACCCCCCCCCATACACATACACTTTTTTCCCCTCCAACATACTTTTTTTTTTTTTTAATTTAGAAATAGTCCTACCCTAGCACTTTAACTTTCTCGTTTTAGGCTTATTCTGTCATATGGTCTTAGAATCAGTTGTCTCCACCTTCCTCCTGTTTGTCACCATAATAAATGTGAAGAATGATAGTACTTTTGATGGAAAAATCAGTCAAGAGTATGTAGCTTTTGAAAAGAGCACAGCAAATATGTAGTAGGTGCCCATCAGTGTTGTAAGGCTAGGGAGGTTGCAGTGAACAAAATACGAAGTCCCTACTCATGGAGCTTAGAGGCTAGTGGAGGGAGAAGCACAGTAAACAAAAAAGCAAATTACTGTGTCTGATAAAATTTACTTGGAAAAATAGAGGAAGGGAATGGGGAGTGGCTGAGGTGGGTGTGCTTTTAGTAGGATGATGGTCCAGGAAGACGTCTCTGCAGAGAGATGACATTTGAAAAGAGACCTGAATGAAATGGCCAGTGAGCCATGCAACTCTCCAGGGACAGAACTGCAGGCAGATGGGACACTAAGCGCAAAGCCCTGAAACAAAAGTATAAGCACTGCCACATAGGAACAGTAATACAGGACAGATTTCAAAGTCACTTCTTTCTTGGAGTACTTTTGAATAAACAGAAATTAGTTATGGCAGGCAAGTAGGTCATTTGATTATCTGACAGATGTAACTGAGTTCCTGTGTTCTGCTCGGGCTGCTAATAGCTGATCCTCAAAGAATACTCTCCAGTCCCGTCTGGGAGTTGATGTGATAGCCGGCTGCTGACATTGACTCATCCATTAGTTCATGCAGCAAATGCTTATTGAATGTCTGCTATGTGCCAGGCAGTGTTGAAGGTCCTGGGCATATAAAGATGTACAAAGTCCCTGCCCTAAAAAGTTTACAAATAAGAAATAAAAGCGAAAGATATTTCAGATGAGGATTAATGCTGTTAACTGTCACAGGGATGAGGTAGATAGATAATAGTTGTAGAAGGCCCTTTGAGGAGTTGACAGCTGACAGCTGAATGACGCTTGATAATACCACATTAGACGGAAGAGCAGTATTACAGGCAGGGATAACTGTCTAGGCTGCATTGAGGAACCGAAAGAACGCTTTTGTGGCTGGAACATAGTGAGAGGCAAGGAGAAAGTGAGATGAGGTTAACAGGTGCCAGATTGCATAGGACTCTGCCATGGTAAGATTTTTAATACAAATAATCATGAGGTAGCTAAGAGATTTGGGGTTAGATGTGTACAGTGCTATAGGAACATAGCTTAGAAAGTGAAGTGCAGATTTATTGAGTGTATTAAAAAACTCAACAAAATAGATCCAACTGACCTCTAATCTCTCCACCACCACCCCCACACACACACCCACACAGAGTTTCCAATATGTTGCCTTGCATAAACCCCAAAAGGTAGAGTAAGTTTGCATATGGCAAAGAAAGAACAGGCTTTTTAGCTCATATACAGTGATGTAAATGATTTTGCTCGTCAATAGCAAATTTCCATGATTTCAGAGTCTGCATTTCAATACAGAAAAAAGAATGGGAAATGAATTGATTGAATCACTATTTTCCAAATTGTGTCCCATAATAAAGTGGTGTGGCCAAGTAATAGGAGGAACTCTGGATTAAACAATGTTATATTGTTAACTTACTGTTCCTGAAATGAGTCTCCAAAAAAGGGAGGAATATAATGTGTAATATTTTCCAAACTTTTGCTACAAAAACCAGAAAGGGTAACTTCTTAATAAATTGTGTATGTGGTATAGTGGGATTTGATATTCATGCCCATAGACTGGTTTGCTCTGGGTCAAAGGAAGTGAATAGATAGGTGGTGGAATCTATTCAATCAGTCAGAATATTGACTTCCCTTGTGATAAAAATGTTTTCTAATTAAGGGAAAAGAATGTAGTGAGGAGAATACATATAGTTTCAAACAGATTGTTATCCTTAGAAGGTGTGGTTTTCTGGCTGTGGAGGAGGACTCTGCACAAGCACAGCATTAGATATATCCCCTTTCTAGCTATTTTTTAGTGTGAAATGAAGGGTTAATGCCTTTTTTATTTGGATCAGTCTTGTTCAAAATCTCGGCATCATCTTTGACTTCCTCTCCCTAATTCCCGTCGGGCTGCTCTTTTCACCTCATCCTTTTCTGTTGCTGTTCCCAGTGCTTCCACTCGAGTTCAGTCCTCTGCCATTATTTCTACCTGAGCGGTAGCTTTAGGTTGTAGGAAGAAGGTAGACCTAGAGCGTCAGGCTGATTGGGATCTGATGTTTATTAATTGTGTGTGACTTGGGGCAAGTTAGTAAATCTCTGTCTTTTTCCTTGTGTGTAAAATGGTTATTACGTGAAATAAGCGTATAAAACATCTAGCACTGTGCCTGCTTCATAGATGTGACCTTTGCCCTTTGCCTCACTTAAAAAAAGCATCCTAACATATCTTTTCTTGTTCTCTTCCTCACCTCCGTTCTGCAAACCATTACCAGCCCAAAGGTCCTGTATTCCACCACTTTGATTAAGTTTTTACCCATTTCAAAAAACCTTTAGTGGCTTCCTATTGTACATTAAATCATGAAACTCTTCAGCTAAGTATTGAGGAACCTGTATGAGCTGATCAGCCTTTAAGTCCACTATTCCCCAAAGGAGCTATGTACTCTTCCCATGTCTGTTACTTTATTGCTCACACTATTTCCTGCGCGACATAGGTCCTTGTACTTTGTCTATCCAAATCTGTATATCCTTCAAGTTCAGCAAAAAAGACTCATAGTCCCTGGGACATCTTGGACTACCGAATACCCAGTGACTCTTCATAACCTCCTAGCAGTTAAGTTGCTTGTCTGTGTGATTCATTTGGCCCTTTGACTCCAGAGAACAAATGTGTTTCAGACCTCAGAATTTTTTTATTAGATGCACATACTGTGGGTTATGCAACATCCCCAGTGGGGCTTGGGGTTAGCACCCTGCAGTCAAACTCAAGACTATTTCATTAGTGAAATAAATTTACATACTAAGTGAGAGAAAGACTAAATTTATAGCCTCAGGAAGTTCATGCCAGGTTTAGCTGCCCAAGAGGAAAGGGATTATAGGTCTGTAGTTGGTATTTCCATTGTGTCTTGTCTTCCAACTAGTCTGTAAGCTCCTTTAAGAGCCTTCATTTGATTGATAACTTTCTGATAGTAAATGTAATACATATAGTTAGCTGTAGGGTATTAGAAAAACAGGAATAGAATGGAAATCCCCATATTTCTCATGTAGACGTTACCACTGTTTACATTTTGGAGTGCACTGTTTTTCCTGCGCATTTGGCTGTGTGCAGATTTTTAACATAATTTGAATTCTGGTATACTTGACCTCTTTCCACTTAGCTTTATTACATTTTGCAAAAATTATTATGTACTTAATTTTTTCTTCTTTGTCATAGGGGCCCCTGATTAATTTGGTGCCTGGTTGCCCTGAAAAGGCTACGTTTCCCCAGGCTCCCCGGGAGCTATGTGTGACTTTGTCCCTAAACCTGTCTATAGGGATCTAAGCAGAAGGAAGTGGGATTTTTTTAAAAATAGCTTTATTGGGGTATCAGTTATCATGAATTCATTTTAAGTGTACTGTTTGGTTTTGCTTTGGGAAATTTATAGTCATGTATCCATCACCACAATCCAATTTTAGAATACTTCTTCCCCTCCCACCCCACCCCACCCCCTAAAGTAGTCTTGTTTCACAGTTAATTTTACCTACTCACCAACAACTTGAAGACTGTCAAGTCCCATTTATAGCGTTTTCAAGCTTTTTGGTCCGTTGGTAATGATGCACACACATACAGACTTGTAATCTGCATGTATGTGCTATTTCTTTTGTGTGTGTATTTCTTAGCCTTATGTTATTGGTTATATCTACATAAACCATTTATTTAGCTTATAATTAGTAATATATCAGATGTGAAATATTTTTGGTCAGTCATAGCATAGTCTAAGTTTTGAATATTTAACCAAATATTCAAAATTTAGTTTAAGCTTTGAATATTTAATAATGTTTCTTATTAAGATACAATAGACATTATTAGTTCAGGTATATAACATATGATCCATATATGTATACATTGCAAAATAGTTACAATAAGTAGTTAGCATCTATCATCACACATTACAGATTTTTTCTTATGATCAGAATTTTTTTATGATCAGATTTACTCTTTTAGCACTTTCAAATATATATTACACTATTACTAACTGTTGTCACCATGCTGTACATTACATCCCCATGACTTATTTTATAACTGGAAGTTTGCACCTTTTGATCACCTTTCATCCTCCCCCTAAACCCCCCATCAATCTGTTCTCTGTATCTGTGAGTTAGGATTGTTTTTATTAAAAGATTCCACATATAAATGAGATCATACAGTATTTATCTTTGTTTGACTTACTTCACTTAGCATAATGCCCTCAGGATCCATCCATGTTGTCACAATGGCAGGATTTTCTTTTTTGTGGCCGAGTAATATTCCAGGTGTGTGTGTGTACATAACACACACCACTTTACTTTGTCCATTCATCTGTTTATGGACCCTTAGGTTGCTTCCATGTCTTGGCTATTGTTACTAATGCTGCAGTGAACATGGGGGTATAGATATCTTTTTGAGTTAGTGTTTTCCTTTCCTTTGGACAATACCCAGAGTAGAATTGCTGGGTCGTGTGGTAGTCCGCTTTTTAAATTTTTGTGGAACCTTCATATTGTTTTCTATAGTGGCTGCCTCAATTTACATTCCCACCAACAGTGCACAAGGGTTCCCTTTTCTCCACATCCTCACCAACACTTGTTATTGTTTATCTTTTTGAGAATAGCTATTCTAACAGATGTTAGGTGATATCTTGTGGTTTTGATTTGCATTTCGCTGATGATTAGCGATGCTGAGCACCTTTTCATGTACCTGTTGGCCATCTGTATGTCTTCTTTGGAAAATTGTCTATGCAGATCCTCTGCCCATTTTTTAATTGGATTGTTTCTTTTTCCCTTGAGTCGAATGAGTTCTTTATATACATATTCTGAATATTAACCCCTTATCAGATAGCAGATTTGCAAATACTTTCTCCCATTTGGTAGGTTGCCTTCTCCTTTGTTGATGGTTTCTTTTGCTGTGCAGAAGCTTTTTAGTTTGATGCAATTTCACTTGTTTATTTTTGCTTTTTTTACCTTTACTTTTGGCGTAAAAAGTTGCATTTTAATCACGATCACAGTTGACATCTTTTGAACCCCAAAATTATCTCCCCAGGTACATATGCTCAGCAAGTAGTTTGTTATCAATACTTGTGATTGCATGTTGTACACAAAGGAATTTATTCTAGTTTCTTTAATTTCAGAACTCTATGGGATCCTTATTTACTGCTTAAATTTTTAACTTCTTATGGCAGGGCTTTTTTAAAAACTGGTGAGGTTTTTTAACCCTTTTGTTTGCTCTGTTTCATAGCATTTTAAATTACATAAACTTTATGGTGATTTTGATCAATTCTTCAACTTTGCTTTTCTGTGCCTATCTGAAATAATGGTATGTTTTTTTCTTCTTTATCTCCAAATTGTCTCACCATTGTTTCAAAAAGCCCATCTTATCTTAGCTAAGGGTCAAGCTTATAGCCCATGCCCAAAACATAACAAATGGATGACTTTCAGAGACGGGAAGACCCATAATATAAAAGGATTCTTTACGCAAATTACTGTGTCCCCATGTGACCAATTACCCAAACCTCATTTTTTGTTTTAGGTTCTATGGCAATGGAGCTCAGCGATGCAAATTTGCAAACGCTAACAGAATATTTAAAGAAAACTCTTGATCCAGATCCTGCCATCAGACGTCCAGGTAAAGAGAATAAACATTGTTTTGTGGTTGATTTATTCTTAAAGGACAGGTGAGGGAAACTTTTGTGCAATCTGCCTGTTTGTAAATTGGAAGACAAGAAAAAGATTTACGCTTAGATTTTCAGACATAGTTATTTTTCATTC
The DNA here is from genome assembly GCF_001890085.2 of Hipposideros armiger. NCBI lineage: Eukaryota > Metazoa > Chordata > Mammalia > Chiroptera > Hipposideridae > Hipposideros > Hipposideros armiger. The sequence continues at coordinate 674,302 of NW_017731404.1, forward strand.
TCTAGCCATAAAATGTGTGGTTGGCTGTTTGCAGCTGTTAATAACATATGGTGTGGTATTGGGGGGTGGGTTTGGTTTGGTGTTTTGTTTTTTGGGGGTCTTTTTTGTTGTTTTTTTGTTTTGTTTTTTAGTAAAATAGCTTTTATTTGGTGTCTTTTGCGGTAAAAAGTACTAGGTAGTCTGTTTAAATTGCTTTGTCCCTTCACCTTTCTGAAATTCCCCACACCTGCCTGTTTTAGCGATATAATAATTAGGGCATAGAGATGAGAGTTAATTGCCTAAAAAATGATTAAATGAATGAAACCAGGTAATCAGACATTGTCTCTTAATCTTCATGTTGGTTTGATTTAATTAATGTATTTTAAGACTTAGGATTCCTTTCTCCCTCCCTCCCAAATATGACCAGTTTCCATTAGAAACTTAGTATAAATTTAGAATTGCAAACTCAAATGCCCACGGGAGTCAGATGTGAAGGTAAATGAGGGAGGCAAGCCAAGTGGGGACTGGTACTATTCTGTGACTGTATATGCCTTGGTTAAGGGGCAATTATTATTTGGCACCAGCTATCTTTGGGAAATTCAAACCAGTTTTGCAAGACCAGATTTCCAGCTTTACTTGAAGACAAGGCTGTTTATATGAAGTGTCCTCATTTTTAAATGATAGCATCTAATACCTTGAACGAATTTGAAACATGCACAAACCAAATTAACTACTTTGCGGGGGGTCAGATGTGTCTTGTAAGTAGTCAGTTGATAAACCCTTGATATAAGCCGTATTAACCAGAAATGTTCTTAATCTGCTTATTCAGAATTTTCTAATGTGCATGCTTATAGAGAGGATTTTGGAAGGGCCCCAGGAAGACACAGATGAATGCATGTGTTATATTTTTATGTTACATATAATAGAACCATAAACGTGTTAATGCATTCATCCTATTCTAGTAAAGTCTGTGACTTCTGAGATGGAAAATTGTTATCTGCCCATTAGTGCTTAAAGACGTAATGTGTTCTTGAATAAAGGGAAATGATTGGCTCTCGTCTTCTTAGACTTTCCCAGAAAGCCTCTGCCAACATTGTTTATTAAAAATTATTTTCAATAGTTGTGTATTTATAAGGCAAAGGTGCCATTGTTTTATGAATCTAGGACAGAGTGTAGGAATACATTCATGTTTCTGGGAAGAGTTATGAACATAACATTTCTCAGGGATTGATAATAGACTGACTCAACATCTTTCTAAAATGATCTAAGATGGAAATGTATAGTGGATCCCAGCTTACAGATAAGACTTGGCTATTGAGGTGTGACAGTGCTATAGATGAACTAGAAAGTATTCTGAGGTTCCTTGAGTATGTAGAAACATGTCGATGTGAGTATTCTGTGAGCAGATTAAGGGAAATGAACTCAGAAAGGCATAATTAGACTTAAACTCATGAGAAGACTGCTTCCAGGATATTAATTACAATTTAGGAAGGAGACTTGGCGATCTACATGGGCTTTTCCCCAAGTCATGGATCCAGTGTGTCGCCCTGTGCAGAATGCTGACCACTAGGAAGAAGCAAAGACTCACACAAAACCAGAGTGTGTCCCCTACTGAAACATCTTTCAGTTCAGCATGCTCATCTTTCAAGAAGGACCTGGTGGATTCAAAGTAGGGAAGACTTGAGGATGGAAGTGAAACTCTTAGGACTCGGTTCAGAAGAAGAAAAGTGTTAAGTCATATTATTGTAGAAAATAGATGTAGATGCTAACAGCAGACCTTTTCAGTAAATATTGGAATGGGTGTTGCTTTGTGAAGCTTAAGATAGGAAAAATTAGAAGGGCTGCAAACCTTCACTGCTGTGTGATCAGTAATCCTAGGAGACTTAATAGCCCTACGTGTGATATGAGTCTAAATATGTGAGTAAAATCTTTGAATAAATTTATTGCTGGTATTAGAAATGTTTAATTCAAGAAGAAAATTAAGGGCTAGTATGGTGGAATAAGGACTGGATTAAAACTCTTTCGGTGATGAAATCTTCTAGCTGTGTGATGTTCAATAAGATTACTTAACCTCAGTGGCCTTGTCTTTAAAATAAGGATACTGCTACCTACCTCTCTGGGTAGTAGTGACAACTTAATGAAATCTATGTGAGTAAAGCACCAGACCCATATGGTTAATAATAATATATATTAACACAAATTAACTCATTTAATCTTAATCACAGTAGTACTATAAAAGAAATATTACAACCATTACTAATAGTACTAATAACAATCCTTCTGGAACAAGACAGGGTGTATAACATTTGCCCTAAAGTCACTCAGTGTCTCTGAGAAGTAGATTCTCCTTCAGATGGGGTGATCATCCAATCAGGCCACTTTATAGGTTTGTGAGAATCAGGTGAGTTAATGGATTGAAGTGATCTGAAAACTGAGGTATTATGTAAATTTAATGTAACATCATATATAGTCCATTTAATAAACAAGAAAAGTGAGAGGCCCAGTAGACCCTTGATAGGTTCCTTAAAGGAAAGTATACTAATCTTTCCATTTATTGATGCTTCAATCAGATATACATAGTTCACATATACATAAAGTGGAAAGGTTTGGTTGTAACAAACCTTCTAACATGGAAATTGTTTTACAGCTGAGAAGTTTCTTGAGTCTGTAGAAGGAAATCAGAATTATCCACTGTTGCTTTTAACGTTACTGGAGAAGTCCCAGGATAATGTTATCAAAGTGTGTGCCTCAGTAACATTCAAGAATTATATTAAAAGAAACTGGAGAATTGTAAGTATTTTGTCAATCATAGTTTAATACCCTGTATGTTTATAGAATTTATATATGCAGTACTCCTGAACGATTCAGACACAGACTAAAGATAAAATGAAACAAAGTATTAGCAAATCAAATCCAGAAAGTATAAAAATATATACCATAACCAAATGGGATTTATCCCTAGTATGCAAGTCTTGTTGAACATTTGAAAATTAATTAATGTAGTCCACATCAATAGACTAAAAAAGGGGTGGGGGGAAATCACATGATCATATAAATAGATGCAGAAAAAACATTTGACAAAATCCAGCACCCATTCATGATAGGAATTCTTGGTAAACTAAGACTAGAAGGGAACTTGACTTAATAAAGACTGTCTACAAAAAACCTACAGCTAACATCATACTTAATGGCGATAAACTTGAAGTTTCCCCCCTGAAATCAGGTATAAAGTAAGGATGTCCCCTCTCACCACTTTTTTTCAACATTGTACTGGAAGTGTTTGCTAGTGCGATAAGAAAAGGAAACAAAAGGTATACCGATTGGGAGGAAAGATATAAAACTGTCTTTGTTCACAGATGGCATGATCATGTATGTAAAACATCTGACCAAAAAACAGGACACCTTTTCGAAGTTCCTGTTGTTTCATTTGAATTCATATAGTTTACTTCAACTTCATAACCCAGGTTGCTAGAGGGTTGTGCAACTTGATTTTAACTTCCATTATGGTTGAAATTTAATTCTAGCTTCCCACATGAAAAGACACGTGGGAAGACATAGGTCTAAATGAATCATTGAAGCAATTACATGAATCATTGAAGCAATTTCTGTTGTGGACTGGGAAAAAGTATACAAAGCTGAAAAACGGCGTGTGTGTGCGCACGCGCATATACATTGGGTGCCAAAAAAATGTATACACATTTTAAGAAAGGAAATAGCTATTAATGTATACCAATAAAAGATGAATAGAAGTCACATTTGACTTCTGCAATTACAAGAGTTGCTCAAAGTGGTTCCCATCAACATCCAGACACTTCTGATTACAGCGAACTACTGCTCGAGCAACATTGACCAAAGTGTTAACAGCTCTTAAAATGTGTATACATTTTTTTTTTGGCACCTCCGTTATATACTAATTGTAAGGTGAATCTTAATGTGCTACAAGTTCAATTCAATGACTAGTATAAAATTATAAATTAAGAAAGGTATTTTCCACACCTTATCTTAGGATAGTGGTTCTCAGTTGCAGGTGGTTTTGCCCACCAGGGGCTATTTGGTGGCATTTTGGTGTCACAGCTTGGGGTGGGAGGGGTGAGCATTACTAACATCTTGTGGGTAGAAGCCAGGGATGTTGGGAGCCATCCTGCAACGTACAAGAAAGATCCCTACAACAAAGATTTATCTGACCCAAAATGTCAATAATGCTGAGGTTGAGGAAACCCTGGCTTAGGATAAAGAAAAAAATGAGAGCTTGTTTTATAGTGAATAGCAGTAATGATATTTTAGAAAGTATTACAGTTGGCAGACATGGTCAGTTTTTCTAAAAAGTCTACTTTAAATCTGCTTAAATATTTATTTAGAATCTTTTTTCTTCATTCCATAAAGTTTTAGACTAGTAAATATTGTTTTTAAGCTTGTATCGTCAAGTGTTAACCGCATGTGAAAAAACGACTTGGTGAATCTTAGAATGTTTGAAAAGTCGCTCCCTCTACTCATAGACGTGCTAGCCTTTTCTCTGTGTCCTGATTTGTAAAACTAGTGAGGCATCCAGAACCTCTTTGGGTGATGTAATCCATGCAAAATGCTCATGGTCAAAAGGTTTTCATTGAAAAGACCCTTGCCTTAATGTGAGAGTCAAAGTTGAAGCTTTTGAAGATGAATAAAGATTTTAGCCGCATGTTCTGATTAGTTTACGTACAAAGCCAAGAATCTTAATTGGCATCAGGGAGTCAGAGCTTGTTTATTTGTATGTAAAATATTCGCATTTAGGATGGAATGCACATTTTTCTGTGGAAAGGGTTCATGCTTTCATCAGATTATTAAAGGAATCGGACCCATTCATGTAGAGGGAAGGGAAGGCCCTACCTTCCTCTATACTTTTCTTAGAAAACCAGGAAATAAGAAATGGTTCTGTTTGTCTGCAAACCCATCTGTCTGGTCATGGGCATGGATTTTATGTTACTTGCTCATGGATGTTTTGCTTTTAGATTGAAGATGAACCAAACAAAATTTGTGAAGCCGACCGAGTAGCCATTAAAGCCAACATAGTGCACTTGATGCTTAGCAGCCCGGAGCAAATCCAGAAGCAGGTAAGGCAGGGCCCTGCTTTTTAGGTAGTCTTGTTTGTAGAGCTTTCATCTGATTAACCTTTTTCTTCCCCCCCAGTTAAGTGATGCCATTAGCATCATTGGCAGAGAAGATTTCCCTCAGAAATGGCCTGACTTGTTGACTGAGATGGTGAATCGCTTTCAGAGTGGAGATTTCCATGTTATTAATGGAGTCCTTCGTACAGCACATTCTTTATTTAAAAGGTATTGGTGTATAAATTCATAGTTTTAAAATACTTTTTTTCAAGTTTTTGCTTGTGCAGTTACATTTTGTGACTATTGTCATACCTTTGAATATGATAATCCTAGAATAAGAGCATAAGCCTCTCAATTCATTACTGCATTTGTTTCTTCTTAAATACGATATTTATTTCATATTGTCCTGTTACTTGTGAAATAGCTCATGTCATTAAATTGTGCTTGATTCCTTTAAAAATAAAACCAAGAATTTCCTTTGAATTTCAGAAAGCTGCCTACCCATACCTTTTTCTCTAACCTGTCCTTGAAGACCTAAAGTCAGTAAACAAAAATGTATGAACTTACCTGTTTTACCTTAAATATCTAGATATCGCCATGAATTTAAGTCAAACGAGTTATGGACTGAAATTAAGCTTGTTCTGGACGCCTTTGCTTTGCCTTTGACTAATCTCTTTAAGGTATGGAATAGTACCTTAGTGATATTTAAAAATTATTTAGTATTTAAGATTGCTTAAATACTTGTATAAATTTTAAGAGAATGCTTTGAAAGCTTATTCACTAGGTAATATTTAGACCAGTATTTCTTTTGAAAAATTAAAAACCTACACAGAGCTAGAGCAGATGGTATATAATGAACTCCCATGTATCTATCTATTACAAAAATTTAACAATTACTAACATTTTGGTTTTTTAAAAATTTGTTTCCTCCGCCATTTTGTAGGAATATTGAAAAGCGAATCCCAGGCATCATATTATTTCACTCAAGTATCTGAATATGTATCTCTAAAGGAATAGACCCACAGTTTGATTAGACTGTTTATGTAGTTTAATTAATTAATATTTTGTACATCAGGCTACTTTCCCAAACGTGCTCTTCACCTTTGTGAGAATCCTGTAAGATTGAAAGAGATGTATTGTTAACCATTTTTTTCCAGATGGAGAACGAGGGTTCAGTATGACAGCGAGTAAAAAAGAGAGAGGGAGAGCCAGGCCTCAAACCTATTTTTGCTGACTAGAAAAGGTGCTTGTCTCCTGCTTCCAAAAAGGAAAGCGGTGTGAGATTCACAGCTTTCTAAAATGCAGCGTGTACACAGGACCTTTCATGGTTCGGATGTTTTACTGATGGCACATTTTTATTTTAAAAAATACTGTTGGACAAAATGTGATTAATTTTTTCCAACTATTAGATTGGCAGAGATTTTCATTTCTTTTTAATGATGTTAAAAGTCTTAGCCGGAGTGCAATGAAATGAACATTCTGGTGTCCTAGCCATTGGATTATGAATGGTACTAGCTTTATGGAGTCTGACATTTCATTAAGAAAACCTTCATATTCATTCTTCCTAACTCCAGGATATAGGAAGTAACAGTTGTTGAGTGTCTTACATAGTAGTTGTGCACAAAGTACTAGGACCTGTTATGTAGATTTTTCTCATTTAATTCTCATATTCTCTGTGAGGCAGGCATTATTCTCATATTACCAATGAGGAGATTGAGGCTCAGTAAAATAAGTAGCTCAAAGTAAAGTTCATTGTGAGTAACAGAATTTGGGTTATATTCAGGTCTATCTGGCTTCCAAAACCTGTGCTCATAGCATGTTGTTCTGCAATACACTAGAATCTCAGCCTATGAAAATTAGAGGCGTGCACAGAGTTTTATAGATAACCCTACTTATTGCTGTTAGAACAGTAAACAGTTGGAACCATGCTAGGTGGCAGGGAAATTATTATTGAGAGCATATAAAGATGATTTTGTATAATATATTTATATAAATGCACAAAGGAGAGTAGAAGGATCTAGTCCAAAATATTGGACTTTTCAGTAGTGCTGTGATAGGCAATTTTAAAGTATGTACTTTAAAATATTTTCTAAAATCTCTTTAATGACTATATAGTATTTAAAAGCCACATCTTGGAGAAGAAATATAAGTAGTCTCAGCCCAGGGCAAGGCTGTTTCACTAAGGTTTACAATACACTAAAACTACACTCCCAATTCCTTTCCAAGGCCACTATTGAACTCTGCAGCACCCACGCAAGTGATGCCTCTGCCCTGAGGATCCTTTTTTCTTCCCTGATCCTGATCTCAAAACTGTTCTACAGTTTAAACTTTCAGGTAAAGTTTATTTTATTTCTTGCTTTTGATTCTTATTCTTTGTTGTCAAATGCATAGTTTTTCACTTGAAAAGACTTCTTTGCCAGCATTGATTTTTCTGAAAGAAATTAGTTTTTTTCTAACTCCCCCCCCCCATTCTTTATCTACAGATAGTATTCTCCTTTATAGTAATTTTTTATGAAGATGCTAATGGATGTTTTCATGTGGAAAAGTGGCATTCTCTTGTAGACCAGTAGGTTAGGGAAAGCCCACATCCTAAACCACTGTTTTAGAGAGTCCTTTCTGTATATTGAAGACACTAGAGATCACCTTCCCTGGCCTTTTTGTTCATTTAAGTGGATTTTAACACTGGGGGGAGACATGTTTTGATTAGAGGTCTGTGGCTAGCTTATACAAAAAGGCCGTATTGGAAGCATATCTGGGAGACAGAAGACTGAAGAACCAGGCGTTGGAGGAATAAGAACCAGTAGCATTTCAGAGGAAGTGTAGCCAGTCTTATAGCAGAAAATGCCTGGTCACCCTGTTGCTACTGAGAAAGTGGCCTCCAATTGTTCTTTCTGTTCTTGAATCATTAAGATTCAGGGCTCCAGAAATGGGAACGGTGTCTTATTAGTACAGATTACTAGACAGAGATGCAGGAAGAAGGATCTGGCCTTTGCATTGCTCAGAGCCAGAGCCAAGTACCGGACTTAATCCTTACAACATGACTATCCTCAGAGTGTGGTAGAGAGAGCATTCCACAAAAGGAACAGGTAGAATAGGAAATGAACAGCCCAAAATGGCATACCCACCTCAGCGCTTAGCTGAACAGCAGTTTGAGAAACTCTTAAAGGATACCACTGTTTTTGCTTATACCTTCTTTTGAATTCTGCTTCCTGGAAGTCAGGTATAGTGAAGCTCTTAATAAGTTGTTAGGCATTGTCAGGGCCACCAAAGGAAGGAACGTAATCTTTACCCTTGCGGGGGTTTATCCCTCATTAAGAAGGCAGTAAGGACTATGCCACAGGAAGTCATTAACTGTATGACAGTACGTCTCATTTGGTGGTCATCTTAGCCTAAATGCAGTAGTTCAGAAAGGAAAAGGAATATATTGGTAAGTACTGAGTTTTTTAAGGAGAAACTTCATACAGTCTTAGCTGGACCTGGAAGGAATAAGTAGATGTAGATTGGGACAGGAAATAGAGGTGGCATCATTTGTGGTTGAAAACGTACAGAGACAGGAATCAGAATGGCTAATGAGCTGCCAGGCCTAGGTGGAGCAGAGCATTCTTGTCAAAGCAGGTAATGGCTGGCTCAGGCTGAGGAGTGTGTACTTGATTCCGTAGGCATGTGGAAAATGTTTGGCATGGTGGGGGAAACTTATGTAAACAGCATACTTATTTTAATCAAGAGTCTCAAGTTAGCATTTATTCTTTAGGATCTCCCTGAGTTTTTTGAAGATAATATGGAAACTTGGATGAACAATTTTCATACCCTCTTGACATTAGATAATAAGCTCCTACAAACTGATGTAAGTATCGCTTAAAATGTTTCCTGAGTAGCCTTTTGTTAAAATTAAGAACTACTTGAAATATATCAATTATATCTCAATTTAAAAAAAAAATGATTTAAATATCCTGAAAACCTTGGAGGATAGCTAGACCTCAGGAAATAAAGTTATTTGAGAACATTTAGCATTCTGGTTCCTTTAAAATTGCTCTTACATTGTTAATAGATAAAATTCCAAGAATGCAAGTAATAATTTGGTTATGTGGAATGCTTCCTATTTGGTTATTTGTAGTATGAGAATTATTTTTATTGTGGGCTTGGCTTAGATCACAATTTATAGATAAGGCTGTTTCATTATATTATTGAAAGTAAGTCCTTAGAGTATTCACATTGTATTTATGAAATAGAAAATTATTTATCATTGAAGATATTAAGAAAACTTAAACCTCTGTAACAACAGACTCTTTAAAAAAGTCATCTGCAGTGTAAGAAACGGGACAAGATAAAAGTTGATAATGTGTCAATTTCCGATCTGGGTTTTGTAATATATGCCTTTCAACATACAGCACTTATTCTGTGTTACTCATTTGCTTATCTATTAACATATTTATGACCTACCTTTTTCCTAAGAAACAAAAAACATGAAAAGTAAAATATTAACAGACTTTAACACCAGATAAAATAAAAATTAGAATTGGTGATTGAAATCAGTTCTGCGGGAGTGGGGTGCAGAGGAAGAATCATTACTATGAGTGTATAGCAAATTTTGTCTCTGAAATGTATTAGGTAAATAAAAAGCAACAAAAAAAGATATGGCTCCCATAAAATAATTCTGTCAATCCAATAGGAACAACCCCTCCCTCAGAAACCAAAGCTTATGTTCACACTTCGATCTGAAGGGAGTTTTTCACATGACAGGGATTCTTACAGGAGCTCTTTGCCCATTTGACCACGTACTTCCCTCGTGGCCTCTCACTGTAGCATCCACTCTATTTATGCCTTGAGAAACCAGCTATTGATAAGCTTTTTTGTATCTTCTAAATTTGAGTTCCTTGGCACGTAGTACAGCTCAAAAGGTATCTAGATTACTATTATAATAGAGATTATTATATAAATCACTTTCCTGGTTTAGATTGGATTTGGCATACTTTTCCATAAAGGTCCAGATAGTAAATAGTTTTGGCCTTGTGGGCCGTACAGTCTTCATTCCAACTACTCAGCTCTGCAGGTGTAGTTGAAAGGAGCTGTAGGCAATAATATAAATTGTATAAATGAGAAAAGGAATGAGCATGGCTGTATTTTAATAAAACTTCACTTACGAAAATAGGCAGCAGGCCTGCAGACCATAGTTTGCTGACCCTAGATTTAGATTGTTGTGTAATATTTTATAACCAAAATATTATTTGTGAGAATTCTATAGCATTACCTTACTGGGGGCAGGACACATCTTAATATATTTGAAACGAGAACCTTTTGGGAGACACTAAAACAATACAACTAACCATGTTACAAAGGAAAGTGTGATATGATCTTTATCATTCAGGTTTCTGTAGGAATATGTTATTTTCAATTTAATATGTAAATATTTTATAATTTCACAACCAGAAGAAAAGATTTTCACTTGGAAACTTTTGAGAGTTGCTCTCAGTGATTAAAATGAGAGGTAGTTCATCTTCAATTTGTTTGAAAGACCAAGTAAATAAATTGACACTGGCATAAATGTAGTTTACAACACTTAGCTTTGGATCTAAATTTTTAAAGAGTTCAGGAATTACAGCTACTGTCTGTATTTATGATAGCAGTAAAGTTGTATATTTGAGTTTTCTGTTTTCTCATGTGAGGATGAAGAGGAAGCAGGCTTATTGGAGCTCTTAAAATCCCAGATTTGTGACAATGCTGCACTGTATGCACAAAAGTATGATGAAGAATTTCAACGGTACCTGCCTCGTTTTGTCACAGCCATCTGGAATTTACTAGTTACAACAGGTCAAGAGGTTAAATATGACTTGGTAAGATGGTGGAGACAAATTATTAAGACATTCCCCTCCTTACCTCCCCCAAGAAATAAATGGTTCGGCTTTGCTTTTTAAAATATGCTTATTCTTGTGTTTTATTCTAGTTGGTAAGTAATGCAATTCAATTTCTGGCTTCAGTTTGTGAGAGACCTCACTATAAGAACCTGTTTGAGGACCAGAATACGCTGACAAGTATCTGTGAGAAGGTTATTGTGCCTAACATGGAATTCAGAGGTAATTAAAGCTTTTCCAGGAGACCCAAAAGCTCATTTTCTTAAAGAGTATGTTAATATAAATTTAATAAGTCTTCTCCCTGTTGCTTTTTGGAACATAGTCTAATTTTTTAAATTCCTAAATACATCTTCTTGTAGATCATTTTCTAAACCAAGACAGCAAATGTGGTATAAAAGGCATTTGTGAAATGAGTGCTGCTGTGATGAGCTTTGTTGTACAGTGGAAGTTGTTTCATAGAAATATTGAACAAGACTTTAAAAATCCTATTTTTGAGAAGAAAGTCACTATCCAGAATCTGAACTTATGGAAATAATTTGCTTTTGTTTGATTTAGTATTTTACCAAGGCAAATAGCTGTTTTTAAACAGTTGACTTGAGACTAGAAGTGACTGATAACTTTTTAACACAGGTTGGAAGCCCACTTAGTTTGTGCCTGAAGTTAAGATGGTCCTAAGAGTCTGTATTTCTATACAAAACGTCTTTCCTTCTGATAGTTGGGAGGAGCAAGTGGTAAATGTGGAAGGAATTGTGTGTTAGATCACAGCAGTCATTAGATCATTGGTTCTCAAATTACTGGGAACAAAATGAGGAAATAAAGCACAATATGATGTGAGGTTTTATTTCCTTTTGTTTTCATAAAACTATATTTATTTAAAGGACAGATTTTTATTCTGATATTGTCTGTCCTACTTTTTTGGTGTTGAAATGAATTTTGTGAAATGATGGTGAGTATAGTTGTTAGCTTGTTACTTTTTTTAATGTCCATATCTGGCAAAATAAAAGGTTGGCATACTAGATTGGTTCCTGACCCTCACTTTTGAAAGTTGCTGGCAGTCCAATTCTGAGGACCCTGTCACATTAGAACAAGTGAGCTGGTATCACAGCTGCATGGATTTCCTATTGCCTAACCTTTCAGGGTAGCGTTTGCTGCTCTAAGTAATGGTTAAGAATATATGAAGCAGTCATGTGTTGTTGGGAAAGAACACTTGGCTGTAAAACATGGCAGTTTCACGTACTTTTCTGCATACTGAGCTGCAAAAGTAGTGCATTGTCATGTCTTTATAGGAGTTATCTGAAATGTCCTCTCTCTCTCTCTCTAGCTGCTGATGAAGAAGCCTTTGAAGATAACTCTGAGGAGTACATAAGGAGAGATCTGGAAGGATCTGGTAATGGATTTGATTTTTATCTGTTGGTCTATTAGCAAGCCAGTTTTAAAGTTGCTCTTGGTAGTAAATGTGGGGAGGAGTGGGAGTTAGGATTAGCGTGTCATTTCATTTGGCTTTCATTGAAGATCTGTTTTCCTTGAACTTGTACACCTTAAAAAGCAGCTCTTATATGAGCTGTGTTAGTTGAATCAGTTGCTTTTTTTTTTTTTTTATTCTTATTAGTGCTTGTCATATTACCATGACCTTTTCAGTTTCATTCTCATTTTGTGTTTCTTGGGGGGCGGAAAAATGTTCTTTTCATTGTTTTTGTTGCTGATGGCTATCAGATAGCAGTTTGTCTTCTTGTAACTTGATCAGTTAGTTGGTGGTGGTTTCTTTCTCTCATGATGTATTTCCCTTTGGTTTTGTAGATATTGATACTAGACGCAGGGCTGCTTGTGATCTAGTACGAGGATTATGCAAGTTTTTTGAGGGACCTGTGACTGGAATCTTCTCTGGTTATGTTAATTCCATGCTGCAGGAATATGCAAAAAATCCATCTGTCAACTGGAAACACAAAGATGCAGCCATTTACCTAGTGACATCTTTGGCATCGAAAGCCCAAACACAGAAGGTGAATCTTTTCAATCCAGTTTTGTTTTGAAAACAGACTTGTCAGTAACCACAAAAGTAAAAAAGAAGTAATATATTTCTGGAGGACAGCCTACTCTAATATATAACCTATTAGTTCTGATTAGAATTTGTGTGATCTCCAGGGATGACTTTATGTTGCTGTCTGAAGCACCTGGGTTTCTTACGGACCAAAAAACCTGACAGATGCCACACTTGTTCCTTTAGCCGAGACTCCGCCATCTTTAATTTAGGGAAGTTTCTTTGTTGTCCATTAAGATAGTCTTGATTTATTTTTAGGGAGTTTGTCTTTTGACGTGTTCATCTCCATTTTTAAACTGGTTTTCTAAAGTTCCAATATGGTAGATGTATAAATTTAAGCATTTTGTGTTATTTTACCCTGTTACAAACTTGTTTTGCAGCATGGAATTACACAAGCGAATGAACTTGTAAACCTGACTGAATTCTTTATGAACCACATTCTCCCTGATTTAAAATCGGCTAATGGTGAGTTCGGTGAAAAAAACATTGTATACCACTTATAACAATATACCTGCCATTTTTTTATTTGCAGTGTTATTTTATATTACAAAATAAGTACCATTGTGGCAAAAGTCATAATAGGGTCTCCAAATCACTGTTATACTGAAAACATTTAATTCCTGTCCTTGTTGCAGGAGTTTCTGTTATTGAATAAAATCTCAAATGCTTCCCCCAGATTTTGCCCAGGTGAAATTAACTTTCTATAAAGAACATGTTGCTTGTGTAGAAGGAAAGTAGAAACAAAACTAAATTGTAACTCAGCTTTTTGTTTTCCGGGTATAAAGTCTAGGAATTACACTTTCATTTTCTTTTCCTTCTCACTTGAAAAATGCACTCTTAAAAAATGAAGTTTAAAGTACTTGAAACTGATAAAAAGTATGGATAATTTCCTATGTTGATGAAACTATGTTAAGCAAGATACATAGATACTCCCCTTTTTAAAACTTCCTAAATGGAAAATTTACACTAAAAGGTAGGGAGAATATTGTAATGAACTTACAAGTTAATATCATCTAGCTTCAAATATTTTTATCAATTGGCCAATATTATATCCCTTTCACTAATTTATTTTGCCCCCACTAGTGCAATTTAAAGCAAATCTCAGCCAGAGAGACATGCTATTGATTCAGAATAGCTTCCATTCTGGAAAAAAGATGATATGGTCATTAGTTCATGGTCCAAATCATTTTTATTCAGTTATGTAAGTAAATGTGTTCATTTGTTATGAAACTTAAAGGTAAGGGGAAAAAATTAAATTATTTATAATCTTAACCAGAATTAATAGCTGCATAGCAGATCGTTATATAATTAAGCTTCAATTACGTACTTGACATTTTTGTTACCAAAACCTGTTTTAAAAATCTGATGATAGGGCCGGCCGAGTGGCTCAGTTAGTTAAGAGCTCGCTCAAAAGTGCAAGCTCTGAGCAATAGAGTCGCCGATTCAATTCCCGGCCCAAGCTGAGCTGCCAACAGGTGGCAGGATGGCTCAGCAAAAAAAAAAAAAAAAAAATCTGATGATGTTGCCACCAATTTGGGAGTAATAGTCCTTAGCACTTAAATAACTTTGACTTATTTTTTTAATAGTGAATGAATTTCCTGTCCTTAAAGCTGATGGTATCAAATACATTATGATTTTTAGGAATCAAGTAAGTAGCTTTTCATTTCTATGTTGTTATGTGCCATGTAATCTCTTAAGAGTTATTTTGTACCAGCTTCTCTTCCCTTCAGTGCATTTGTATGACATCACATCTAATAAAATTAATAACTCCTTAAGAACTTACAATTCCAGACCATGCTTAATTTTCCTCAGTTGTCTTAAAATGTCATTTTACAGTGATAAATGTAAATATAGTGTAAAATGTCATTTTACCATAGTGTATGTTGGAATTTTGCCAACCTCATACACAAGAAATGGTATCTTATTGCAGTTTTAACTTGCATTTCTCTTATTTTGTGCTTAACATTGTTTTAGAGTTATTCTTTAAGCAGATGTTATAGTTTATTTTTTAATAGCTGCGTAGTATTCCATCATAAGACTCATGCCATAGTTTATTTCCTGTGGATGATTTTTTAATCTCTTGATTTATAATTTTTGTGTCTTTGGCAAGTATTTACCAAAGTTATATTCAACCCTATGAAGCTGTTCTATTTTAAAGTCTAGTGGATAGTCTAAATTTTTAGAGGCTTTTAATGAAGATTAATATTCTTATTCCCCCCACCCCCTTTTTTTAATAAGAGAAGGTGAGGCACAGACAGCTTGAATGACTTTTCCAAGAACACTAGCTATGGAAAAGTATAGTTCTTAATACTAATGAAACCTTAGCCTGCTTTTCCATGATATTATTTTATGGTGTGTTCATTTATCTGCAAGATTTTACCCCACTCATAGTTTCTGTGCTCAGAAAGAGAATTGGAAAAGTGAATGTGAATTGATTATATTGAGGTACTTTCTCAACCAATCATTTCCCATTGTAACAGTTGGAAAAACTAACTTTTTAGAAGCAGCAAGCCCTTATCTTTTACTCAAAGATAGCATCATTGAGTTAGAGTTATGTATATTATTGTATTTTCCAGGTACCAAAAGAGCATCTTTTAGTCTCTGTCCCTCTCTTGATCAATCATCTTCAAGCTGAAAGCACTGTTGTCCATTCTTACGCAGCACATGCTCTGGAAAGACTGTTTACCATGAGGGGCCCTAACAGCGCTGCCCTGTGAGTCCTGGCTCCCAAGCCACTTAACTTCTGTAGCGGGGAGGGGGGCATTCTGTAGTGGTCAGGACTGTCACTGAATGTATTCATAATTGTATTAATTGCTGGAAAAATACATGTACTTTTTACTTATTTATACTATGTCTCATTCTGAAAGGACTTGAGGTAGGGTACCAAAATAGATACATTATGGTAACAAAATTAAATAGAGGAAATTAGAACAAAAGAAAATAAATGGGCTAAGTTTAATAAACAGAAATGTATGTCAGAGGATGCTGTACAGTAGTCAAAGAAACTCCTGAATTTTATGTGGAGTCTTCTAGAAATCAAGGCAAAGAGGGAAATTTGGTGAGTTAAAAGTTTCACAGTGTCCGTGAGATTAAAATTGAAAGCTATTCAAAAGGCATCTCAGAAGTGGGTCTTCATTAAGGGAATACTGTGTGTAGCAGCGTTCTAAGCAGCATCAGGCAACAGGATTATTTTCACCGGGCTGTTTTTCTAATCTTACTTAGTGCTGAGATATGACATAGCTGAGTGAAAATAATTCTCTGGGGTCCAAGATAGTAGCTTAGCTCTTCTGGCCTGATCCAAGGATAAAACGTACAGGAATGGATGGTCTGCATGTCTTTCAGGCCATTCTTCAACAGTGTTATTTGTTGAAACTGAGCTTTGGGTAAGAGATGGTAAACAATTTAGATTTTCTTCATCAAGAACTTGGAAGTGCAGGTATTCTCAGTGGCCAATTAAGGGTTGAAAGGACATCTTTCGAGGTGAGTCAAGACTACCTATCTTCAGGCCTAGAAAGTATGCAGAAAACGGCTCTGAATCTGTTCCACCTCCAGGAAAAATAGATGACTGTGACCCCCGGGGTCTGAGTTCTGTTCTTGATGGTGATAGGAACCAGGGATGTCCTTAACAGCTTTAGATGATGGGTTTGCCTGGGTTTTGGTTTATTTAATTGTGTTTGGTCCCAGATGTACCTTCTTAGGAACTGAACATGAGCACATGTAAAAAATTATTTACCTAAGCTGTGTGCTGAAGATCAGTGATGGGAGATGGCTCACTTTTATGCCGAGAAGTGTGATTTAGTAGTTGCCAAGGGTATTCCAAAGTGACAAGCTCAAGAGTTGGCAGTGACTGAAAGCTGTTTTTTCATCTATAGCTTTACAGCTGCAGAAATCGCACCGTTTGTTGAGATTCTGCTAACAAACCTTTTCAAAGCTCTCACACTTCCTGGCTCTTCAGAAAATGAATATATTATGAAAGGTAGGCCGTTTTCCTGGTGTACAGACTATAAGTATCTAATCTCAGATTAAACGGTAAAAGACTGACTTGTATACTGTTTGCCAAGAATTAGGTAGGTTTGGATATTTTTAAATGAAGGATATTGTTTTGTTTGTTATTAGCAGTGTTTTCAGGAAAAGTTTTATCCTAACTTGATAGAGAACCCCTTATTAAAGTAGCAAACTCCTTTTTTCTGTTTCCTAGATTGAATTTCTTGAGGGCAAAAGTCAGGTCAGACAACACTTATTGCACACTAGGTCTTGGTGTGAACCCCACACGGATCCTGTCGGCCAGGGACACAGGCAGTTGTAACCACCTGCCAGGTGCTACATTAGGAGTGTCTTGGTGACAGCTTTGACTTAAGGGACAGTCTCAGTCTCATTCACTGTTACATTCCAAGAGCCTAGCACAGCGTCGGATTCATAGGAAATGCTTTTCAGAGAAGCTCCCTGATGCCTCTGTCCCGGGTCAGGCCCCCCCCAGTGTGAGTGTGAGTGAGTGAGTGAGTGTGTGCGTGTGTCTGTGTGTCTAAGTGTATGTGTGTCTGTGTGTCTAAGTGTATGTGTGTGTTTTCAGCACTGTATTTCTCCCAACAGTGTAGTTACTGTTCATTCCTCTGAGGCAGCAAACTAGTCTGATCTTGTTGTGTTCCTAGGGGAGGTAAGAACACCCAGGATGTAATCCCTTCTCAGTAAACACTGGTGTGTGAGTGAAAGATTCTGTGCCAGCCTGGATGAGAGGAACTTAACCCAGCTCAGGACAGGCTTTCTTTAGCAAGTGGTGTTCCCGGCTGAGGTGATGGATAGTAGCAGTTAGCAAGTTGGAGGGGAAATCTTTGGCTCATACAGAGAAAACATCATTGCAGAGTTTAGTGGGCAGGAGAGGATAACTTTCTATCCCTTGTGCCTGGCACATAGTACGTGCCCTACTAGTAAACACCTATTCTGTTTGTGCAGAAGTGGCCGTCATACATTTTTAGCTTAATTAATGTATTCATCTCCTAGGCCAGATGCTTTTTGGTATCTTTTAATGAGCAGTGTTTTTGCAGTGTGGGCTCTCCATAGCTTTATATGTAGTTTTGGACTTTTCTGAGGCTCTAATCTCGTTAGGAGGGATGGGCAGTGGGCTCCTCTTTTGGGCCGGCGGCAATCCAGCAGGCTAGGGCTAAACATTTCCCACCACTTAGTTCTAAGAGAAAGAGACTCAAAGCAGCGCTGTTTCTTCCTCCTCCTCTTTGCCTCTTTAGTCACCTTTTTTTCTAAGTGTCCCTTTTTTAATTCTTTAAGCCTTAGGCCCAGCTAAATTTCATTGCCAATCCTTGGCCTAATTTTAAAACGAAGGGAAAATTAGATTATTTCAAATGTAGAGAGCCGTCTTGGGATTTAAGGGTCTTAAATTTTTAGTCGATGAATCAGTGGGCTTTTCCCCCCCAATCACTGTTGTGTTCTAAAGTTTAACTGAACTATTTGTTTTTGCTGTTTTTGTATTTTCCAGCTATCATGAGAAGTTTTTCCCTCCTACAAGAAGCCATAATCCCCTACATCCCTACTCTCATCACTCAGCTTACACAGAAGCTGTTAGCCGTTAGTAAGGTAACCAAACCAGTTTGAAAGTACAGTTGATTTTTAATTTATGCTCCAGACTGCAAGTCAGGACTCCTTGGCGATAGGTCAGACTTAGGAAAAGGCCTTTGAACTCTCCCTGATCTGACAATTAGCAACATTTTTTTTTTATGTACATTTCTGAAAGGGTGGGGATGGCATTAGATTGGAGACATGGCAGCACACACCTTTAAGTGTAGGCTTAGAAACTTGACAACATTTTTCTCAGTAAACAAGTAACTTGTTCATTGAAAAAAATTGAGAAAGTACAGATGATCTGGAATGATCTTAGGAAAGTGGGCTTTGTACCAAATAGACACAAAAGAGGCTATCCGGACTTCTATAAAATGATA
Organism: Hipposideros armiger; assembly: GCF_001890085.2. NCBI lineage: Eukaryota > Metazoa > Chordata > Mammalia > Chiroptera > Hipposideridae > Hipposideros > Hipposideros armiger. The sequence goes on from NW_017731404.1 coordinate 693,197, forward strand.
ATTAACTGTTCTTTTCCCCAAAAAATAAGGTTCAATCCTTCTTTGATCAAAAATTTTACAGATATTTTTATTGATATTTAAATATTAAGCTTTAGAAAGTGAAAAATCAGTTCCAGGCTGATGAAATTCCTTTATAGATGATTATTTCTAATAACTATTAAAGGACAGAAATTCATAGGAAGTATTGGAGGGATTTGGGAGAGCAGGGATTATTTTCCCACTGAGTTCTGTCTGTGTAAGGGTCTTGGGTACTTTCAGTCACGGGGAATTTTAAGAGAAAAGCAGGGTCCTGCCCCATGTCTCAATCCCTCCCCTGCACTCATCCTTCCTAGTTCATCAGCTTTCTATGGTAGCCTTCCAAGAAGGATTTTGTTAGAAGAAAAATAGGATTTTGTTACTTAAAAACTGAAAACAGCTGATAGGATTGTCACTGTAGATACAGACATTGAAGCCCGTAGAGGTTAAGGTTTGTCTAAGGTCCCACACAAGGCTAGTGGCAGAGCCAGGACTTGTATGTCCCTGCTCGTTTCTGCCACCACCATTTACAGTGACAGCTCTGAGGAGAACGCATGGGTTTAAGCCAAGTTCCTTACAGCACTGGCAGCTAAAGCTTGTGTTGTCACCTCCCTGTGACTGAAATATTTTTTCATAGTAGACTTTTGCTCATTTTTTAAAAAGTCCAAATAAACAGGTATTAGCATGTATTGTTTTGTTTTCTGAAAAGTCATTGTAAACTTTTAATGTATATGCAGGCTTTTTAATGTAATTGGTGTTTTTCTTAGTGATTTTTTTTTTTAAAGGCGGCATCTCAATGTATTTTAGAAAGGTTAGGTGTATTTTATTTTAAATGACATTTAATTTAGTCATTTGGATTATTAAAGTAATAAGCTTTTTTTTTGCTTTTTTTTAAATTTCAGAACCCAAGCAAACCTCATTTTAATCACTACATGTTTGAAGCAATATGTTTATCCATAAGAATTACTTGCAAAGCCAACCCTGCTGCTGTTGTAAATTTTGAAGAGGCTTTGTTTCTGGTGTTTACTGAAATTTTACAAAATGATGTACAAGGTAAGTTAAAGGACATTTTCTTTCTAACTGAATAAAATTATTAGAGTTATAAAACACAGCCTAAGAGATATGTGCCTTTTGTGCTCCTGAAGCTGACAGCTCTTGTTTTCATTTTGATCAACAGAGTTTATTCCGTATGTCTTTCAAGTGATGTCTTTGCTTCTGGAGACACACAAAAATGATATCCCGTCTTCCTATATGGCCTTATTTCCTCATCTCCTTCAGCCAGTGCTTTGGGAAAGAACAGGAAACATCCCTGCTCTAGTGCGGCTTCTCCAAGCATTCTTAGAACGCGGTTCAAATACAATAGCAAGCGCCGCAGCTGACAAAATTGTGAGTTGGATTTATTTTTATTTTAACTTTAATTTACTAAGGTATTGGGTTGTCGGAAAAGTCATGATGTACTTTTTCTGGTTTTCATTGCAAAAATATGTCATGACTTTTCCGACAACTCAGTAGCTGAGAGAAACCAGGGATGGCAGACATTAAAAAATTCTTCATTTACAATAAACTTAATAAAAAGGGAAGTGATTGTTAGTAAATTTTAATGTATATTTTATTAGAATTAGGTATACTTTAAGTTAGTTATCTCCATGGTGGAAAATAAAAAAATAAGAGCCAAATAGATTGATTTCAAGAACTTAACTTGAAGGGTTTATTGTGGTGGGATATTTTTTGTCTACATTTCAAAAGTAAGAACTAAAGAAAAAATGCTAATTAGATTATTACCTGTTTTGTTTTTTTTTTTTAGATTGTAGTATGCACTGTTTTCCAAGCTATATCACCTGTTTAACTTTCGGAATAATTAATCCTTTTAACTGATTATTTTATCTAATTTGTTGCAGCCTGGGTTATTAGGTGTCTTCCAGAAGCTGATTGCATCCAAAGCCAATGACCACCAAGGTTTTTATCTTCTAAATAGTATAATAGAGCACATGCCTCCGTGAGTATGACTAGACCCTCATAGTACATTTAATCAAGGATTCTGTCAGATACACTCAGGAAAGAAAATGCTGACTATATTTTGTTGCTTTTATTCAATTCCTTAGTGAGTCAGTTGACCAATACAGGAAGCAAATCTTCATTCTACTATTCCAAAGACTTCAGAATTCCAAGACAACAAAGTTTATTAAAAGTAAGTAAAATGCTAAAATAAAGTAAAATGCTTTGGGTGTTCCTACAGATTAATGAAAGAAAGTAGCTAAAACCCTTAGGCTTTCTGGTTACATATAAACTTTTTGTCACTTATAAATGTTATATATAAAATGCATTAAGGTGTATGTATTCCTCCAACACTAAATCAGTTTCAAATATATTATGTTCCAAATACTTTTAGTAGGAATAATATTATAAAGAAATAGAGACACTGCATGCAAAGACGTTTTATTCCTATACTGTAAAGGTAGAAATTCTGTTAAATTGTATGAAAAGGCAAGTATTGATGCTAAAGTTAGTTGTTGGGTTTTAATGATGACGAATATTTTATTGGGCAGACTTGCACTAAATCGCTTGTTGAGTGCAATGAGACTTCTTCCGTATTGATAATCTGCATCTCCTTTCAACAGGTTTCTTAGTCTTTATTAATTTGTATTGCATAAAATATGGGGCGCTGGCACTACAAGAAATATTTGATGGTATACAACCAAAGTAAGTTTGTTTTTATTTTCTTTTTAAAAGTGAAAAAATGGACTTCTTTTAGCATAAACCAGTATCTGTTTTATAGATGATTTAATAGTTCTTGGTGCAGTAATAGTATCTGTGGTTTTCAAAATATTCTCATGGTGTTGGGTCATAAAGAAGAAAATCCTTTTAAACATTTTCCTAATTCCCCAAGCTACTCCCCACTTTGGCATTCTCTACAGCCAGTGTCCTATGCGACGTTAGATGGTCCGTGTCCCCAGGAGCCTGCCTTTGTTCAGGTCAATAGCGTGACTTTTCAAATGAGAAAAGTTTGGATAGATAAAACTTTGGTGTGTATGCAAAGCAATATAGTTAGGTGGCATTCCCCATTAAGTAGAGAAAGGAAGGATATAAGGAAATTGGAGAAAAACTCAAGTTAGATCCCTGTATTCGTATCAAAAAAAAAAAAATTCCAAATTGAATACAATGTAAAAAATGAATTAACCTGAAGAGTAGTCCTACCAGAAAATATGCTTTCTAGCAATAAAGGATTGTGAGGAAATCGGTCTCCATGCACTGCTAGTTGGGTGCCTAAATTGGCATGATCTTTCTACAGAGCAAAAGTCACCCTTTATATAGAGCATTAAAATGTCCATACTCTTTAATCCCACTATTTCTACTTCAAAGAACTTATTTTACAAATGTATAAACTGAGACATTTGCATCATTTAGAATCATGAAAAACTTCTAGGATGTTTGGATTTTACAACAACATAGAATGATTGGCATATCTTTTTTTTAAATATAGCCATTAACATTTAGTTACAGGTATGCAAGCATAGAAAGTTGGGCAGTTTATAATTTAACAATGTTAAAACTAGTTATTTAGGTGATTCTTTTTTCTTGCTCTTATCCCTAGTTTCTAATTTCTAATTTTTTAAAGATTTCTTAATTTTTAAAAAAACAAGATAAAAAAAATGGCTGAAAAGATTCTACTTGCACATCTGCTTATGTAATGTTCACAAAAGATGGCGATTGGCCTAAGGGTAGAGGTTTGATGCTTTGTCATCCCTAGGTCTCTTCCATGCAGCTGATCAAAATATAGCAGCCTTGTTATTTTGTAAAGTTTTATTATAGGAAGCATTTCACTATTTAATTATAGTGGTAGTCTAATATCAACTGGGTTTATTTGCTTCGATTAACAGAATGTTTGGAATGGTTTTGGAAAAAATCATTATTCCTGAAATTCAAAAAGTATCCGGAAATGTAGAGAAAAAGATTTGTGCGGTTGGCATAACCAAATTACTAACAGAATGTCCCCCAATGATGGACACTGAGTATACCAAGCTATGGTAAGTTGTCTCAAGTTGTTGGAAATTACAGCTTTCTTCCCTTATGACTGCAGAATTAACCAAGCTTATTCTCTTCAGGGCTAAGAGAATTGGGTTCTGGTTTTGGCCTCTCCACTAGCAACCACCAGATCCAACACATAACTTGTGGATCCTTCTCAGCCTAAAAAGATCTTGTTTCCTGATTCTTAACTTTCTTGGGGAGGGGGGGCAGTTAGGGGACATTCATGATCCCCTTGAGAGTCTGGTGAAAGTCCCTGCTCTAGATGATCTCTAAGGCTAGCTTATGATATAGATGCCCAGGTAAAGCGCCTTAAGTCTTTAAGAGGAGAATCTGAACAGGCTAAAAGATCTTCCATGCTTGTGCCCAATATCCGGCAGACTTAGCTTTTCTTGACCTCTTGTTTCACCTTTTCTTGTTACGGTTTCACTCAGGCAGCTCCTTCCATAAAGTGATCTGACAACTTGAGGCTTATTTCTTCTGACTTCTAGCATTGAATCTCCTTGGTTTAGGTTGAGTCACATAGCCTAACTAGCCAGGCCTGGGTCACACAGCCAGTTTGAAAGCCCTGGGGATAGAGTAGTTTTCAAAAGAGAAATTGGGGTGCTGCAGCTAATAGAAGTGAAAGATGGTTTCTGGGTAGGCATAAGCACTGCTGTCCATCTGAATTTCAGCAGTCTGTTACTCTGGAAATGGTGAGTCTGTAATTTGTGCTTCTGAGGAATTGCTGTTTGTTCTTTAAATTTTCAAAGTACTTAATCTTTTGTCTTCTTGCTTTCTTCTAATCCAGGACTCCTTTATTGCAGTCTCTGATTGGCCTTTTTGAGTTACCTGAAGACGATACCATTCCTGATGAAGAACATTTTATTGACATAGAAGATACACCAGGATACCAGACTGCCTTCTCACAGTTGGCATTTGCCGGGAAAAAAGAGCATGATCCCGTAGGTCAGATGGTGAACAACCCCAAGATTCACCTGGCACAGTCACTTCACAAATTGTCCACTGCGTGTCCGGGAAGGGTAAGGTCTTGGTGTGATTGATGGAGACCTTTACCGGAAGGGAAGAGGGTCGGAGGAGTTCTGGTGCCTGTTGTCATGGGTGGGTCAGCGTAATCAGCATCCCATGCAGTTACAGTCAGGGCTTAGTTTTCTTTAGTTAAAATGATAGGCCCGCCTTTTTTGGTAGTATGTGCTGCAGAAAATATTTTAGGAGTAAAATATTTCAGGGGATGAAGTCCTTTGACTAGAAATAGATTTATTTTTCCAGGTTGAAATCTTTCAATTATTAAAATGTAGGCTTTTATTGATTTTATTCACTGCAGCCAAAAATTAAATAATGGAATATGGAGTAATCCCTAATAATGGCTGTATAACTAACTCTATTAGTACTGTTTATATAGTCTTAAGATAAATTTATATTTTTAATTGTTTTATTATGGAAAACCTCAAACATATAGAAATACCACAATGAACCGTCATGTGCCCACCTTCAATAACTACTAATCTGCCAGTTTTCTTTGATTCATTCCTTGTTTCTTTGCTGGAGAATTTTAGAGCAAGCCTTCAGCAGCATGTCCTTTCAACCCATATGTACTCATAGGACATTTTTACACATCATAAGCACAATGCCTCTATCACATTGAACAATAGTAATGTCTTACTGATCTGCTTTTCAGACCTACACGTTTTTGAAGGCTTAAAAGCAGCTGAGTTATTTGGGAATCTTTTTAACAGTTACCGATGACAGATTGCCTTTCTCAGAGCTACGGCAGCTCTCCTGTAGACGATGGGGTTTGTGATGCTATGCCAGGATCACCAACCGCAGTTTCCTGTCTCTTCTAGGTTCCATCAATGGTGAGCACCAGCCTCAATGCAGAAGCGCTCCAGTATCTCCAGGGATACCTTCAGGCAGCCAGTGTGACACTGCTTTGAACTGTGTTTAGTGATGTGGCTAAGTCCAGGAAGGTTTCTGAGGAAATCAGGTAGACTTCTTCTCAGCACAGCTGCACAGAAACAAAGCAAGTTTTCCTTTTGAACCGTTCACAAATTCCATCTTGTAAAGAATATTAAATGTTTCTTAAAGCTGACCCTTGAGCACATTAGGTGGTTTGTGTGATCATAAATATAAATGGGTGGTTTTTCCAGTTTGCAGCTTCAAGGGACAAGTATTAATGTTCAGTATACGACATTGATTTGAGTTGAGCGTTTGCACTGTGTGGATAATCTTAAAATTTTGATGGACACTGCTGGACTGGAGACTATTCTGTTACTAAACCTTTTTGTTTTGAGGCTCTTGCCATCTTGTGTTTTTCTTGTCCTTGTACTTTTGTCTGTTCAGTTTTTATTTGGAAATGTGTGTAAGTAGAGAGTCCCTAGTGTGACTTGCCAAGAAGTGCACATTTCATAGTTTTAAGCCTGTAAAATCACAATAAAAAAGCCCTAAAATATGTAACTAAGAACATCTTAAGGACAGGTTTTTAATGCTTTGACCCTCTTATGAAGAAGAATTTCTTTAAAATTTTCCAAATAATTCACTCAAATTAGTCTTTTTACAAGGGAACATTAATACCCTTCTTTGGGGTTGCTGCATGATACTTGGCAAAGGCTATTAAGCTCAGGTGTGGCAGGAGAAGGCAGCCATGAAGGGGACGAATTCATTTACCTATTTCTGGGCTTCCTTCCTTATAAATTGACGTGAGAGAAAAACTTGGCAACGTTGAAGCCACAATAGACAGGTCAGGGAAAAAGTTTCTCAGACCCGATGCAAAAGGAGACCCACCTGAGAAGAGGGGAACCAAATGAGAAGAGGTTTATTTACCTCGCACCAGAAAAACGGTCCGTATTCTTGCAGGCAGTTAGAGTCAACTCTTCTGCGTTTGGAGGAGAAAATGCTTGCTGCTTCCAGGACTTGCAGCAAATATCAGCTGAAAACACAGATCCTGCTCTGTCTCCAACTGGGTCCTCATGGAAAAAGGGAGTCCAGCCCACAGGTCCTGCCACTCCCAGTCAGAGCAGACCTAAGGATCCTAGGAAGGCTGGACAGCCCCACTCCTGAGGTCTGAACTTAAGCTGGAGCCAACCCTACAGAGAGCCTCCTCTGTCGTGACTACAAAGTTTAGGCCAGAGCAAGTTAAAAAGTCCCTGCGATGGTCCTGCCGAGGATCGTGGCCAGTCAGTGAGGCTGCAGACCTTTCCCAAGGAGGCTGTCTGGTCATCGAAGTAAGTAAACACTTCCCATGACCTAAATTATAGAAGCACCACCTGAAGACTAAATGAACAGAAGTCCTATTACTAAGGAGATGAAGAAGCCCCAACAAGACTGGTAGGAGGGGTGGGGAGGTCCCCATACATTCACAGTGTGGCAGTTAAGAACTGGGAGGGACATCTCGGCTAAGGAGGCCCCTACTGAGGAATGAGGGATCCCAGCCCCACACTCAACTCCCCAGCTGAGGGCACCAGTGCTGGGAGGAAGAGTGCCCATCATGCGGCTGTGAAAACCAGCATGGGTTGCATCCAAGTGAGACGGAGGGCTGCTGGCATCCCGGGCCTTCTCATAAGTGACCTGTGCACAGACTCGCTCACTCAGGGCTCCAGTGCCACCAGGGCAGCAGCTCAAAACCGCAGGGGATGTGAGAGGAACAGAAGCTTCCAGGCCAGAGCTAGAGGGTTAGGACAGTTCCTTCCTGGGACAAAAGCAGCACTGGCAGGCACCACTGCACCTTTGTTGAGTCCTTCCCCCACCCAGCTGGCAGGCTTGGGTGGGCGCCAGTCACAGCTCTCCGTTCATCTAACACCAATCCCCCAACGAAGCCACTTGCAGTGGCTTTTCCACACAAGCGACCTGCCTTCGTGGGCACTGAGAACTTTCCTAAAATTTCTCACAGGTCCACAAACCTGACCCAAACAGTAGCTGGCCTGGGTGTACCCTGTGCCTCTTGTTAAGCAGCCCCAAGCCTGATACAAGCAGCGAATGGTTCAAACTGCATGGTACCTCCTATCAGCCACAAGCCTGGCCTCAGTTCGCAGCGAAGCCTCTCCCAGGCGTCTCCAAGCCCAGCCTCAGTAGCAGCCAACTGCAGATCACTCTGTTGCTCCAACCAGGTGGCCCCAAGCCAGGCATGAACAGTGGGTGCACCAGAGCCCCTCCTGTAACGCTCCAGGTCCAACATACCCAGTGGCTGCTTTCAGATCCCACCAGAGCACCACCCAATCAACTCCACAAAGACACCCAAAGGTCATACTTGGCTGGCACGGGAGCCCATTTAAAGCGATCTCTGCTGTGGGGTCAGTCCTTGCACAATAGCTTGTCTGCTCTAGCTGTGGCCAGACCTCACAGCCAGTCAGCCTGAGGGTCAGTCCTCCCCACTGACATGCCAACAACAATCAAGACTAAACAACAAGGGCACAGGACACCCCTAGAGCACCCAGCTCAGGAACAGGGAGACTGCCACGGCCCCTGAAGACACCTACATAAGGCTTCTCTGCCAGGACTGGCAGACATAGCAGCCTTACCTAATACATAGAAACAAACACAAGGAGACAGCCCAAATGAGACAAACATGTCCCAAATGAAAGAACAGGACAAAACTCCAGAAAAAGACTAAATGAAATGCAAACAATCTGCGAAACACAGAGTTTAAAACACTGTTCAAGATGCTCAATGAACTTAGGTGAAGAAGAAGTGAACTCCTGAGAACTTCAACAGAGAGAGAAAAAAACCATTAAAAAAAAAACAATCAAATGAAAATATATGGAATCAACAGATTAGACGAAGCAGAAGATTGAGACAATGTAGCAGAAAACACCCCATCTGAACAGTCAAAAGAAAAGAGAAATTTTTTTAAATGAGGATAATTAAAGGGACCTTTGGGACAACATCAAGCAAGACAATATTCACATACATATGGGCACCAGGAGGAGGAGACCAGCGAGCAAGGGATTGAAAACCTATTTGAAGAAATAATGACTGAAAACTCATACAAGTCCAGGAAGTGCAGAGTCCCAAACAATATGAACACAGAGGCCCACATCAAAACACATCATAAAATGCCAAAAGCTAAAGACAAAGAACCTTAAAATTAGCAAAAGAAATGCAGTTAATTACCTACAAGGGAGCTCCCATAAAGACTCAGTTGATTTCTCAAACTTTGAAGACCAAAGGGATTGGCATGAAATATTCAAAGGGGTTGGAAGACCTACAACCAAGTTAACCCAGCATCTAGGCTATCATCTAGCATTGAAGGAGAGATAAAAGTTGCCCAGACAAGGAAAAGCTAAAAGAATTCATCACTGCTAAATCAGTATTACAAGAAATGTTAAAGGGACTTCTCTAAGTAGAAAAGAAAATATAAAAAATGTGAATAAGAAAATACAGAAAAAAAATTCTCACTGACAAAGGCAAACACTAGTACAAAGGTTAAAAGGCAAAAGTAGGAAGATCATGTGTAATTAAAACAAGGGATACACGCAAACACAAAAGTAAAAAAATGACATGTGCAGGGGGTGAGTAAAAATTGTACTGATTTTAGAATGTGTTTGAACTTAAGCAACCATTAACTTTTAAAAATAGACTGCTATAAACATTGCATGGTGTATATATGAAGCACATGGTAACAACAAACCAAAAATCTACAAGAGAAAAGAAGTAGAAATCCAAAAAATGCTATATAAAGTCATCAGCATACAAGAGAGCATGAGACTAAGAAAGGAACAAAGAATGACAAAAACAAAAGAATAAAATGGCAGTAACTACATTCCTATCAATAATTACTTTAAATGTAACCATGGATTGAATGCCATAATCAGAAGACATACAGTGGCTGAATGGATTAAAAAAAAAATAAGACGAATACGTATGATGCCTACAAGAGATGGACTTCAGATCGAAAGACAGACTGAAAGGGAATGGGAAACAGTATTGCGTACAAATGGAAAAAAACAAACTGGGGTAGCAATACTTGTATCAGACAAAGCAGGCTTTAAAACAAGGGCTGCAGCAAGAGAAGAAGGGCATTTCACAACAATAAAAGGATCAATCCAACAGTTCACACCCAGAGTAGGAGCACTTAAATACAGAGGGTACCAAAAAAATGTATATATACATTTTAAGAAAGGAAAACTGGATTAACATTGTAATAATATATACCAATAACAAAAGATGACAAAACAAGTTACGTTTGACTTCTGCCATTACAAGAGGTGCTCAAAGTGGTGACCATCAGCATCCAGACACTTCTGATTACAGCGACCTACTGCTTGAGCAACGTGGACCAAAGTGTCCTCTTGTGTACACATGTTTTTGGCACTCCAGTATATAAAGCAAAACTGATGGACATAAAAGGTACTTGAACAGTACTAGTAAGGTACTTAAACACCCCACTGACATCAATGGATAGATCATCCAGGTAGAAAATCAACAACAGTGCCCTTAAATGACACATTAGACAAGATGTACTTGATATTTTTAAGACATAAAAGCAGCAGAATAAATACATTCTTTTCAAGTGCACATGAAACATTTTCCAGGATGGACCACATGTTAGGCCACAAAACAAGTCTCAATAAATTTTAGAAGACTGAAATATCAAGTATCTTTTCCGATCATAATGGTATGAAATTAGAAGTCACAAGAAGAAAACTGAAAAGCATACAAACAAGTAGAGGCAAAATAACATGCTACTAAACAATGAATGGGTTAATGAAATCAAGGAAGAAATCAAAAGGTACTATGGAGAGAAATGAAAATGAAAACAACACACCAAAATCTATCGGATACAACCAAAGCAGTTCTAAGGGAAATTTATAGTAATACAGGCCTATCTCAAGAAACAAAATTTAAATCTAACCTTACACCTAAAAGAACTAGAAAATTAAGAACAAAGACTAAGTCTAAAAGAAAACCAAAATATCCATGAAACCAGGAGCTAGTTCTTTGAAAAGATAAAAACAAATTCGATCAAACTTTGGCCACACTCAACAAGAAAAAAAGCCCAAATAAAATAATGAAAGAGGAGAAGCAACAACCGACACCATAGAAATACAAAGGATTATACAAAAATACTATGAATTATGTATGATAAAACAAATTTGACAACCTGGAAGACATGGATAAATTCCTAGAAACCTCCAAACTTTCAAGGCTGAATCAGGAAGAAACAAAATCTGAACACACTGATAATTGCTAACAAAATCGAATCAGTTATCAAAAAACTTCAAACAAAAGCCATAGACGAGATGGCTTCACAGGTAAATTTTACCAAACATTCAAATATGTTCTTCTCAAACTATTCCAAAAGATTCAAGAGGAGGGAAGGCTCCCAAACTCATTTTCCGAGGCCAGCACTACCTTGATGTCAATACTAAAGACAGTACGGAAAAAGAAAATCATAGGCCAATATCCCTGATGAACATAAATGCAAAAATCCTCATATTAGCAAGCCAACTTAAATCATTAAAGAGAATACACCATGATCAAGTGAGATTTATACCTGGGATGCAAGGTAGGTTCAATAGCCACAAAACAATGTGATATACCACATAAAATGAAGAATAAAATAATATCAATAGGTGCAGAAAAAGCATTTGACAAAATCCAACATCAGTTTATGATTAAAAAAACAAAAAACTACAAAGCAGAGAGAGAGGGAACATACCTCAACATCAGGGTCATGAATGTCAAACCCACAGGTAACATCATATTCAGTGGGGAAAAGCTGAAAGCTTTTCTTTAAAATCAGGAACAAGACAAGGATGCCTATTTACCACTTTTATTTAATATAGTATTGGAAGTGCTAGCCATAGTAATCAGACAAGAAAAAGATATAAAAGGCATCCAAATTGGAAAGGAGGAAGTAAAACATTATTTGCAAATGACATGATACTATATAGAGAACCCTAAGGATTCCACCAAAAAACCAGTATAACTAATACATGAAATAACAGGATACAAAATTAATATTCAGAAATAAGTTGCATTTTTATATACCAATGATGCACTATTGAAATGAGAAATTAAGAAAACAATCCCACTTAAAATTGCATCAAAAAGAATAAAATACCGGGCCGGCCGAGTGGCACGTTGGTTAAGAACTGGCTTGGGATGCCAGAGGACCCCGGTTCAGATCCCACATATGAGGGCCAGTGACACTGCCTTCTACAGCTGGGATGCTGAATAGCAGCTCAACCTGGAGCTGGGCTGCCGTGGGTTGCCGGTGACAGCATAGGCTGCAGCCCCTGTGGCAGTGGGTTACCATGGGCTACCGTGTGTAGCCAGCAGCCAGCGTGAGCAGCCGTCCAGAAGCCGGCGACTGATCTGCCTCGCCCGGGAAGAGCACAATGATGGTGCCAACTTGGGCCAGTGAAGCAACGTCCTCCACAACTAGACTGAAGAACAAAAGGACAGCAACTTGTCTGTTCCCCTTCCCCCAATTCCCCAGCGCTGTTCCCCTCCCCCAATTCCCCAATAAAAAATCTTTTAAAAAAAGATGTGGTTCATAAACACAATGGAATACTATTCCACCATAAAAAGAATGAAACCTTAGTGTTTGCATCAACATGGACAGACCTAGAGTATTATGCTAAGTATGTCAGACAAATACCATGTTTCACATATATGTGGAATCTAAAAGGCAAAATAAAATAAACTCATAGATAAATTAATGGTTGCCAAATGGGTGGAAGGTTGGGAGGTGGGTGAAAAAGGTGAAGGGATTAAGAAGTACAAATTGTCAGTTATAAAAAGTCACGGGCAATTCCCCAATAAAATCTTTAAAAAAAAAAAAGTCACCGGGATGTAAAGTACAGCATAGGAAACGTTAATAATTTAACTACATACGGTGACAAGTACTAGACTTTTGGGGGTGATCATTTGGTAAGGTTATGTGAATGTCTAATCACTATGTTGTACACCTAAAACTAATGTAATATTGTATGTCACTTGTAACTGAAAAATAAATAATTAAAAAAAAACAACTTTCCAAGGAGAAGCAGGGTGGGGGCCCCAAGCTAAGCAGACTGCCGCAGGTGGCATGTCACTAACCCCCAGCCAAAGAACATCCTTCCTTGAGCTCCGAACTTTCTGCCACAAGCCACAGGCCCAGTTCTCATGTTCTAACAGGCTGCTTAGAAACCCACCTTCAGTCCCAAGGCTGGCTCTGGGCTGGGACAGCAGTCTCGAGCTAGTTGACACGTGTCTGAAATAGCATGGCCGAAGCTGCCTTCCATTTAAACAAGGGTAGCATTTCTCCACGACTCAAAGGCTTTGTGGTGCCAACCAAAGGAACATGTATCATTGATGGTTGTCTATTTTTCTAACACAGTTCACTAGCAACTTCATGGATGTTACTGCTTAGGACAGTGGTTCTCAAAGCACCACGTCATCACACGGGACCTCATTAGACATGCATATTCCTGAGCCGCAGGCCTGCAGTATCAAAATCAGAAAGACACAGACGTCGTAAAAGCTCTGAACACAGGGAACAAGGGTCTAAGGCAGCAGTTCTCAGCCTTCCTAATGCCGCGACCCCTTAATACAGTTCATGTTGTGGTGACCCCCAACCATAAAATTATTTTCGTTGCTACTATAGAACTGTAATTTTGCTACTGTTATGAATCGTAATGTAAATATCTTTTTGTTTTCCGATGGTCTTAGGCGACCCCTGTGAAAGGGTCGTTCGACCCCCAAACGGGTCGCAACCCACAGGTTGAGAACCGCTGGTCTAAGGTTTCATGGCCTCCAAAATGAGAAGGGATCACACTTCAAAGATGTGAAATGAACGGCTTCAGTTCTGCACAGATTGGTGGACCAAAGGCAGGGAAGGCCCGTTAGGCAGCCGCAGGCCTCAGTGGGCCTCAGACTTCATCCCTCCCGCCAACCACAGCTGGGATGGATGCAGGCTCTTGTTCTCATGGAATCTGTCTGCACTTTTTCTTGGGGCAAGACTTGGAAGTGGACCGGGATCTGTGTTCCAAGGCCGAGAGTCCTGGAGCTGGATGGGAGGAGGAAGAGGGCCCGAGGAACAAGACTCAACGCCTGCAACAGGGAACCAGCCACCCTGAGTGGCGGGACTGGAAGGGCCAGCCAGGAGCAGAGGCTTCTGAGGATGTCGGCTGCAAGAACAGAAGGCATTTATGTACTGAGCACGCACAGCACTGGGCACTCTGAGAAGCTGCCTACATGTCCTGTCTTAACCTTGTCAGATAAGTTATTTTCCAACTTACAGGTAGGGAAATGAAGGCAGAGGTGAAATCATTTGTCTGAGGTCTCAGCAGAGTCAGGACTGACCCGCTGGCCTCCAGAGCAGTTCTCGGCTCACGCGCTGTCCTGTCCGGCACACTGCCTGGCTCTCAGGCCTCCAACCAGCTCTTGTTTTGACTCCTCTGCTAGCCAGAAACACTGGCCCGCATACATGACAGCATCCTGGTCCTTCACGTGGTCATCTATTTACATGTGCTGTTTGCCGCATAGAAGTCTCATCCGCGTGGAAGCCACACTGCTCCCTCAGGCAAGGCCTTGGAACAATATTACTTGGCCAAAGGGAACAAGGACAAAGGTTGTGAAACCACCTCAGAAGGAGCTGGGCCAGGTCCGGAGCCACTCAGGCTTTGGGGCTCTCAGAGGACAGACATGCCAACAAATTTCTAGGCCCTAACTTCCCAAGCTCATACAAAGTGGCCCCACGTCAGTGTGGTCCTGGGCTGGAGGAGGTCTGAGTGGTTCGTTTTCTTAGCCTTCAATCATGTTTACATGGCTCTTGTCCATGAATTCAAGGAGCCGATCACACAGGAAAAGAACTTAGTGCCGCCTGCACCCTGCCAAGCTCCAGGTGGTTGGGCGCACATTCTCGCAGCTCAGCTAGACAATGTTTAGGCCATCACACGTTCACTGCTCCCGCAACTGAGTGAACTGCACGTGAAACGGGGTGGGCAAAGTAAGGTTTGCATTTGGATGGAGGGCTTGGAGGTAACTTCTACGTTTTTCACAATTTACTTTTAAATTAAAAAATCATTTTTAGTGGGGTGGGAAAAAAAATCAATTTTAAAATTACGACCCAAAGGCTGTGTTACTGTTATTGCAGGACTAGTGGGTGTTTCCATCGAAGTAGGTTTTAATGAATATTTTTGAAAGACTGTACAAAGGAAATATTTTTTAAATATTAAACTTGGGTTATTAAGCACCTATTAAGCAAAACAGCACAAACTTCCTAAATTATTTTTCTGCTAATAAAAACGGGGGTGACATTTAAAGTACAAGGAAGTCTGATTAGAATATGGGGTTTTAAAAATTACTTTCACATGTATATTCTATACAGAGTGACAAATTCCAAGAAAATAACTGCTTTCAGGAATCGTCTTCCATCCTCTCCTCTGAGTTAACCATTGCCTCTTAAAAGAATATACGTACATTCTTTTAAAAGCCTAATTAAGAAAATTGGCTAACATCCCTGTGAATCCAGTAATGTGTAAGTGCTTCAGACATTTATAGATTTAGGAATTTCAAGGAAGTTTGGTGGTGGTGGTGGTTTGTTTTTTGTCTGTTTTTAAGGGCACACAGCATTTATGCACTTAAAACAAAGACGGTGGTGATGGGTGTTGTTCGAGTTGAGTTCCATGCAGACAGACAAAAGGCTGCCCACCGCCATCCCTGGCTTTATGTCCTGGGTGTCACATTCTGCTCAGCTCTTACACAGCAGGCGGCAGCATCCTGCTTCTTGAGAATGGCCGATTTCTTTTCCCGTGATCACACCCATCCCAGATTCCCTCCTATCTCTAACAGACCTTGGGATCCAGGCCAAGGCGGCTATCACTGGGCATTCGCCCTGCAAAGCCACACGTATCCATCAGCTCAGTGATCTGTGGAAGGAAACCTAGATTCAGAGTGACACTTTTTTCTAAGAGCAGTTCACATTCCTCTGGCTGAAGAAAGCCTTTAAAAATCAAAGAAAAAACCCAGGGAAATCATCTTCACTCACTAAAATCTCCGTGTGATAAGAGGAACTTGACAATGTCGGCATACCCCCTATGGGGTGATGGAGTCCCAAGCTTGTCTATGCCAAGCCCTCTTCCTTTGGGGATCAGTGTTCCACAAATCCGGACACCCAGCCTTATTGTGGCTGACTCAGCATCTTTTTCAGACCTGCTTCTCAGGTGCCTTCCTGTCTGCTGCTCTGCCTACAGTCTGAAAACCAGGACTGCATATATTGTCTCAATGGCAGAAGTGCCTAGTTTGGGCTCAAAGGTTCTTGCAGCTTTTAGAGAGATCACATTGGGATAAAACTTAGTGTAGACCCTTGGCTCCCGGGCAGCTCTCGCAAAGCCTATTGAGACAGAGCTACTAGAGAGTAAGTGGGTCCTCAGAGGACAGCTACAGGGCCTCCCCACAGGCTCCAGGCAAGGCTGGTCTGAAAGTTTACTCAGAGCATTCAAGGACATCCCATCTGGACATTTTTCCAACACAGCCAAGGTGTATCGCCTTCAAAAAACCTCCTATCAAAGAATCCTGGAAATCCTTCCCGACAACATCCCTGATTGATGTTAAATGGAAATGTCCCCTTTTGGAGTGCTGTGAGAGACAACTGGAAACAGCCCACTAGAAGTTCTGAATTACTTCTACGTCTATGTCCCACCGCTGGTGAACACACTGAGGCAGAGAGGGCAGGAGAGCTGGGGGAGGCGGGACACGGTCAGCAGACATCGAAGGACATGGCAGGAGTGGCAGGTGGCAGGTGGAGGGGGTGGTTGGCAAGGCTGGGAGACTGGCTACAATCTCCACATTGGAGAAAGTACTAGAAACAGAAGGGGGAAGTGTGTGAAGAACCCGGAGATGCTGGAAATATCAGTATAAACGGCAGCTTTTACATACATATACAAGCGGTGTGTGCACATACTAACACACACGTACATATATACACACTCGCACTTTTCTGTCTGCTCTGAGGGCCTAGAAACCACTCCAGTAGCAGTGAGCGCTCAGAGCACCCCACCTTGGTTTCTAAGTGCTATCTGTCACTAGAGGGGACCAGGGCTCCGTGGGGAAATGCCTGCATCTAGGGCTGTGGACGTCCCTGCGGTGTTGAGCCCTGTCCACTCCGCATTTTCCTGTAGCCTGGTCACTTCCGGTTACCCTGGCAGTGCAATCACAGGCTGGTTTTACAGTGAACCACCCTTATGAGCACCTCCTAAAACTGAAAGGAAACACCAGCCCCTGCAGCAGGCTGGAATGCAGCGCCTCACCTTCACCTTCACTCCTCCAAGTGCGAGCGGCTGGTGCTAGCGCCTGAGGAAGTGGAGGCGCGCAGTGCTGGGAAGTCGCTGGGTCCTCTCTCTGGGTGGCAATGTCAGCGTGCGAGACATCTCCTTCACCTGGTGCCCACACGCCTCTGGCAGCGATGCCCCCCCACACCGTGCTTCCATGCCCTCACTCACATCTTCCCTTACTTCAGTTACTGCTCAACAGGACCAAAATTCATTAGTAGCTGTTTATTGATCAATGGTTTGATATAAAGTTATTTCAGATCTTCAGAATTTTGCCCAAATAGAATCAAGCATTACAAAGTTTTTTCTTAAAAAAGGGTAGGGGGCAAGTTGGGTGGGGACCCAACCTAGCAGTAGTGGCATTTGAGAATAAATTAACAAAAAAAATTTAGTATTACCATTTATTGGTGACAAATACTAAGTTTTACTTACATTCCATAAGGAGAAAAAATGGCGGCGTAAACAATGAATCGAAGCAGTACTTAACTCGCGAGGCTACCGTGCTTTTCATCCGGACCACACGCAGGACCTCACTGCACACACTTCTGTGCACAGCAGCAAAACACCAAAAGCAACAGGTGTAGAGAGAAACATGGGTCATTCTCTTCAGCCCTACATGGAGGTGTAACCAGCTTAAAGCACTCAAGGAGAGTCAATCTGCACTTCCGTGTTTTCTAGGTACTCCATGGAGATCACAACCTGTAGTGTGGGGAAAGCTACGTCCTCAAGAGCCTTATGCATATACACACAATTTTTTCAATAATCTTTAAAACAAAGATCAAAGTTCATTTTTTTAAGTCCTGTTGCATTAACAAAAATGAAATAGAAAAGGAACCAAATGATCATTTAAAGTTTAAAATTCTGAAATCGTCCAATTTATACAACTGTGGGGAGACTTCATCAAGGTTTCTGAGAAGTCCAGGACTGTTTCAGCTAAACCAGAGGGCACACAATTTGCATCACTGAAATGGTCCTGGGTTAGTCCAAGAAAATAAAAATGTATAACCACATACACATGGATATGATCTCTGCCGGTTAGATTATTGATAAAGTCAGTCTCAGAAAAGTTTCTAAACTGCTATGTAACTAGATACAATTGAGAAACGCTCAAATGAAAATGTATATAGTGTCATTTCAATCAAAAGAAAATAATGAAACTAAGAATACATCTCTCTTTTGGAAGAGAAAGCAGTGGTGATGGTGTGGGGACCGCGGGAGGTGGTGGGCCGTGGCACACTAGACAGGTTAGCTCACGCTGACGAGGAAGCATTGGATTTTTCTCTGCTGCTTTCAGCTTTAGGGCCGGCTGGTCTAAGGCCTCTCTCCAGCATGGGTGGGTGTCCAGGGTTTGTCCCAAAGTGTTTGAGTGAGCCAGTTTGGGGGGGGGGGGTGTCATACTTTCTGTTTTCTGTTTCTTCTTTCACACAGAAAAACAAAACAAAAAAGCCCAAAACCAAGCACTGAGGTGCCCAGGGCATGGACCTGCTGGTTTCCTAATTGAGCCAGGACTGCTTGGCAGGCCTCACCCACCCCCGCAGCAGCTGCTGCCATGTGGGGACAAACCAGAGCACACGCGAGCAGTCACAGTCGCTTCTGTGGATCCCACTTTCGTCACCACTGCTGTCTCCAGTTCTTTACCCATCATGTCTTCTCGGCCCACGGGAGGTATCAGAAATTCCAAATTTTCAAAGCAGTTTCAGTATTTTCAGTATATGTTGGGGTTTTTATAATGGTTCATGGCCAGAAGAAGAGGTTCAGCACCTCCCACACCTTTGAGGAAATAAAAATAAAAATGGCATCATTTTTCAAATTTAAGAGAATTACGCCCATGCTAAAAATTAAAAATTAGCAGACACTCGGGAAGAGCGCAATGATGGTGCCAAGTTGGGCCAGTGAAGCAACGTCCTCCACAACTAGACTGAAGAACAAAACGACAGCAACTTGTCTGTTCCCCTTCCCCCAATTCCCCAGCANCTTGTCTGTTCCCCTTCCCCCAATTCCCCAGCACTGTTCCCATCCCCCCAATTCCCCAATAAAAATCTTAAAAAAAAAAAAAATTAGCAGACACTGAGAAGTTCAATAGCACAGGTCCCAATTTATGATAATTGGATTACAAAGTTTTCACAGGGTACACTGTCAAGTGAAAAAAAACAAGGAGAATGTGTGGATAGTATGTTATCTTTTGCGGGGTGGGGGGAGAGAAAATAAGGAAAGAAATTTTTATATTTGCATAAAGCAACATAGGAAGGATACATAAGAAACTAACAAAAATGCGACCTCTGGGTGGGGGGGGAGGATGAGATGGACGGGAACTGCATGAGGGCATGATTTATCACAAAATAATTTTGATTTCAGAATCATATAAATATATTACCTTTTCAAAATTTAATTTAAAAGAAAGAAAAAAGTGGAGCTCTCTGCCCCAAACCTGGAAACCTTTCCGGGGAAAGGGACAGAAAGAGACTGAGGCGAGTCTCACTGCCGAGCTGGGCAGACAGCTCGAGCTTCATGCAGACGAGGAACAGAACTGCCCTTCCATGAAAATCAGCTCACTCACACAGACATTGGTCCATTTCCTGTCCTTGGCATCTCTGTATTTTGTTGGTCCAACTCAGACAGCAACTTTAAAATGTTCAGTGCAGCCTAGCAGGGGATGAAAAGAAAAGTCACACCACAGCCACTGCTTGGGCCCACACGTAAGACGCTGATGAGCAAAGGGGGGGGGGGGGTTTCTACTGCCCGGCAAAGCAGGTGGTCCCACCAAGTAATCCTTTTCTTTCATGTTTGAATTTTTAAAATAAAGACATAAATTATCTATGGTTATCTCATCAAATCATAACCTCTGTTAATTTTATTATGTATTTCCTTCTAGTATTTTTAACCCTGTGGCAGCTGGACTGCACAAATTGTATATCCTACTTTTAAACAAAAGCCTGTCATTTTCCTTGTTAGAATACACTATCTTCAGGACATTCATTTAATGGATGCATTATATTCCATCAGATGAATATACCACAGTTTAGGTAGATTAAGTTAATCAATTCCTTTCCAGTTTTAGTACTTCTTACAACGATAATTTCATCTGAACAGAATATGAAAATAAGAGGCTTTCTAAAGCCACCAGACCTTGGGCCTGCAGTTGCTTCTGGTAAGAGGGGAGCTGAATGACATCTGAAGGCGTCCAGGATCCGGGTACCCCCACCCGACCGCCCCCGTCAACGAGGGCAAGGGAAGGAAGGCTTGACTAAAGCTGATGAGTCTGATAAACACAATGAGGAATCAATCCAGTAAACTAAGAAAAAAGTCTTCAAAGTCTGAAATCTATCAAACAGTGGCGTCTGTGGGGGACCCTGCACCCATGTGCCTGAGGCCAGCAGCAGGCCCAGGCGCCAGGCCCACGGTCGGGACGCACCATGTCATGGCAGGACTCCACATCCTTCCCGATACCGTGGCTGATGAGAGGCGGCTGAGAGGAGCAATTGATGAGAGATACAAATTCGTTCTTGTTGTTTTTGGGGAAGTCTTTGTATTCGACCTAAGGGGGAAAAGAAAACTGAGGCAAGGGCAGGGAAGCGGTGCATGCACAGGCACAGGCCGCGGCTTTGACCCAGCACAGGGGAGGACACCCCTCTCCCTGGTCTCAGCCTGACATGGCCACAGCAACTGTCGGAGGGGCCTGCATGCAGACCAAGGCTGCAGCTTCCAAAATCTTCCAGGAGCTTAGATGGCTACTTAAAAACTCTGGTCTGACAGAAGCCATGTCCTTTCCTAGCAGGCAGAAAAGGGCCAGCACAATGAACCTGTTCTCAGTGAAATCTGAATTTATAACCACCATTAGATCACAGGCTTTGTTATTAGGGTTAGCTTGGATTTTTCAACTTTATTACCAAAGCTCAAGGATCTTCTCTTACCATACAGGCTTGCAATCCTTTCCATACCTCCCTCCCTTCCTGAGACAACCCTTTCACCATGCTTCCCTCACCCATGCCCCTAGACCAGGGCTCCGCAAACTGCGGCGCGCGAGCCACATGCGGCTCTTCTGGCGCGTTCCGTCTCAAAAGTTTGCCGACCCCTGGAAAAACCAACCCTGTCCCTCACAACAATTTAAAAATTATTTGAGAGCCATAAATATATTTTTACATAGTCACCATTATGTGAATATCCTTTAAAAATTTTATAAATAAAACTATGAGAGTTTTATTTTCATTTTCGATTTTACTTCAGAGCCTGTGGCTCATGAGCTGCAGTTTGCTGACCCCTGGCGGCTCTTCTGTCTCAAAAGTTTGCTGACCCCTGCCCTAGACAAAGACCTTGATTTAAAAAATAAGTTGCAAACCATTTTCTGAGACAAACCCAAAGATGACTGCGCTGAAGCCCAGACCACACCGCTCAGGCCAGTTACCTGGAATCCCTGGACTCTGGAGAGATAGTCCAGCTGCTCAGAGGGTCTTGTGAGAGGTCCGTGGGGGACGTGGCCTGAAGAGATGTTATTCTTTAAAATGGTCTCGGCCGTGGGCGAGGTGCCCCCATACAACAATTCACGGGCTATCATGGCAGTTACCGTGGCCTTGGCAGGGTTTGGAGCTGCCCTGGTGAAATCTTTGGTGTGATGTCCTTGACTGACTCCTACGGCCTGAGCAACCTCGGGCACCATGGGAAGAATTCCAGCAGGCAGCTGCTGATGACTAAGATAAGGCATCCTAAATTCATCCTCTTTATTGCCTGAGGAGGGACACGCAGACAAATCAAGACAAGTCCACACACACTGCCTGCCTGGAAAGACGTGATAAAACCCCACACCGGCCCTCCCTCGGTGCCCTCAGGGGCACAGGAATGGTGTGCAGCCAAACATCGCAGTCAGCATTCATTCCCTGGGCCCCTGCTAGTACCAGGAACCAAACAAATCCCAGAATCCCATTCAGATCAAGACAATATTAATATCACACTTACTAGTCCCGTTTTCATCCCCCGAGCCAGGTTCAAAAAAGGTTACTTTTCTTCCATCCCCTGGTTTCTTTATGGGTGTCTTAAAAGAAAAAAAGGGCCATGAGTATAACTCAAATTGTTGAAAAAGTAGTTCCTGCTGTCTAAAAAAACTTCAAACTCCAACCAGCATTAATCTTCGGTTTTTACACTTCTGAACTCCGAGAAGGCAGTCGGCAGAGAGCCCTGCCCCCCGCCTGGCCGCCCAGCAGGCCCAGTGGCAGAGCAGAACCCCCGCCCACACCAGCCTGTCCACAAGGAGCAGCTGACGAAACGCACTGAAGGCTGAGCCCCACTCTGCACTCACACGAAGCGAGGGGAACATTAAATCAGAAGGAGCCCATAGAGAGCGGACCGGTGGAGCCCCAGGTGGGGAAGGAAGCGCTCAGATTGAAGCTAAACAAAGAACAGTTTTCTGGAGCTGATATCCAATTAAAAGATAGGGTGACATTCCCAGGGACAACAAACTTTGAGGGAATGCTACTCGATCAAACTTCCGTCAAACATAAAGTCTCCCTTCTGAGAAAGGAAGGACGACTATGAATGCTCTATTAAGATGCTGGAATGAAAAACCCAAAGCCAGGTCTAGGATCTGCGCAGACTCTCTGATGAGCGCCTGGGGTCCCTGTTATTAAGTGTGTGGCCCCAGCAGATCCAACTGGCAGAGGCGACTGAATCAGTCCTGGGTGGTTTCAAGTTTATCCCAACAGGACCATTCAGTGACTAGAAAAAAGGTCAGTCAAGGCTTTTGGGAGGGCACTGCTTACCAGTCCTGGCAGAAGTAAAATTTTCAATATGGGATTATTTCTAGCATGTTGCGTTTATAAAGAAAAAGAAATCTCAAATCTAAACTATGAATTTGGCCCTGACTCTAAAATCACACTGTCTCAGAGTCCCAGAAAAACCAAAGCCCGCTCCACAACTAACAAAAGCCTAAGTTGATGACTCTTTTGTGCAGGCCTCATTCTAAGAGTGCAAATGATGGACTCAGACATTCATTACCTTCAAGCCCAATTACCCTTCATCCCAAATGGAGAGGAGCAAGCTGTCCTCCGGCCAAGTGTCCCAGATCAGAAATACTGAAATGGCTACAACTCAACCCAGAACCATGCTTGTAGCCATGGACATGCAACTCCCCTTCTGACCACATTATAATGCTCCAAATGGATGAGAGGCTGCTCAGCAGGGCTGTTTTACAGCCAAGAGGATGGCCCTGAGGCTCGGCCCAAGGGGCCTGAGTCCCCCAGGATGAGGGGAGAAGGTCATCTTGCAATCAGAGCACGGACAGAGGCCCGAGCACTCACCTTCTCCTCTGATTTGAGGGCTGGTTTGGTGGGCTGAGACTGCGGGACTTTAAAGCCAAGGATCTCCAGCATGTTCTCGGCCGCATTGCGTTTGGCCACCTTCTTATTGGTGCCCGTTCCTTCTGCAGTATGGTTTCCCACCTTCACCTGCAAAAAGAAGGCAGGACTCAGAGCAGAGCTTATACCTTCAGAGGAAAGACCAGTCAGGGACTGGTGTGCTGGCAGAAGGCCACGGCCAAGGTCAGAAGCTAGGCAGCTTAGCAGTGGTGCGCAGGGCTGCCCTGCACCAGCCTGTGAGAGCGGATAGGTACATATTCAAGAATTGGGCAAGCTGGTTGTTAAACAGTAAGTGGCATAAGCTTAGAGTTAAATAAATAATTTTAACAAACAGAGGTGATGAATACTTAAAACTCGTCAATTCCTAATGCAACTCCGTTTTACAATTATCTGTGCTTTTGAAGTTTGTTACCCCTGTTGTATTTGCTGGTAGAAGTATTAGTAATTACGTGCTGCTACACTTCTCTTCCCACCTCCATGACCAGGTGCCACTTTGAGGGCTTGAAAACAGCCATGGTGGATACACCACAGGATTCTGCCAATACCAGAAAGCAAGAGTTACACTGTTTTGTTGGCTTGTCTATTCTAAACTTAAGTGATATAGAAAAGGTTAATAATTCAGCGTAAGCTTAAAGCATGTCAAGTCTTAACCTGGACATGGTAACAAGTACAAAAACTGAATTCTTCCCGTCTTCGAAATTTTCTGATTCAGCAGAAAGGTCATTCATGTTGTTTACAAATAAGTGAAGTTCCGACAAGTCTTTGCTGTTTTACTTTCATCTTACTTGTTAATGTAAACAAAAATACGAACCAATACTCATGCTAGAGCTTCACTCATTTGTTAATGACATAAGCAACCTGGAGAGTAATAAAGCATTTATGTACTGTCTGATTTTACACCATTGTCAGTGACAGTCACACTGAAGTTACAGATGTATGAAATGTACAATAAAGAGGATTATACATGTACTATACATTATTCACAAATTGCCTTTCTATCAGTGCAGTGTACATCTACGTATGTCTGTAGGTATGTGTATAGATCTTCTCACACACACGCTCCCCTCCCACCACACTACCCCCTCCTAAGAGTTGCTTGGTAAACAAATTCCAACACATACCACTGCTTACAATCCCCTTCCAAGCTGGTCTTGACCACAGACCAAAACCAAAAGCCCCCAGTCACGAAACTGAGAGTCAAGGAAACCTTCCCTGGCCTGCGAGGAGGGGTCTGGGGTTGAATCCTGACCTGGCCATCTACCAGCCACGTGACCCTGAGCGCATGACTGATGCTCTCAGCGTCTCGGAACGGACGGATCGCTGCTCTTCCTGCCTCCTGACTTGGAAGGTGCAACATATCAGGCTAAGTGATGATGCTCTAAGTTGTAAACTGCCGTCCAAGAGTTAAATATTCTGGTTTTCACCAGAAAATACTTTTAAATTCAAATCACAACTTAAGCTGCCCATGTGAATAGATGTTTAATAAACTAAGTATGAGGAGAAACCCTCTGTACTAATCTGAAGTGTCCCCAATCTGAGAAACAGCCAACCTGGAGTCCATATTCTACAGGAGGATTTAGAAGCAACAGGATGAGATCCTTTGATAGAACTCATAAAATGTATCTTCTGAAAAGAATACAAACCTTCAAGTAGATGTAGTGAAAAAGAAAATTCACCGACAATCCCACCATCCCAGTGCTCTTCTAAACTGGTGCACTGTCCGGGCTCCTACCTGTTGATACAGCAGCACCTGTGCTGAGCACCCATGGACACGCTCTAAGGCATCAAGTTACCGCAAGCCACACGGTCCCACTATCAGTAACGTTGGTGGCAGGAGCAGCCCTCTGGGCCGACGCACTGGACCGGGCTTCAGGAAGGCATCAGCCCCTTGGTCTCGTCAGGCTCTGAGACGGAGGAGCCAGAGAAGGGCCGCCCGTCACCCACACAGACCCACCTGCATCACAAACTCCCTGCGGCGTGGAAGGCCGCGCTCGGTGAGAAGCATGTACTCCGGTTCCTTCTCCTTCTTCGCCTGTTGGATCTGGGCCAGTCTGCTAATTGGGTTCATCACCTGGCCATACTCTGGGCCGCTCTGCACCTGAGGAACAAGCAATGTAGAAAACATGTGCCATGTCAGTCACAGAAAGGACCCTGCCAGTTGTATTGATCCAATGGCTCAGAATTAACCTGATCTTTCAAAATCCTTTTTTAGTTGAAAAATGCTTATGATGGTTCTGAGGTGATTTTAAGGTCCTCTTAGCAAAGCAACATTTCACTATGAGTAGGCAAGCATCATTGTAATGTGTGCTTTTTAACAAGAAATTTCAACACAAGACAATGAATGAAGAGGTAGAAAATATATAGAACCCTATTCCTAACACTTCTCAAAAGTCTGTATTATAAAATGGGTTCCCAGCTTTCTTAACAATGATTCAAAATCTACATACCATTAAGAAAATATTCAAAAAAATATTCACGCTGACACCACATGGAAAGAAGAACCTAAGAACCCATCGTGGCCAGCCTCAACACCAACGAATCCTCACTCACTCTGGTAAGGACTGCTTCCCAGGATTTGTTAAGCGAATAAAGGAAACCGCAAAGGATGCTAACTTTTATACGTACAGTATGCTAATTCATGTGTAAGAAAAACTTGGATCTTGATATAGCATGACACTATATTGACAATCCTGACATTCATAAACGTCCCCAAATGGACTCCTGCCCCTTTTTGGGGATGGAGTAGTATAATTTTTGATAGATCCATTAGCTCAAGAATCCAAATGAATGGGAAGGTGTACAGTGAAGACTCACTCCTCCGCCTGCCCCTGGACAACCTTCCTGCTACGAATGTCCTTCACATTTGGAACAGCGCAGTGGTTGGTAAGATGGAGGAGACACAGTTAACCACTCCCAGCAGACAGATGCTATAGCTGTGATTGCAGGGCTGGGAGGACACACTCATCCAGACATGTGTGCACGCTTGTGTGTGTGTGCGCACGCACATGCCTACAGGTGCCCCCACTATACCTGGCTTAGTGTCCTTATCTGCCTAACCTGCGGCTCCCTAGAGAACCACACAAGTGGCCCCTGTAAAGGGTCTCCTAGGCCTGGTGTGTGCACGTTAGCTCCCATCCCCTTTCACTGGGGTCGGCAACCAGTCTTCTGAGCTCTCCGATCATTCATGGGCAATGAAAACACCCTCTTCATTTGGGAAGTTTCTTACCCTGACTATGGGTTTTGTTTTCTTTTTGATTCTGGGCTTCACCCGCTCAACTGTAGGCAGGGGTGGTAACTTCTTCAGCTCCTCAAGAACAGCTATAGCAGCATTTTTCTTTGAAATCTTCTTGCTCTTCCCTTCACCTTCCCCCACAAACTCCCCAACCGACACCCTGGTCACAAAGCTCTTCATGTGGGGTGGGCCACTCTCCCGGGCGACCTGTTTTAGAGGGAAAGACTGAGTGAAAGCATGATAGACACTTATTACGAGCTGTAGGGCACACTGGTAAGCATGCTACTTCACACAAAAACACTCATAAAGGGGGGCGAAGGTCAAAACCCATTAAATGAAGGGAGTGTAAATGTCAGCATAAGGAAACAGTGATAATGCTGAATACTTTTTCTTCCCTCTACGCATATTTTTCAAACTTGTTGA
Source organism: Hipposideros armiger (assembly GCF_001890085.2). NCBI lineage: Eukaryota > Metazoa > Chordata > Mammalia > Chiroptera > Hipposideridae > Hipposideros > Hipposideros armiger. The sequence continues at coordinate 720,487 of NW_017731404.1, forward strand.
AGCTCTTGGCTCTAATGAGTCCCAAACAGTGAGCCGTGGAATAAGAGAAGATTTTCTACTGCCACCCTCCCATCAGGATGGCTTACATCTCCCCCGGGTCACAGACTGTACTGAGTGTAGGGTTATCCACTGCAGATGGCAGAAAGGAAGCTGGCCCAGCAAAGCCCAGAAATAATTAAGGCACAAAGAGTTCAAGTTTAATATTTGCTCTGAGCCTTCAGCCAAGATTGACCTTATTAAACACTGGCTGCTATGCAGCTGTAAAAAAGAATGAAAAAAAATCTCTAAATGCCAAGAGTGAGTAACAAAAAGCAAACTGCAGAAGAGTATATATGGTACCCTAACTTTTGTGTTGAAAAAGGGTTTTTACATATATGTATACATATATAGACATGTGTATCTATATGCTTATTTTCACAAAAAGGAACACAAGAAGGATAAAGCAGAAACAAATGGAATTAGTTCCCTGCAACATGTGAGAGGGACTGGGGAAAAGGGGGCGAGGTGACACTTCTGGATATATCTTTTTGTACTGTTTTGATTTTTGGAACCATTTAGTGTTTTACATATTTAAAATATAACAGTCAATAAAGATGGGGAAAACACTAAAATGAATATGAACAGAAACCTAAATGTGTATTAAAGTGATTACATACTCATACAGAAGGAAAATAAAAATAAAATCCTACCTACACAAGCCCAGACATTCTTGGAAAGAACTAAGAGGACTTGCACTACCAGATTCCAAGACTTCCTATAAAGTTACGGCACCTACGACACCACAGCTTTGTGGAAGGATAAACACAGGGATAATAGCACAGAGAGAATGCAGAAATGGACCTGCACGTATACAGTCTCCCGATTTTTAGCAAACACACCAAAACAAATCTAAAGTCTTTGAAAACAAAATGGTATTAGAGCAACTAGAGATCCACATGGGGAAAAACTGAACCACAATCTTGACTCAACCTCAAACAAAAATTAACTGGAGCTAGAACACAGGCCTAAATGTGAACACTAAAACCTATAAAGCTTTCAGAAGAAAACGGGAGAAACAGTCATGACAACAAAGTTGGCAGAGTTCTGTAACACAAAAGGACACCAGAAAAAAACCCTAATTCCTCAAAGTTAAAAACTGCTCATTAGGGCCGGCCGAGTGGCACGTTTGTTAAGAGCTGGCTTGGCACACCAGCTCTGAGCAGCAGAGCCCCGGTTCGGAACCCACATGAGGGCCAGTGACACTGCCCTCTACAGCTAAGATGGTGAATAACAGCTCACTCTGGAGCTGGGCTGCCGTGAGTCGCCGGCGACGGCGTTGGCTGCAGCCCCTGCTGCAGTTGGCTGCAGCCCCTGCTGCAGTGGGCTGCCATAAGCTACTGTGTGTGGCCGGCAGCCAGCGTGAGCAGCCAGCAGCCGGTGTAAGCTGCCAAGAGCCACCGTGAGCGGCTTTCCAGAAGCCGGCGACTGATCTGCCTCATCCAGGAAGAGCGCAATGATAATACCAACATTGGCCAGTGAAGCGACGACTTCCACAACTAGACTGAAGAAAAGGACAGCAACTTATCTGTTCCCCTTTCCCAGATTCCCCAGCGCAGTTCCCCTCCCCCAATTCCCCAATAAAATCTTTAAAAAAAAAACGAAAAACTACTTATTAAAACACATTTAGAAAGTTAAAAGGGGGGACATTAGAATGAGAGAATATTTGAATATATGTATCTGACAAAGGATTTATATCCAAAATATTTAAAGAACTCCTACAAGTCAATAAAAAGACAAACAACTCAATTAAAAAACGCTAACAGGCACTTCACAAAACAAGATGTCTAAATAACCAATAAGCACATGAGAAAATGTTCGTATCACCGCTGTGCTCCCAGGTGGGAATGCAGGCACCTCCGAGGGGCTTTGGCAGGCCCACAAAGGCAGGGGCATGCTGGGAAGGGTGGGCCCTTGCAAGGCACCTGCAGGCTGATGTTGGGGAGCCCCCCCAGGCCCTCACAGACCACGATTCCAAAATGCCCCGTCCCTGAACAGTGCTTTCCATATCCTCAGATCAGACTGCAAATTAAGAGCAGCCGCCCGGTGACTCACTCTGAACCCACAGCTCCACGCTGGCCCCTCAGCCACCATGCTCCCTGTCCACGCACACCACGATCCCCCATCACCATTTGGTGTTTGACCTCAGATGTATTTACTGTGATCAAGTCACAACTGCTTCCCAGTGACTACATATCAGTCAGCACCATCACATTTTTCTAACTAAAACTATGTATTTTATCAAAAAATCAAGTTGTATACATTTTCCTGGAGAATTGTATGAATGGCTCCTGTCTTCTAACCCAGTTTCCTATATGAGAGATTTTACTATCAAAACTTAGTTTAAAAAAACAAAACTATTCTGTTCGTTTAGTCAATAAATATTTCCTAAGCATCCAGTGTATGCTAGGCAATCTTCCAGGTACAAGAGACAGAACTGTAGCAGGCAAAAATGGAAGTCCTTGCTCAAACTAATAGAAGTTAATATGAACTTTTGATATATGAGAGTTATTTAATATAAGTACTCATATTAACAAACTCAATGCTACAAACTGAACACAAATTGTAACGTTTTAAATTATTACTTTAAAGATATTTACCACCAGAGGGCACTCCCACAATTTTTTATGTGACTACTTGACAACTCCCTGCTATATGTTCCTATTCCTGCAAGCACGTCTGAAACAGAGCCAAATCTGAAACTTAAACAAAAGTGAAGTGGGATGGAAGTAATCTGGTCCCCAAATCCCACAGAGCCACCTAAAATGGCAACCCCTCACTAAGGTACCAGAAAGCTCTGTGCCTCTCCGGTCGGGCAGCAACTAGTGTGAGCAGGTGACAAGCTTCCCAGGGATCCAGGGCCCCGGCCCAGCAATCATCTCTGGAACCCTGATATGACCGAGGAAGCCAGGCATCTCCACCTCCCACAGTCTTGGTACCACTCCCTCCAATCTCTGAAAACCCATCCTCATACCACACTAATCCCTCGGGAGGAGGAGAGAAGGAAGATTTCCTCTCTTTCCTGCAGTGGGGGTTCAGGGAGACCCTGTGGCTTCTTGGGGTGAAGTTCCCACCTACTTCCCACCCAACACCTAGCCCTGTCATTCTATATGTCCTGTCTCATCGCCTCCCCAATCCCCATACCCCACCCCCTACAGAGGGAGAAAGGCTGGAAGGGATAAGGGGCTGGGTAAGAAGATGTCATCCCTAGACCCACCTGGTGCTCCGCACTCCGGAAGCAGAACACCATAAACCTGGTCTTGCGTGCCAGGTAGGGCCAGGGATGGGTGTGGAAGGATGCGGGATGGCCCTGTGATCCAAGTGCAACGCCCCATCCCTACCTACGCCCCATGGCAGGCAGGTAAGCACTGCCAAGCTGTCGTTAGGAAATCATCCTCACTCGGCTGATGGGATTAGAAACAACTCAGAAGCCAGGTTAGGTTGCTGGCATATAACATAAGAAGGTATATATTGTATGAAAGTCAGGCATGAAATTCGGGGATCTAACTGCAAAAACGCTACAAAAGTTTATAACCACTTGAAATTGTTTCAAGCAGATGTCCCACTGCAAATTATATATGCCTCAAGTAACAATGTGTGAGTTTAAAGCTCTTTGGAAGACTAAATATATACTCTTTATAACTTTGAAAGACCAAAGAATTGATAAACAAACCTGCATTGTGTGTTAAAACATGACCTAACCAAGCATGGAAATCAAAAGAAAGGATCTGCCAAACTATTAAGGAAAACGTCTAAAAAAATTCTTCCTTACCTGCCTCACTGGGTCTTTGAAGAAAACATGGACTAACATATCTTATTTTCCATTTTCAACTCACAACCATTCATTATTGTTTTTAGACCATAAAGTCTCCAATAACAGATGCGGTTATTAAATGGGTAAACTGGACAATGACAAAACCTATGTCCTTTTTAAAATTACTCTGACAAGATTTTTAGGTTAAGAAGATTCTTAACATTTTGGGTAAAAGAAGCTTTTGACGGGCTTCTGAAAACAATGGGCCCTCTCTAGAAGAATACATGTGAACTTAAATACAATACTCTTTAGCCCGTTTAAGAAGATTCAGACCTACTGAGGTCATCCCTGGACCATCTAGAGATCCACGGCTGCCCCCAAGTTCATGACTCCTAGAAGAAGAGAAGACTGCTTTGCTAAATATAAAGTCTGAATCTTAAATCTGAAGGTTCACATATATGTGATTATTATTCCAATGTTATTTAGGAAAAACATAATTCCAATGATGAATGACAACAGTACTGTATAACAGAGTCCTACAAGTAAAATAAGCTTACCTCAAAATTCACAGGCAAGTTCCGTTTAAGTGCAATCTCAAACACTTGACTTATTTCAGATTTATTGAGATTTTCTTCTTCTGATTCTCTTCCATTCACCTAAAGGAAGAATACTTGTTTAGTGGTTATGGTCAACTCTTATTAAAACCATCAACATCCCAGCTGTGATGATAAAACCTTAAAAGCACTGAACCTCGGTTTTACGGATTGAGCGCTAAACCACTGAACAAGGCCACACGCATGCCGCATGTCAGTGAATTTAAAAGGTTAAAAAAAAAAGTCTCCTATCACACTTGGGTCAGATTGTACCTCATAAATCCACCATAGACGATGCACACATAACAGACCTCTAGGTACAAATCAGCCTAATTGTGCTACAGCAAGATGGCTCGCTTTTTGCTCAGGAAGACTGACTTCCAAAGCTCCCCTCAAGGACTGGCAAGCCACATTTTGGAAAAAGTCAAAATACAGACAGATCTGTGTGGGACAAGGCAAGTTCAAATATAAGTCTCTCCACCTAAGTATGCAGGTTTCTCATCTGGACATAAAGTTTCTGAAAAGACCTCCTTTCAAAAGGATGCAGTTGAACAATTATAAAACTGCCAAGTATCTCATCCTTACTGCTGCTGGCAAAAATTCAAGGTACAAACTACTAAAGTCTCCTGAACAAAGGCTGGGATTCTATCTTTGTAAGGAGGTTCATTTATAGTCCTCCAGGCAGGGGCAGGACTAAACAGCCAAGACCTCAGTGCATGCTGATAACATGCCTGATTCCATGTTGTGCTGCAGTGATAACAGGAGAAATGAGATAAGCTCCATAACAGCAAAGTGCCCCAAAACATGGCAAGTGAGCTGTGCGTTTCCTCATGTTATTGGGATGCTTTAATAAAAAAATGTGTAAAATCCTATTTCCACGATTAGAACTGCCTGACAGGGTGTGCAGGACCACCCAGGATTTTAGCTGGTGTGCATATCCTTACGTTTATCAGGTGGATTCTACACCTACACTGGACCATTATTTCAAGTTGTAATTAAAAGAAATAAAACTTGAAGATAAAAAAAAACACAAAAACATTAACATAATCAAGAATATAGTCCTGTACAAGTAAATTTATCCCAGACACTATTTGCAATTCCTTCTCTTCCTTCCATAATGCTAATGTTTTCTTTCCAATCTGATTTCACTTCACTCTCTGCCTGGTCAAAATTATTTGCATAACATTTCTGGTGGTTTATTAATAAGCTAAACACACTTTTGTTCTTGTTGTTTAAATCCTAAGGAGAAAGAAGGCCTGCCTTTTTATAAGTGAATCCTTAAAGCCAGAAATCTTCAAGCAATGTGCATTATGAGGCTTGGGTTCCACAGAGGTTTTGTTTGAAATTTATTTGTTAAATAGGTTATAAACTTTAAAAAAAAAAACAAACCAATTTTTAAAAGTATGTTCAGCAAATGGTGCTGGGAAAACCAGATATTCACACACACACACACAAATGAAGTTAGACCCTTACCTTACACCATATACAAAAATGAACTCAAAATGGATCAAAGACCTAAACATAATGGCTAAAATTAGAAAACTCTTGGAAGAAAACATTGGGGAAAATTCACGACACTAGATTTGACAATGATTTCTTGGATATAACACCAAAAGCACAGGCAATAAAAGAAAAAAAATAAACTGGACTTCATCAAAATTAAAAACTTTTGTGCATCAAAGGACACTATCAAGCGAATAAAGACAACCCACAGAATGGGAGAAAATATTTGCACATCATCTATCTGATAAAGAACTAACGTCCAAAATATAAAAAGAACTCCTACAACTCAACAACAACAACAAACCACCCAATTCAAAAATGGGGGAAGGATTTAAACAGACATGTCCATAAAGAAAATATACAAATGGCCAAGAAGCACATGAAACCATGCTCAACATCACTGATCATTAGGAAAATGCAAATCAAAACCACAAGGAGATACCACCTTCCTCCCATAAGAATGGCCACAGAAAGTAACAAGTGTTGGTGAGGATGTGGAGAAATTGGACCCCTGGACATTGCTGGTGAGAATGTAAAATGATGCTGCCTCCGTGGAAAACAGTTTGTTGGTTCCTCAAAAAGTTAAATATAGAGTTACAATACGATCCAGCAATTCCACTTCTAGATATATAGTCAAACAGATACTTGTACACTAAAGTTCATATTGCGTTATTCACAATAAGTGAATAGGTGAAGACAGCCCAAACATCCATCGACAGATGAACAGATAAGCAAAATGTGGAATATCCATACAATGGAATATTATTCAGCCTTAAAAAGGAATGAAATTCTGAAACATGATACAACATGAATGAACCTTGAAAACAATATGGTGTGTGAAATTAGCCAAACACAAAAGACAAATGTCTCCTTATATGAGGTATCTAGAATAGGCAAGTGCATAGAGACAGAAGTAGAATAGAGGTTACCAGGGCATGGGGATGGGGGCAGGGAGAGTTATTATTTAAGGGGTACAGAGTTTCTATGTAGGCTGATGAAAAATTCTGAAAACGGATAGTGGTGATAGTTGTACAACATTGAGAATATATTTAATGCCACAAAACTATACACTTAAAAATGGTTAAAATGGTAACCTTTATGTTATGTATAGTTTATCTTAATGTTTTTTAAAGCAACAAAAAAGTATGTGTTTCACACCAAATATTAACACACAGGAGACTGTCAATACGTTAACTTGTGCTAACAGTTTAACCCATTTTTGTGCACAACAAGGTTTTTGGACAGATGTTCATTTGAAGAGTACCCAGGGATTTTTTTTAAATAAGCTCAAAAAAAAAAAAATAGTCCACTGTCATGCTAAGTAATTGTGTCGATAAGAAATGTCTTCCTTATGTGCAACCAAAACAAAATTTGGAAATAAACTAGGTGCTGAGGCTGATATAAGACACAATTGCCATGCATGTTCCCCAATTTTCAATTTTTTTGTTCATTATGCCAGCCCAATTAGTTTTCACTTTTACTTTTAATTGTGATCTACTTTAAACATATGGGAAAGTACAAATAATAATGTAACAGGCAACTGCTGAATTTAACAAATGTCAACATTAAGTACTATTGACATTAAATTTTGTTTCTTTTTTAAGGAACAGGATGGAGCCCTCCCTCACTCTCCTTTCCATGGCAGAGTTAACCACTAGTCTAAAATGAGGCTATATTTCCCAGCCATGTTTTTGTTTGTTTGTTTTTTTAACAGATGAAAACAATATATTCTGTGTTGTGAAAATTCACATAAATTATTTTAACTGATTGCTTTAATAAATATTATAAAATTCAAGCTTTCAAGTTCACACTAACAAAATGCTCCTTTTCTGTCTTATATATTGCGGTTCCACATAAGTCTGATAGAAAACAATGGTCTACTGCTAAATTCTAAACTCTAAGCCAGTGGCTCTCAACCACAGCAGCCCATTAGAATCACTTGGGAACTTTACAAACACAGATGCCAGATTCCCACTCCAGACAAGTGAACTCAAATTTTCCCAGGTAGGGTCTGGATACCCATAGGATGGTTTTTTTTGTTGTTTTTTTAATCCCCAGGTGATTTTTACTAGCAACCAGAGTTGAGATTCACTGCTCTAAGCCATTGCTTCCAAAGAATTTCAATAGGGACAAAGCAGCCAGTAAAATAAAAATGCAAAACAGGAAACAAAGATATACATTTACTTGGAAGTGAGATTATGTTGCTCTTTTACATAAATAATTTTGATATTATCTGGATTGGACAAAATGTTGCAATGGGGGAAGCAGCAAATGACTCAAAAACAAATTCACAAATGCCATTCCCAGTGAGATGGGGAAAGTGTAGTGGGCCCTTAGTCTTACCTTCGTGAAGTGGGAATTACTGTTAACACCAATCCCATAGTGTGTGGTTCAGCAATAAAATCTAGGCAACATTAAGAAAAGAAAAAAACACTCTGAACCACGCTTAACCCTCAGTATGCCAGGAAAAAATAGTCATCACCATTTATCATCTGGCTCCAACAGACCCTTTTTGTTTTTCTATATTTCAAGGCATTTTACAAATACTATACAGAATAAAGGATAACAAAAATCATTTCATTAGAGATTTTAATAACACAAAATAGCAAACCCAAGTTTTTATTCCAGGTTTGTAGTGTGGAAGGCATATGTACCTGAACAGGCAAGGTCTTTAAATGCAGCTAAGTGCTCATCAGCTGGCAGCCTGAACCTAGAGCAGAGCCCACTTGTAACGAAGCCAGATTTCAAATCCATCTGCAATAGGTCCAAGCTTATTATGACTGATTCTTCTTCTACTGGTATTGTCAAAACACACTATTTTTTAACGTAACTCACAATTTTGTTGAAGAGAGAACAGCCATCTTCTTTGTTCCATAAAACAAAATGCTTTCATTTTTAGATTTATAACCCCCAAAAGAAGGAGCAATCTAATATTTTTTTTCATCGTTATATCATCTATTTGTACATATGCCTCCTTTTGCATTTGTCCACTTATTTTGTGGACAACAGGTGATAAGAAATAAATTCTGGCGGCCAAACATCATAAAAGATGAAAGAATGTTGTCACACATACTTTAAAAAAAAAATCAAAACAGGATGGTTTGGGTTCATGTTGCAAAATATTGTGTGACGAAGTCCCTCCTATTGAATGACCAAAAGAGAAGACACATTTCCTTTTTGTGCCATAGAAATATATTATCCAATCGCTGACTCTTGAGTTTGAGAACTTATCTAAGGCATCATCTGAAGACTCACCGTCTGAGATTTTACTTAAACACTCAATCTCACCAACCCCACTAAACTCTCGAGTGCTGCTACCTGTCTCCTTGCATTCATCTTCTGATTTGTCTAATGACGGAAACATCTTCCTCTGTCAATTCTCTTCTCTTTGCCAGTACAGATGGAAAAAGAAAAATTCTGAATTTTCGCCTGAGTTCAATGAAAGCTAAAAGTAGAGTAAAAAGATAGTGTCTCTAGCCTTCTTTTATATCTTCTTGAAAGAATGTAATACATTACGCAATGCAACAAGAACATTAAAGGATGATGCAATAACAATTATTTTACTACTGTATCATCCACCTAGGGGTTTCATCACTCTTCCATTTTCTTATTATTTTAGTCTTGTTTCACATATTTGGGAATATATGAGGAATAGTGCTGAAACAGTATGTAGGATGACAAACAGCAAAATTATTTCAAAACATAGAAAAATTAAGATTCCATAATGTAAAGAATTATGAAATGGTTCCAAAGACCAACATGATCATTTGAAGACAGAATGAGTAGAATGAGTTTTATTCTGTTTGAAAAAGTATGTTTTCTCTTTGTTCTTCGTAAGTCCTCTAAAAAAAGAGTAAAAGTCATGCAATATAAATCCTTACAGAACTTGAAAAAAAAGGCTCAAAATGAAAATGAGTCCAGTGGACCCTGACTGTATAACGAGGATTAAGATCTCCAATTTTAGTTTTAATTCTACCTAAATATGTCCCTGGCCAAAGAGGAGATAAGGACTCAAGACCAGGAGGAGCTGCATTTATTTTTTACAAAAGTAGTATTAAAAAAAAACTTCCAACAGTACAATTTTGAAGTCTGTCTTCTACCACTACCACCAAGAGAAAACTGCTCTAAAAGTCTGATATAACCTTCAAGATAGAAATTATGTACATCCAAACACACACACACACACACACACACACACACACACACACACACACACACGGCACTTTTGTTTACTTAAAAGCAACAAGGATCACACGATACATATAATTAACAACTCTGAATCTTGAGCCCCCACCCCCACCCCTGCCCAGCAGGTGATGGGCCTCCTTTCATGCCCACGTGTACAGACTGACCACACTCCGGTACTCCCTTCGATAAAGATATCCGTTTATTAAACCATTTCCCTACTAATACACTTAGGCTAGCTCTATCCCAGATATTGTGACTGTGACTGTCTTACCCTAACAGTTCAGACACTGAATAAGTCATCATTGATTAGCACAAGGCTTAGATTAGAAATAAAATAAAAGCACTTTCCCAACTCAGGACCGTTGCACAAGCTGCTCCCTCAGCTGGGAGTGCACATCTCTCCTCTGCTCTGTTGCTCATCTTTAGTCTCAGCTTAAATGACTTCCTCAGAGGACTTCGCTAAAGAACCATCACTCCACTCTAAACGAGACATTTCATGCTCTTATAACACTTGCTACTTTTCCATCCTAGCCCTCACTGCTTTTTGATGATACTCATGTTAGTCTGTCAGCTCCATTAAGCTAAGCTCCACAGGGGGAGGAGCCCAGCATAATGCCTATCAGCAAGGGACCAGACTATACCAGCCTTGTAGACAGAAACTGCTGTCTTCATTGGCTATGTTCTAGAGAAGGTGAATTGATCCACCACACAAATCACATGCTCTACAATTTTCAACAGCAAAAATGACAGTTTGTTTAAAAGGACAATTTCCAGGGCCAGCCGAGTGGCGCGGTGGCTAAGAACTGGCTTGGGACGCCAGAGGGCCCCGGGTTCGGATCCCACATAAGAGGGCCAGTGACACTGCCCTCTACAGCTAAGATGCTGAACAACAGCTCAACCTGGAGCTGGGCTGCCCTGAGTCGCTGGCGGCGGCGTAGGCTGCAACCCCTGCTGCAGTGCGTTTCCATGGGCTACTGTACGTAGCCAGCAGCCAGCGTGAGCGGCCAGCAGCCGCAGTGAGCGGCCGTCCAGAAGCCGGTGACTGATCTGCCTCAGCCAGGAAGAGC